>NC_073692.1:33777346-34130968 GCF_029784155.1 Uranotaenia lowii
CTAACACATTTGTTTTATTTTTGTCATACTAATGTAAAACTTTTGCCATATTTAAACCAACATAGTCATAGTTTTTTCGTAGTTTTATCATTGTTTGTAATTTTATTGTAAGTTTTTGTTATTATAGTGTTATATTTAAATTTTTTTTTGTCAAATATCTGTCCTCATTTTAAATCTTTCAGATTGTTTCATTTTTGTCAGAGTTTTGTCATATTTCTATCACATTTGTCGTCGTTTAGTTATTTTCTTCCAAGTTTTTTTTTCATGTTGTTGTCATAATTTTGTAATACTAGTCATATTTTTGGCATTTTTTTACGACATTTGTCTTTTTTATTCAAAGTTCTATCATTTATCACTTTTGTCATAGTTCTTTCAGATTTTTTTCATTTGATTGTCAAATTTTAGTCATAGATTTTTCATATTTTGCCAAAGTTTTGTTATATTTTGATCATTATTTTGTCTTGTTTTTTTTAACATTGGTTATATTTATGTACATTTTCCTCAGTGTATTTTAAGTTTTTTAATTTTTTTTTTAAATTTTTTTTTTAATTTTTGTCATTTTTCATGCACTTTTTCAATCCTTTTACTCGAAACCCATATTGTAGAGAGTTCATGCGATTTTCAGTATTTTACAGCATTTTGTTAACAGGGTTGCTAGCAAAACGGGAAAGTCGGGAATACCGGGGAAAACTTTGGAATTTCAAGTTTCAGGAAACAACTGTTAGTAGTTTAAGGACTTTGTATTAAATTTTTTTCTACACTATGACTTTTTATTAAAAAACAAGTACAATAAATACCGAGAAAGTCATAATTTTTAACCGGGGGGAAACCAGGAGAAACTTTGGAATTTCAAAACAAAAAATCGCTAGCAACCCTAAGTTAAGTGAAAGCCGCCATATTGAATTTCAAGGTGGCGTCGTACAGCGAATTTCGACTGCTACAATATTGTGGAGGTTTCATGTGCTTTTAAAGTTGAATGGAAGCCTCCATACTGGATTTCAAGATGGCGTCGGACAAAGAATTTCAACTTCTATCCGTTCAGCCCCTTCACTCTAATGACATATTGTGGATCCTTACACCGATCGTTTATTGCCAGTTTCAAATTGTTTCCATTGAACAAAACTGACACCGCGTTATTTGCCAAAACCCGCGTTAAAAAACCTTGCCTTTTTCATAACCATCAGAGAAATGGCGATAATAATTTAATTAACAAAATTTTGGAAAAGTTTTTTCGAGAAATTTTCATTTACTATTGAAATAACCCGAAGGAATATTTTCAGTGTACGGAAACTTGAGTATTAGAATATTATTTTCTGAATCAGGAACTCGAATTATTTTACATCAATTCTTCAGCAATAATTGAAACATTTTCGTCATATTTAACGTCCCAAACTGAAGCTCATCGTTTCCCAAAAACGGCGTGAGATGTGCTCATGCCTAACGTCACTGATTGGGCATAATTTATCAGATTAGATCGTTATCCTGCTGGAAAAGCTCTTACTGGTGAGAAAAAAAAGCGGAAATAAGTTCCCGAAAAAAGGGGTTACCTTCCCGCAAATTGTACCCCAACAAACAGCAAATGCAATGAGCTAGAGCGGACGAACGGAAGACCTACAATAAAAAATAATAAAATAAGGATCCTTCCACGTTCAGAAGGAACTGAACTGTGCGGTATGGTGAACTCTTCCCAGTAGTCGAAACAAATGAAGTCATAAAACCATCGCGCCAGGATGGATGGAAGAAAAACCGAAAAAAAAAACACCGGGGCCTCAGTTTATTTTCGTCCTCTTTATGCTAATGCTGACCGGTGAATGTCCTGCCGACGACAACAGCAGCAAGCTCTAACCATTTCCGAGATTATGAAGTGTGAAGTAATGCCGGGACCAAAATCCGTCTCCGTCTCCGTCCTTTGTCGTCGTCGGATTCTTCTCTGAAATTGTCCCCCATCCCGTTTTTTCGGTTCCGGACAGCGCGGTGTGTGATGTTGCGAAAAAATAAATAATGAGCTACAATAAAAAATATTGCACACTCGTAAAAAAATGGCTCACCAGCTCAAAGTCTGAGGGCAGCTAACGAGTTGAGAATTCAGCAGTCGAGAAACATGTTGAGCCAGTACCGAATTTCCCCATATTTTTATCGTTTTATGGCGTTATTACTCTACACACAGCAGAGAAGGATGCGCTTTTTTCACCCTCACTTGCCGTTTATGTCGGTCAATTTTCCAGCAATGAATTTTCGATTCTTTTTTCCGCTCGGATTGACCGTTTTGGCCCGCTTTGCTCAGGCTAATGGAGGGACTCTCTACAGACGAATAGTCTAAACAGTTGAGGTCCTTATGTTGATAAACATTGCTGCGAGTCTTACCTTAGAAAGAAAGCTAGCGATGGGTACACAAAAGCCGGGGAAGCTAAACACAAACCAAGCGACTTCTTAAGTCGTGATGGCCATTTTTTTTTGTTTCTCGTTCTTTTGTTTCCGAAAAACTAAACCATGAGGGTCTCGGCGAAGCAGAAGAGTAATTTTTTTAGGGAAGAAGAAAACCGGCAACTTGGTGGGCCCATCAGGGGTCTTTGGGCGGAGGAACACAATGGCAAATAGACGCCGAAATAATTATTATTTATTGCTAGCTCTTTCGCCCTGCTAGGCCATCTCATGACGGACTTCTTCGAATGCGTTTGCAAACGGTACTGGCAAAGCGGCGGCACAAGGGGCAGGACACAAAGGGCAAAGGCAAAATATAGACGAGGAACAAATGAAGGCTCACCGTGCACGGTTTGGGAATTTATGATTAGGTTTCCATTTCAAAATTCGTACCGTAATTGTGTACCTGAGCCTATCTATCGGTGCCTCAGGTTTCTAGGAGCTTCCCAGAAGTCAAGGAGATCACCTGCAAAAAGTTTTGAACTTATTCGTGAAGCTATTTAGTTTCGGTTTCGAGATGGGTTAAATTCGTTCTGAGAAGAGGTTGAAGTGTCTTGATCTGTACATGTTTTTGAGCATACGCAAGTTTAACCCGATGAAAATTTAACACGTTTTGAGCTCATCAACTCAATGAAACCTTTTAAGAATCTGCATGACGCCGGTTGAATCTTGGAAGCTGAAACTTATAAATCAGTAACTAAACACCAATAACACTTTTTTCACTGTAACAGTGTTAGAAAGGGGCTTCTTTGTGAAAAAATGAGAGTGGCACTGAGACGGCTGGGAGCCGTCTCGTCAACCGCTTCAATCAAGTGCGTAGGATGACGTCCAGCCGTCTTGCGTGTTCAAAAATCAAAATCGAATCTGAATTCTGAATTTTACTGAAGCTAAATTCGATTCAGGGAGCGTACAGAACGAATGTCAGCCGTCTTGTATTCCCGGAAGCTTAAAACACAAATCTGACCACAAAATTGGAAAGTTAAAACTGATTTAGCTGTAGCTTTGACGACAAAACACATCTTCGTTGTACGTTCTTAAAAACGAAACGAATTTGCATTCGAAAATGTGTATCCTGAATCTGCATTGGACGGCTATAAGCCGTCTAGCGTTCCCAAAAGGTTTAAAAGTCGAATCGAATTTCAGAATTTTGAAACTTTATAAATATTGATACTTTGATTTATCGGCCTAGCAGTGAAAAGTGATGTCCTTTTTAGTAGGGACATCTAAAGATTATGAAATTTTTATATAGATGGATAGAAGGTTAGAAGAAATGAAAGATGGTGAAAATGAGCGGGTAGAATTTGTCTAGAAGCATTACCATCACATACCAAACAAAGGAGGTGAAGAACAAAAATTTGGTATGTGATGGTAATGCTTCTAGAAAAATTCTACCCGCTCATTTTCACCATCTTTCATTTCTTCTAACCTTCTATCCATCTATATAAAAATTTCATAATCTTTAGATGTCCCTACTAAAAAGGACATCACTTTTCACCGCTAGGCCGATAAATCAAAGTAACAAACAAAAATTACGGTGGTTAATCTCTTCATAAAATTAAATAACTTTGGCCAAAAAGAAATAAAAACACGACATCATAGCATCGGTGGTTGGTCACTATCAGACTATCGACCGTACCGTTTCGCATGCAAACCCCGCATGTAACGAATGCGAAGATAACAAACTGAGAAGACTTAAACATCGATAGATGCGTTTCTGAGTTAAAGGGAGCTTATCTGAGCGATCACATACCATCTTTTTGTTCGTCCGCACTACAAGTTCTCGCTTGTGAGGCGGACCACGCTAAGCCTACTAATGTGTGGTGGTAGATGCAACTCTATCTGTATCTACCACTTCATAGTAGTAGGCTCGTGAGGAACAAAAATTTGGTATGTGATGGTAATGCTTCTAGACAAATTCTACCCGCTCATTTTCACCATCTTTCATTTCTTCTAACCTTCTATCCATCTAGATATATAAAAATTTCATAATCTTTAGATGTCCCTACTAAAAAGGACATCACTTTTCACCGCTAGGCCGATAAATCAAAGTAACAAACAAAAATTACGGTGGTTAATCTCTTCATAAAACTTTATAAATATTTTAACGGGCGGTGAGAAGTTTGACAACCATATTTATGGTTAATTTGACGCGTATTTACATCAAAGCAGCTTCCGTAAACAGTCTACATAGTGCTATCAAGAAGGATTCCTCTGGCCGTTGACAAACTCTCGAGTCCAAGAAAGGTGCAAAGCGATGGCTTCAGCTTTGTCCCCGAACTCAACCGGAAGTTAGTTACCGAATCAATAAATTATCTGCCGGCTACTTACTGGTTTATAGTTTTGAACTGGACTTGTAGCGAATTGGTGACCGGTGCATCATAGCTCGTGTTGTGAAAAAACTTTTAAATCAATATCTTGCTCTCGTTGCCGATTTATACTACATGGTCTCTTGCCCCTCTTCCGGCACTTGACGCGTGGTTCTGCTCCGGAAAAGCGCAGACGACGACGACGGCAACGACGAAGATGACAGGAGACAATTTGTCTGGGGCGATGAATTTTATGTCAGTCAGTCACCATCAGTTAGTCGTCAAAAGTCGTCGTCGCGTTGATATTTTTATGGCATTCTTGGTGGTGAGTTCCCCCCGGTCCGGTCCGAGTTCTTCCGGTCAGCAGCCGTTCCTTTCTCGTCCGTTTGGTCCCACAACTCTTTTGGGGTGCCATCAGTTTTCGCGCGCTCTTTCCAAACCGCTGCTGATATGTATGAGTGGTGTAGTTTTCTCTGGCCCTGTCAAGCCAGAGCACCAGTTTTTTTCCCCCGTCATGTAGGTTGTTTTATGGACGAAAAGTAATAATTTTTATTATATTTCTGCTTGCGCGCGCCCTGACGGACGCGCGGTCATCTTGCTCGCATACGCACCACGACGCCGGAACGGGAAGGACATGGTCCCGCAAACGATGGCACTTTTTTGCCCTGATAAGCCACTGCGATCCTGACATTGAGGGGTATCGCACAGAGATAGGACATAGACCAGGGGGGCAAAGGGAGCTCGGAACAGTCCGGAATGAATATGAAACAATCACTAAACAGCAAATAAAATGTTTAGTACCCTTATAAAAACGACCCTGGCGCATCTTGACCTGATACTGCCGGTTTGCCCTCGGAAGTTGGTTGGTGGGGGGAAAAACGATTCCGTTGAAAAGTTTTGCACGAACCAATCGCATTTTACTGCCGAAAAAATGACAATTTCGGAAACCATAAGATCTCTCTGACTGACTACGTACAAAGTTCTTCTTCTTCAGGGTAATGCAGTTGTTTTTCCAACTACATTTAGGGACCGAGGAGGGTTGAAAAGTACCAGAAGACGGGCTGCCGAGGGGAGGTTAAATCGATTTTCTCAACACCGCGCCGCACCGGACGACAATCGGTCATAAAACGAAAAGCTGACCGTTGTTATTGCGTTCGTCCAGCTCAAAGTTTCGATACTGCTTCTTTCCGAAGGTCGGGAAGGAAACGGGGAAAAATAAAAGGATCCGAAACAGGACAGTCACGATCAGACCAGTACCATTCCATTCCAGAGACAGGACAAGCCCGGGCCAGGAGACGCACCCCTAGCGTATCAAACCAGAGCAAGAAAGCAAGGAGATTAGAGATTTTTTACGGCTGAATTTTCCGCCCCCGCCCGATTCACTTTTGCTGCTGCTGCTGCTGCTTTCTTTCAAGACTTTGGACCTTTCACTTTTTTCCGTTTTTTCGATTGAGTAAGTGATGGAGATGTTTCGAATTGATAACAATGGCACTCAGGGCTGCTAGGTGAGGTGCCCGGTGAAAAAAGGACGAAATCAGGCATTCTAGGGAGGACGACGACCATGACAATGATGCGCTGGTCCTCGTCCATCCGTACTTATCTGGAATGTCTTGTTTCCCGTCTGACATCGGTCTCCACCATCAAAATAACATACGTGGGATAGTAGTGAAGTTTCGGCATTATTTTTAGGCTTCAGGGAAAGGTGTAAAAAAATCCGGCAATCCCAGTTATGGGAAATATGTGACAAGAAGGTATTCCAGTTCACTTGTCTGTCGTGTCGTCGGCGATGCTTAGGAAGAAAGCGATGAGCCATGAACCAAACCAACGAACATCTTCAGGGCATTTTCGGTAAACGGGGGTACGGAGAAAATCTGTTTAGGAAAATAGTGAATTTTATGGCCTTTCCAAACATTACATTTCGTTTTATGACCTCGCATCGCCGAAGGACGAGCGCCAGAAAGTCCCCGGATTTGATAAGGCCAATACTGGAATACTTACTTCGTGGGTACGGATAACGAGACGGCATAAAAGTAATCACTTTATGGGCCGATGTAACGGTTTTGATCACAAGTTAGATCAATAGATGGGAAAAATAATCGGAAGCTGTCATACAGAAAAATTTCTCAATCCTCAATTTCTTGCCATTTTTGTCGTTTTTGTCATTTTTGTCATTTTTGTCATTTTTGTCATTTTTGTCATTTTTGTCATTTTTGTCATTTTTGTCATTTTTGTCATTTTTGTCATTTTTGTCATTTTTGTCATTTTTGTCATTTTTGTCATTTTTGTCATTTTTGTCATTTTTGTCATTTTTGTCATTTTTGTCATTTTTGTCATTTTTGTCATTTTTGTCATTTTTGTCATTTTTGTCATTTTTGTCATTTTTGTCATTTTTGTCATTTTTGTCATTTTTGTAATTTTTGTAATTTTTGTAATTTTTGTAATTTTTGTAATTTTTGTCATTTTTGTCATTTTTGTCATTTTTGTCATTTTTGTCATTTTTGTCATTTTTATCATTTTTGTCATTTTTGTCATTTTTGTCATTTTTGTCATTTTTGTCATTTTTGTCATTTTTGTCATTTTTGTCATTTTTGTCATTTTTGTCATTTTTGTCATTTTTGTCATTTTTGTCATTTTTGTCATTTTTGTCATTTTTGTCATTTTTGTCATTTTTGTCATTTTTGTCATTTTTGTCATTTTTGTCATTTTTGTCATTTTTGTCATTTTTGTCATTTTTGTCATTTTTGTCATTTTTGTCATTTTTGTCATTTTTGTCATTTTTGTCATTTTTGTCATTTTTGTCATTTTTGTCATTTTTGTCATTTTCGTCATTTTCGTCATTTTTGTCATTTTTGTCATTTTCGTCAATTTTTGTCATTTTTGTCATTTTTGTCATTTTCTCATTTTTGTCATTTTTGTCATTTTTGTCTTTTTTGTCATTTTTGTCATTTTTGTCATTTGTGTCATTTTTTTCATTTTTTTCATTTTTTTCATTTTTGTCATTTTTGTCATTTTTGTCATTTTTGTCATTTTTGTCATTTGTGTCATTTTTTTCATTTTTTTCATTTTTTTCATTTTTGTCATTTTTGTCATTTTTGTCATTTTTGTCATTTTTGTCATTTTTGTCATTTTTATCATTTTTGTCATTTTTGTCATTTTTGTCATTTTTGTAATTTTTGTCATTTTTGTCATTTTTGTCATTTTTGTCATTTTTATCATTTTTGTCATTTTTGTCATTTTTGTCATCTTTGTAATTTTTGTAATTTTTGTAATTTTTGTAATTTTTGTAATTTTTGTAATTTTTGTAATTTTTGACATTTTTGACATTTTTGACATTTTTGACATTTTTGACATTTTTGACATTTTTGACATTTTTGACATTTTTGACATTTTTGACATTTTTGACATTTTCGACATTTTTGACATTTTTGACATTTTTGACATTTTTGACATTTTTGACATTTTTGACATTTTTGACATCTTTGACATCTTTGACATTTTTGACATTTTTGACATTTTTGACATTTTTGACATTTTTGACATTTTTGACATTTTTGACATTTTTGACATTTTTGACATTTTTGACATTTTTGACATTTTTGACATTTTTGACATTTTTGACATTTTTGACATTTTTGACATTTTTGACATTTTTGACATTTTTGACATTTTTGACATTTTTGACATTTTTGACATTTTTGACATTTTTGACATTTTTGACATTTTTGACATTTTTGACATTTTTGACATTTTTGACATTTTTGACATTTTTGACATTTTTGACATTTTTGACATTTTTGACATTTTTGACATTTTTGACATTTTTGACATTTTTGACATTTTTGACATTTTTGACATGTTTGACATTTTTGACATTTTTGACATTTTTGACATTTTTGACATTTTTGACATTTTTGACATTTTTGACATTTTAGACATTTTTGACATTTTTGACATTTTTGACATTTTTGACATTTTTGACATTTTTGACATTTTTGACATTTTTGACATTTTTGACATTTTTGACATTTTTGACATTTTTTGACATTTTGGACATTTTTGACATTTTTGACATTTTTGACATTTTTGACATTTTTGACATTTTTGACTTTTTTAACTTTTTTGACATTTTTAACATTTTTTGACATTTTTGATATTTTTGACATTTTTGACATTTTTGACATTTTTGACATTTTTGACATTTTTGACAATTTTGACATTTTTGACATTTTTGACATTTTTGACATTTTTGACATTTTTGACATTTTTGACATTTTTGACATTTTTGACATTTTTGACATTTTTGACATTTTTGACATTTTTGACATTTTTGACATTTTTGACTTTTTGACATTTTTAACATTTTTGACATTTTAGGCTGTTTTGACATTTTTGACATTTTTGACATTTTTGACATTTTTGACATTTTTGACATTTTTGACATTTTTGACATTTTTGACATTTTTGACATTTTTGACATTTTTGACATTTTTGACATTTTTGACATTTTTAACATTTTTGACATTTTTGACATTTTTGACATTTTTGACATTTTTGACATTTTTGACATTTTTGACATTTTTGACATTTTTGACATATTTGACATTAGGCTTAGGCTGACTTTTTGACATTTTTGACATTTTTAACATTTTAGACTTTTTGACATTTTAGACATTTTTGACATTTTTGACTTTTTTGACATTTTTTTACGTTTTTAACATTTTTGACATTTTTGATATTTTTGACATTTTTGACATTTTTGACATTTTTGACATTTTTGACATTTTTGACATTTTTGACATTTTTGACATTTTTGACATTTTTGACATTTTCGTTATTTTTGTCATTTTTGAAATTTTTGACATTTTTTACATTTTTTACATTTTAGACATTTTAGACTTTTTGACATTTTAGGCATTTTTGACATTTTTGACTTTTCTGACATTTTTGACATTTTTGATTTTTTTGACATTTTTGACATTTTCGTTATTTTTGTCATTTTTGTCATTTTTGAAATTTTTGACATTTTTTACATTTTTTAAAGTTTTTACATTTTTTACATTTTTTACATTTTTGACATTTTTGACTTTTTTGACATTTTTGACATTTTTGACATTTTTGACATTTTTGACATTTTTGTCATTTTTGTCATTTTTGACATTTTTGACATTTTTGACATTTTTGACATTTTTGACATTTTTGACATTTTTGACATTTTTGACATTTTTGACATTTTTGACATTTTTGACATTTTTGACATTTTTGACATTTTTGACATTTTTGACATTTTTGACATTTTTGACATTTTTGACATTTTTGACATTTTTGACATTTTTGACATTTTTGACATTTTTGACATTTTTGACATTTTTGACATTTTTGACATTTTTGACATTTTTGACATTTTTGCCGTTTTTGACATTTTTGACATTTTAGACATTTTTGACACTGTCACGCAGATAAGGTTATTAAGGCTTACAAAATCTTGAAAGAATTTTTTTTTTAGTCTGTAGTTGTTTTTTGCTATGAAGGTATAAGTAAGTACACCCTGTGCGAAGGATGAAATTTTATAGTTCTTATTAGTTTGTTAAAACTTTGTTCGATTAAAAAAATATGTTTTTTTAATTTTGTCTTAATTTCTGGGGCTATTTAATGTCACTGGCTTCCCATCTATACGGAAAACCATAAATCAGCTTTTCACAGACTCACTTCCAAGCAAGACTTTTCGTCCTGCTATAAAAAAATAAGCCATAAAAAAGGTTCATACCTTGTGCAGTGCAGTTGCAAATAATAACAGCAAAGAAAAACAATAACAACAGGGGGCGCCAGAAACAGAACGCGGAAGTTCATAAAAACAATCTACCCTCTCGGCTGCTTGACTGACGCAGCGCCGAGCGCAGTCAGTGTTTTCCGCATTGTGTCTGAGTTATATTCTCGTTGTTTTTTGGTCCGTTATCCTGTAGTGAAGTCCCCTTCCGTCATCTAATACCTGCTCCTGCAAAAAGGGCGCCCTGAAGATCCTCGGAAGTACTTGCGCTTCTCCCGCCCTTCACTTGAATATCACGCCGCCTGACTGACCGATACGGAACGGATTGTCCTGTCTTACTTACGACGACGACGACAACGAAGACGACGGCACGCGGAAGTGGCGACAACAATAACAACAACAACAACAACAACAACAGCTCGAAGACGTAACAGCCAGTTGTTGTTATGTAATAAAAACGAAATAAAATAAAATATAATGTGCAGAAGAATGTACTCGCTAAAGAGTCTGCGAAAGACTTGCTGCTGCTTGGAAAGAGTCGGTCGTCCTTCCTTCCTTCCATGGTGTTTTTTTTTTATTCCTGCCTCCAGACCAAAAAGTGGCAAGGAATCTCTCACGGTCCCCTGGGGGCGAAGGCGTGAGGAAAAACATCCCCCCTTTCCCCGATTCGCGGCAACCCTCATCGCCAATGTCAAAGCCCAAAGCCGACCCACCGAAGGAAGGAAAAAAGTTCTCGGCTGCTGCTGCTGCAAACCGGAAAACTCGGCAAAACATAAGGAGCCAAAGCGAGAAATTTATGTCTTCTCGGCGGCTTCTTCGCGAGTTCAGCTTGCCTTTTTGCCTTTCTTACAGAAAGGTATAGTTATCGGTAGATTTGGGAGATCATTAGTTATGGGTCTTAGATATACCTTTATAGGTACCTATCTAATCAGTTCGACGAGTTCTGATGATGTCTGTGTATTTGTGTGTATTTGTGTGAATTTTTGTAAACTTTGTTCTCGACGTTTTTGTGAAACTGAGCAGTACAATAAAAATGATTTTTATCTTGAAAAATTTGATTTTTTTTCTTCTTCAACCTATAAAAAAAAGGAAAAAATACAAAATAGTTTGAAAAAATTTTTTTCATAGTAAATATCAAAAATCATCTCTCCAAAAAACGTGTCAATTTGGCTTGCTAGCCACAACCAGCAATCACTAAAATCAAGATTATCGTATATATGACGTCAAATTATACGTGACGTCATTGATACGCGCTTGCTAACTAAAAGTATGGATCTGTCGATGCGTGGAAGGGAGAACAGACAGGCTTCACTCCCTCTCAGGTTCGATGTCATCGTGACAGGAACCGTGTGGGAGGAAGACAACAACTTATATTCTCCCGGCCTATCGTTTATTTTTTTCATATTAATGGTTCAGTTAGCAACCGAACCATTTCAAAAATTTCGGAACCGAAGCTCCGAATTATTAAACTTAAAAATGGTTTTCACCAAGGGGTACGACCCCGAAATTAATGAAGTCGTTGATGAGTACCTCATGCCCACACTGCATGGTACGAAAGCGATAGTAACTTCGCCCAACATTATATTCGGGCACAGATTGCTCTGAGAAGAGGAAAACAACACGGGTACGCGGACGATGTATGCACATCCTCTCATCTTCTAACGTGCCGTTCGTGCTTACGAAGCTTTTTCTTAAGCAGCAACGACAGGAGAGTATTTCGCCCGTGGAAGCAAATTGAATCCAATAAGACAAATGCTACTGAATCCTCTCGAGCTTTAAGCTCTCGGGCTTGTTTTTTTGTTCCCTTTTCTCTTCCTCTCTTCAGATCTAACGTTGCGTTGTTGTTGTTGGGGTTGGTGTCTAGAGAAAAACGATGACGGCTTGGAGGTCAATCTGAACTTTCACTTGCTGAAGCCAATGGAAGATGACAACCAAACAGTAGCGCCACCAAGCCCTCCATAGTAGAGTTTGAAGCATTTGGGATTTTTTGTGGAACATGCATATAATGCTAAAAAGCTTATAATCATTATTGACAAAGTTGAAGAAACGGGAAAGAACTCCGAATTAACCATTTTCGCCAGGTTGACCAAATACAAAAATGACAAAATCGACAAAATTGACAAAATTGAAAAAAATTGACTAAATATACCAAATTCACTAAATTGACGAAATTGACAATCTTGACATAATTCATTGATTTGACAAAATTAACTTAGTTGAAAAAATCATAAAATTGATCAAATTTATAAAATTGACAAAATCGAGAAAACTGGTAGAATTGACCAAATTGACGATGACAAAATGGACAAAAATCACTGAATTGACAAAATTGACAAGATTGATAAAACTGACAAATTTTACAAAATTGAAAAAATTGACAAAATTGACAAAAATAACAATATTGACAAAAGAGATGACAAAATCGACAAAATTCATTAAATTGACAAAATTGACAAGATTGATAAAACTGACAAAATCGACAAAATTGAAAAAATGACTAAATTAACGATGACAAAATCGACAAAATTCACTAAATTGACAAAATTGACAAGATTGATAAAACTGACAAAAATCGACAATATTGACAAAATTGAAAAAAATTGACCAAATTGACCAATTTGAAAAATTTGGCTTAATTCATTGATTTGACAAAATTCACATAGCTGAAAAAATCATAAAAATTGATAATATTTTTAAAATTGACAAAATCGAGAATATTGGCAGAATTGACAAAATTGACTATGACAAAATCGACAAAATTCACTGAATTGACAAAATTGACAAGATTGATAAAACTGACAAAAATCGACAAAAGTGACAAAATTGACCAAAATGACCAAATTGTCAAAATTCACAAAATTGACAAAGACGAAATCGACAAAATTCACTATATTTACAAAATTGAAAAAATTTAAAAGATTGACAAAATTGACTGGCGAAATTTACAAAATAGACCCAATTGACTAAATTTTGACCATATTTACAATATTGACAAATTGACAAAATTGACAAACTTGACAGAATCGAAGGAAATTGAAAAAATTGAAAAAATTGGCCAAATTGACAATGACAGAATCGACGAAATGCACTTAATTGACAAAATTGGCAAAGCTGTCAAAATTTACAACATTGACAAGATTGACAAAATTGACTAATTTGATAAAACTGACAAAATTGACAAAATTAACAAAACTGACCAAATGGACAAATTTGACAAAATTGACAAATTTGACAAAATTGACAAATTTGACAAAATTGACAAATTTGACAAAATTGACAAATTTGACAAAATTGACAGAATTTTCAAATTTGAAAAAGTTGACAAAATCATGAAAATGGTTAAAATCGACAAATAAACAAAATCTAGAAAATTGATTAAATTGACAAAATTTACTGGACTAACAATGCTGACAAAATCATGAAATTGATAAAATTTACATTATTGACAAAATTTAAAAAATGACCAAATAAAAGAAATAGACAAAATCAACAAAACAGAATAAAAATCTCAAAATAACAAAATTAAAAATACTACGCTTTCAAAATTTTCAATATTTTTAATTTTCAAAATTAATTGTACAAATTTTATCCATTTTGGTATCGTATTTTACTGTAGCATTTGAAATTTTATCCAATAATTTTATCTATGTATTTGTTTCATATACTCGAGAGGTTGAATTATTGGAAATACATGGTCAGGCATCTTTTTTCAAATTGTATTCTTAATTTTTATACCCCTCCCATTTTGAAGATATCATATGCTGTAACTCCAAAAGGAGTAAATTGAGTTAGATTATAATGTCATAGAATCGGAATCATACATGATATTCCAGAATCTAGTCATTCAAAAACGTTAATTTATATGAAAATTATGATTACATAAAAATACTTTTATCCTAATAAAAACTTTGAATCTTTATTTCCTAAATTCATTTTGGATTTATTGCGTATGAAATTCATTAATCATAATTCATAGTTAATTTTGTTTTATATGTACCCAAATATATTTTACAGGCTGTAAGAAAGGCTACAATCCACTGTAAAGTGTATTAAATCGGGTTTTTTCTGTCGAGTTCGCGACTTCCATGAAAGGGGGGAGGGTAACGGCAGCGGAATTCAAGTACTTGATGATCGTTTTCAGCTTTTTTGTTGCTCTTTCTTCCAAGTTGTTGTGTATTGCCACCAAACACACTTGACGTGTTGTGTTGCCACCTTTGGGTTCCTTTCTCAGGTGGAAGCTCCTGCTGATATCGAAACAATACCGGGTTAGGGGGAATGATTTCAGGCAGACACCCCGGCACAGTGCTGTGTGTGCTGCAACAAGGTGTGGAGTTTATGATGGTACTTAAACGTGTCAGTACCTTACCGATTTCTGGGAAACATGACAAAAGTTTCACTTGAGAATGAAAAACATCTAAAAAGGGAAGAACGAGCCTTCTTTTTTTTGGGCCAAGCGGTCAAAAGTGGGCAAAATTTGATGCAATTTATGCAGTCGAGGTTTTGCGATGGTTCAGGGTACTCTTTTTTTCTGCGAACCACGTGGGTGGGTTGGACCAATTCACGTGGTTTTCTCGGTTGTGGGTGGATAATTTACTTTGCACCATCGCGCTCTGGTGCATATAATGACATACCGCGGTATCGTAATTTTGCACTTTTCGGAGCAACAGAATTTTGTTGCTGCAGTGAAATTACTGCGTCTCTCGGAAGACAGCAGTGATTGTAATCTATGGTTGGGCCTTGGAAAATGAATTTTTTTCTCAATTTAGCATTTTATTGGTTTTTTTTTAATTTCACTCGAAATTTGAATCACATTTTTATAAGCAAAATTCATCTAAGATACTCCAAATCAACAAATACTTACTTCCATCTTTTTTTTTTCTTTTTACAGGTAAGACTTTTCAAGGAATGATATCTTAAACTAATGCTGTTTAAACGGACTTTTAATTGGAAAATAAGTCGGTACCTGTGAGTATTTCTGAAGATGTCAAAAATGTCATGTTGACATTTTTGACGTTTTTTGACATTATCACATTTTTAACATTTTTCCCCTTTTCAACATTTTTGAAACTTTAGACACTTTTGACATTTTTGACATTTTTGACACTTTAGACACTTAGACACTTTTGACATTTTTGACATTTTTGACATTTTTGACATTTTTGACATTTTTGACATTTTTGACATTTTTGACATTTTTGACATTTTTGACATTTTTGACATTTTTGACATTTTTGACATTTTTGACATTTTTGACATTTTTGACATTTTTGACATTTTTAACATTTTTGACATTTTTGACATTTTTGACATTTTTGACATTTTTGACATTTTTGACATTTTTGACATTTTTGACATTTTTGACATTTTTGACATTTTTGACATTTTTGACATTTTTGACATTTTTGACATTTTTGACATTTTTGACATTTTTGACATTTTTGACATTTTTGACATTTTTGACATTTTTGACATTTTTGACATTTTTGACATTTTTGACATTTTTGACATTTTTGACATTTTTGACATTTTTGACATTTTTGACATTTTTGACATTTTTGACATTTTTGACATTTTTGACATTTTTGACATTTTTGACATTTTTGACATTTTTGACATTTTTGACATTTTTGACATTTTTGACATTTTTGACATTTTTGACATTTTTGACATTTTTGACATTTTTGACATTTTTGACATTTTTGACATTTTTGACATTTTTGACATTTTTGACATTTTTGACATTTTTGACATTTTTGACATTTTTGACATTTTTGACATTTTTGACATTTTTGACATTTTTAACATTTTTGACATTTTTGACATTTTTGACATTTTTGACATTTTTGACATTTTTGACATTTTTGACATTTTTGACATTTTTGACATTTTTGACATTTTTGACATTTTTGACATTTTTGACATTTTTGACATTTTTGACATTTTTGACATTTTTGACATTTTTGACATTTTTGACATTTTTGACATTTTTGACATTTTTGACATTTTTGACATTTTTGACATTTTTGACATTTTTGACATTTTTGACATTCTTGACATTTTTGACATTTTTCACATGTTTGACATTTTTAACATTTTTGACATTTTTGACATTTTTCACAAGTTTGACATTTTTAACATGTTTGACATTTTTTATCCGAACCACTTTTTCTACTACATTTTAGTAAAGCGTCGTTGAGTAAATAATTGTCAAAATAACAAAATAAGATTTCAATTTAGAATAAATCAGAATTTAAAAATCTTAAGGATACAACTCAAAGTACAATGCAAAGCAAATCTCAAATCACAAAGTGGAAATTGTCTACGACTTTGTTGAAATTTCGGTTCGGGACGGTTCGTGACATGTTAACAAAAATCTTTTTCCCATCATCGGCATACGCGAGCACATCAAACGCATCTTTTCGTTCAAAATACCTACTCCAAGCATCACCAGAACACCAGTTAGACAATTCCGCCCAATCCAATTCCCTCAAGAATCTCGATAAACTCTCCCAACACGCACTTTACATTCCACAACGGCAGCATCCTCTGGTGATTCCCGGATATGCGTGCATCCAAGATGAACGGTAGAAATCACAAACTATCCCCCGTTTCCCGATTAACCTTCATCAAAGCCACAAAACGATTGGTCGTCGGCGGTGGTGAATCAACACTCAATTTTGGAACCCTCGAAGCCGCCACCACCACCCCAATGGGTCTTCAAGGACCGTTCAAACGGGCGCGCGGGGGCTTTCTGGACGAAGTTGAGGATGAAGACTGAGATTGCTTTTTGAGTGTTTCCTTCTTCCGTTTTTTTTGGGGGGAGTAACACTTTCCGGAACTGTTGGCCAAAAAAGAAGATTTTAGAAGTCCAAATTCAATTTTTTTTCTGACTTCATCGGAAACTGAAGTAACATATTTATACTTAACTTGAAGAAATGGGACAAAATTTTCGAATTACGAATTCAGATCCACTTTTTGTTATTGTTTCCCAACCTTCGAGCGTGAATGTGGTGCGCCTTTACGCGTATTCTTTTGAAGGATGCTGATTTGCCTTTGGATCGAAAGCTGGTTGTTTTTTAACCTGATGAGGTTCCAACTTTCGTCCCCGTCTGTTCTGAAGAAAAAGCTCTGTGAGTTTGAGTTCCAATGTTGTCGGTGCGTATTGGCGCGCGCTTACGAGTAAACAAGCATCGAAAATTGCACTCACGACACGCGTGAAGACCCATTGCAAACGAAGGCGGAAAAAATGAGCGAAGACACTGAAGAGAGGACGATAAAGTGTAAACCACGTGTGTTTAAGTAGGTTGTTGTTACTGCTTCTCAAAAGGGGGTACTTATTCTCATTCCGGTCCCGGTAAAGATTGAACCCCTCCCCCTAAGGTGGGGGATGCTCGCGTAGCCAGCCACACGCATTAAGACTCCGGTGGGAAGGGAGCAGTTTTGCTTTTCTTTTTCTTTTCGGGGGAAGCAGATTACGTACCTTTAGGGGAGGAGCGGGCTATATGCGCCTATTAAGCAGAACACTGATTTAATCAAATATCACATCGAATATGTGTACAAAAACTATATACACGTGTGCAGGCATCTGTTTTCTATACATTGGAGTAATTTTTATGTTAAAATTTTCTTCTGTTTCCAAGAAAATGATTTTATTCTAAGTGTTGTCTAAAATGCCGAACCTCAAATCGTGCGGGCTAAATGCGCCTATTTTTGTTTTGAACAAAATTTCTGTTTTTTGGGCAATATTTCGGTATAATTTCATTGAAACTGCTAGAAAGTAATAATTTCCGTACGACAAAGCTGAAGTTTTATGAAAATCTATGTATATTATAATTTAATGGAGTAAAACAAAAGTTAGGGTTACCATACTATGGAGGCAGTTCATCCATGAGAAAAACTTTATCAAATCTGTTTTTAGATCTTCAATTATCTCTTAAGATGTTATTCAGAGCATAGATTTGAAGGTTCAATGATAAAAATCATTTATTTATTCTCTTTAACCTGTTATTTTAGGATGGAGGCATTTTACAAACATTATGGGGGCATACAAAAACACTCTATTATTCCACTATATAAACATTATTAAACCTCCACAAAAGCTGAAATATGTTTGATTTCTAAAGTTCATTTGAGTAAGAAACAAAAACCATCCTTGTTTTGGTTTTAAGCTTCTTTAAGAATAATTTTTAAAAGTCGAAATATTACATCAAAATGTATCAAAACTTTGTACGATTTTTCAAATTTTTTTGAGTTTGTAAATTCATAAAAAATTTTCATGCCTTATGTTCTAAGCGTATCACCCTCAAAATGCATTGGTCAGACAAGCTGTCTAGTCAGCCATTTTATCATACAGCCGTAGGGTCATTTAACCCGATAGGCCCATTTAGGAAACCTTTCCCCTACTCGCGCGATTTGCGGAATGGCTCCGCGCGAGGTGAATTTTTATGGTGCGAGATTTCTTTCGCCCCTTTGCTCTTATCAGGCTGTTTTTTCCATTTTTCAGGTTAGGAGCCTGGAAGATTTTCCCCGAACCCTGCCCACCGTTTGGCGATGTTTGTATATTTACAAAAGCAGTTGGGATTCTGGCTTTATTTTTGTCCTGGTTTTTCTTCGGAGACGACGTGGTTTTGCGGCGAAACCGTTAAGGACCATTCGTTTTGCGGCGGACCGCCTTCTTGCGGTTCTCGTAGATTTTGATGACAGGTACTTATAGCCGTTTATCTATTTTAGATTGGCCAGCCATTGGACCGTCATTCAAGTGTATCGTGAAACAATCTGTCTATCTAGCTACTTTCCATCTAATAAAGATGATCCATTTGTGCTTGTTTTGAGCAACCAGTCGAAATGGCACAAGTAAGATAATGAAATACTCTTTAGAGAATAAAGTTCATAAATTCTGCATTGATATTTGTCATTTTTTGACATTTTTACGTCTTTGTAATTTTGTCCTTATTGAGATTTTCGACATTTTTAACATTTTTATGTTTATTGTGATTTTGTTCTTGTTGAGATTTTTGTTTTTTTTTAATTTTTAACATTTTTGACATTTTTGACATTTTTGACATTTTTGAAATTTTTGACATTTTTGATATTTTTGACTTTTTCGACACTTTTGACATTTTTGACAACTTTGACAACTTTGACAACTTTGACAACTCTGACAATTTTGACAATTTTGACATTTTTGATATTTTTGACATTTTTGACATTTTTGACATTTTTGACATTTTTGACATTTTTGACATTTTTGACATTTTTGACATTTTTGACATTTTTGACATTTTTTACATTTTTGACATTTTTGACATTTTTGACATTTTTGACATTTTTGACATTTTTGACATTTTTGACATTTTTGACATTTTTGACATTTTTGACATTTTTGACATTTTTGACATTTTTGACATTTTTGACATTTTTGACATTTTTGACATTTTTGACATTTTTGACATTTTTGACATTTTTGACATTTTGGACATTTTTGACATTTTTGACATTTTTGAAATTTTTGACATTTTTGACATTTTTGACATTTTTGACATTTTTGACATTTTTGACATTTTTGACATTTTTGACATTTTTGACATTTTTGACATTTTTGACATTTTTGACATTTTTGACATTTTTGACATTTTTGACATTTTTGACATTTTTGACATTTTTGACATTTTTGACATTTTTGACATTTTTGACATTTTTGACATTTTTGACATTTTTGACATTTTTGACATTTTTGACATTTTTGACATTTTTGACATTTTTGACATTTTTGACATTTTTGACATTTTTGACATTTTTGACATTTTTGACATTTTTGACATTTTTGACATTTTTGACATTTTTGACATTTTTGACATTTTTGACATTTTTGACATTTTTGACATTTTTGACATTTTTGACATTTTTGACATTTTTGACATTTTTGACATTTTTGACATTTTTGACATTTTTGACATTTTTGACATTTTTGACATTTTTGACATTTTTGACATTTTTGACATTTTTGACATTTTTGACATTTTTGACATTTTTGACATTTTTGACATTTTTGACATTTTTGACATTTTTGACATTTTTGACATTTTTGACATTTTTGACATTTTTGACATTTTTGACATTTTTGACATTTTTGACATTTTTGACATTTTTGACATTTTTGACATTTTTGACATTTTTGACATTTTTGACATTTTTGACATTTTTGACATTTTTGACATTTTTGACATTTTTGACATTTTTGACATTTTTGACATTTTTGACATTTTTGACATTTTTGACATTTTTGACATTTTTGACATTTTTGACATTTTTGACATTTTTGACATTTTTGACATTTTTGACATTTTTGACATTTTTGACATTTTTGACATTTTTGACATTTTTGACATTTTTGACATTTTTGACATTTTTGACATTTTTGACATTTTTGACATTTTTGACATTTTTGACATTTTTGACATTTTTGACATTTTTGACATTTTTGACATTTTTGACATTTTTGACATTTTTGACATTTTTGACATTTTTGACATTTTTGACATTTTTGACATTTTTGACATTTTTGACATTTTTGACATTTTTGACATTTTTGACATTTTTGACATTTTTGACATTTTTGACATTTTTGACATTTTTGACATTTTTGACATTTTTGACATTTTTGACATTTTTGACATTTTTGACATTTTTGACATTTTTGACATTTTTGACATTTTTGACATTTTTGACATTTTTGACATTTTTGACATTTTTGACATTTTTGACATTTTTGACATTTTTGACATTTTTGACATTTTTGACATTTTTGACATTTTTGACATTTTTGAAATTTTTGACATTTTTGAAATTTTTGACATTTTTGACATTTTTGACATTTTTGACAATTTTGACAATTTTGACAATTTTGACAATTTTGACAATTTTGACAATTTTGACAATTTTGACAATTTTGACAATTTTGACAATTTTGACAATTTTGACAATTTTGACAATTTTGACATTTTTGACAATTTTGACATTTTTGACATTTTTGACATTTTTGACATTTTTGACATTTTTGACAATTTTGACAATTTTGACAATTTTGACAATTTTGACAATTTTGACAATTTTGACAATTTTGACAATTTTGACAATTTTGACATTTTTTACATTTTTGAAATTTTTGAAATTTTTGATATTTTTTACATTTTTGACATTTTTGACATTTTTGACATTTTTTTTACATTTTTTACATTTTTGACATTTTTGACATTTTTGACATTTTTGACATTTTTGACATTTTTGACATTTTTGACATTTTTGACATTTAAGACATTTTTAAAATTTTTAAAATTTTTGACAATTTTGACATTTTTGACATTTTTTACATTTTTCACATTTTTGACATTTTTGACATTTTTGACATTTTTGACATTTTTGACATTTTTGACATTTTTGACATTTTTGACATTTTTGACATTTTTTACATTTTTGAAATTTTTGACATTTTTGACATTTTTGACATTTTTGACATTTTTGACATTTTTGACATTTTTGACATTTTTGACATTTTTGACATTGTTGACATTTTTGACATTTTTGACATTTTTTGACATTTTTGACATTTTTGTCATTTTTGACATTTTTGACATTTTTGATATTTTTGACATTTTTGACATTTTTGACATGTTTGACATTTTGACATTTTTGACATTTTTGACATTTTTGACATTTTTGACATTTTTGACATTTTTGACATTTTTGACATTTTGACATTTTTGATGTCATTTTTGACATTCTTG
Organism: Uranotaenia lowii; assembly: GCF_029784155.1. NCBI lineage: Eukaryota > Metazoa > Arthropoda > Insecta > Diptera > Culicidae > Uranotaenia > Uranotaenia lowii. The sequence goes on from NC_073692.1 coordinate 33,799,621, forward strand.
TCTGTTTTTGACATTCTCGACATTTAGTTATTTTTGACATTTTTGACCATTTTGACATTTTTGACAGTTTTGACATTTTTGTCAGTTTTGAAAATCTTGACTTTTTTTCGAATAACTCTTTTACTACAACTTCTGCATAAATGCATCATTTCAGTAGAAAGAAAACTTACAGTTTAGAAAAACACTTTTATCATGTTTTTGACATAACCTAGAATTAAAAAAAATCAATCCAAACTAAAACGTGTGTCCAAAGAGCTGGATGCCATGTGATTTCCATATGAACGCTCAGTTAATCCACGTTCAAACCATTTAAGATCAAGCCACTTGCCGGTAATGATGGCATCGAGCCTATTTACGGCGACGACCACACTCTCGGCTGCTCGGTGTGTTCCAGCAATTTGTCACGACTTATCGGCGGTGTGAGATCTTGTTACATGTGCGCGTCGCTTCCCTCCTGCTGCCGTACGATCACGATGATCACGGCGGTGTGACGGTCACTCAAAGCCATTCGCCGTCGTTTGCTTTCGCTTCGAGTTTACGCGAATGTTCCATATTTCTATCTGTAAGTTGTGTGCGTGTGTGATGACCACGATCACGAATCACATCTCGCGCTCTGTTTTCAATAAACACCAATTTAAAATTCATTTCATTTATCCCCAGTTAACCGACGGACGACGACGACGTTTTTGCGGCTGCTGGCTGGAAAATGGGGACCAGAATCGGTCGCGGTGTGGTGGGCGAAGTTTGGATCAATCTCTTGGTTCCACACAATCAGTGGGATTGTTTTCGCGCTTCGTCGAATGTATCGTCCAGTCTGTTTTTTGTGGTGTTGGTGGGCCAGCTGGTTGAGCTGAGCCGTTTTTCGCGAAGTGGTCTACCAAACAGGAATTGTTTCAATCAGTTAATCAGTCGATTGTTTTAGTCGTACGTTACTGATGACTCTCGAATGCGATTTAAATTTCAACCTTCGAGATTCGATAATTTTTAAATTTATTTTCTATGTTTGAAGATGTTTAACCAAGAAAATATGAAATTGGTAATCGGATAATCGAAAAATGAAAACTTCAGGCCCTTCTTTTAGATATCTATCAGCTGAACTCACTGATAAACGAAAATGTGTGTGTGAGTCTGTGTTTTTGTTCATACCATTTAAGTGAAACTGGACCAGAAGTTATTGTTCAATATACGCTCAAACGATGAAGAATATTGTTCTTCAGAAAGTCATTGAATATTTTTGAGAATGGTCCAAATTTGAAAAAGTTTTAAGCCGAAAACTGCTTAAATTTCATATGAAAACAAGTTTAGGTATTCCAAATCTGTCTCATTGCCGCAACTTTCTACTGGGTTAGATGTCCGGTCCAACCCTGAGAGAGATTGCGATCGCACTGCTGTTGTAGATCACGCAGCATTAATTTGAATCATTACTTTAATTCATCTCGCGTGATGGATCGCACACACATGGATGGATGGAGCAAACAGAATTTCGGCTCTATGTGAACCGACCGAAGAACTAGACCGAGCTGAGTCGAAGACGGGAACGGGGGGCGCTCGACTTCTCGATTGTTTCAATTATTTTCTCCGATCTACGGAACCCGAATCATGAATGCTGGACGGGACTGGAGTAAAACCGGGAAAGAGTGAGCAAGGCGAGCGAGAGCGAAGGGGTAACTGCCAATAATAACAATAATCTTAAATCATTTACAAGAGGTTGAGCGCGCGAGAGATTCTATTATTATCCGGGTGGGCATCAAGCGATTCGTATGCTTTTTTTCGTGCCTCTTCTACTGTTGATTGCTCTGCGTTCGTTGTCTTCCGTAGAGCGGGATTGCGGAGTCTGGTTATGGGGAGGGATCCATCCATATATGCGGGAATTAGTAAGTCGTCGCTGCACTTATTACCGAACAATTCGGTGCCCCGGCAAGTAAGTTAACCTCCTCCGGGGATCGAAAAACAGGCGAAACAGGCGCCGACCGTTCCCACCGAGAGCAATCCGCGAGTGAGCACATTTAAATGCGATTCCCAATAATAACGCCGAGTAATCGAAACATTTCGTGATTTCCCTCCTTTCCGATCTCTCGTTCTCAGACCTGAAATCGATGGAGCGAAATCGGGATCGATCGGTTCGAACGTACAAGTTCGGCACTTTTCGCTGATACCTACCGAATTTACGATGGGAATAGTTCAAACAAAGATTTCCTTGAAATAAACAATTAGCTACCGCACAATGAGTCGTCTCAATTCGTTGAGGTTTATGAAGTCTTGCTAAGCGCTCTCAGTAAATCCGCTTCGCGCGTTCGATTTGCTAGCTCAACAATATGGGTCACTGAGGGAACAGAATTTTTCAACAACAGACGTCATAAAATCCTGTTTAATGATTTAAAGATTTGAATTATCAACTGTAAAATACTTAGAGCAACGTTCGGTGGTTTTAAGGTTTCATACTCTCAAAGTGATGTCTTGTATCAAATGCTGCAGAGTAAAGTGCAGTTCAGCGTAAACTTAAGTTGCAGTCAAGCCATGACGATTTCTACTCCGCGAGTGGCAAAATTACAACTTTGCCAAGGCTTTTGCTAACGCGCCACACTGTGTTAAAAATTTAACAGCACTTAATGATTTCTTACGGAGAAATTTAGATATCGGTTTGAAAAGACACTTTATATATTGACTCAGTTGATTGGTTAAAAAAAATGTCTGTGTATTTGTGTATGTACGTTGTTTTTTGTTCACATGATTTTAGCGAAACTGGGCGAACCGATTTTGCTCAACTTACATCCACCTGATAGAGAATATTGTCTCCCATAGAGCTAGCAATTTTTTTTGGAAATACGTTGAAAATTGACAGATTTTTAAGCAAAACACTTCAAAAAAAATTAAGTTATCGGTTTGAAGAGTAGTTTTCTAGAAAAGGGACTTCAAATATTGACTCAGTCGATTGGTTAAAAAATGTCTTTGTATTTGTGTGTATAAGTTTTTTTTGTTCACATAATTTTAGCAGAACTCGGCGAACCGATTTTTCTCAACTTACATTCACCTGATAGAGAATATTGTCTCCCATGGAGCTAGAATTATTTTTGGAAATACGTTGAAAATTGATAGAGTTATAAGCAAAACACTACAAAAAAAATGTAGTTATCGATTTGAAGAGTGATTTTCTAGAAAAGGGACTTCACATATTGACTCAGTTGATTGGTTAATAAAAAATGTCTGTATTTGTGTGTGTACGTTGTATTTCGTTCACATGATTTTAGCGGAACTGGGTGAACCGATTTTGCTCAACTTACATTCACATGATAGAGAATATTGTCTCCCATAGAGCTAGAAACTTTTTTGGAAACACGATGAAAATTGATAGAGTTATAAGCAAAACACTACAAAAAACTTTAGTTATCGATTTGAAAAGTAATTTTCTAGAAAAGGAACTTTAAATATTGACGCAGTTGATTGGTTAACAAAAATGTCTGTGTATTTGTGTGTACGTTGTTTTTTGTTCACATGATTTTAGCGGAACCTCGGCGAACCGATTTTGCTCAACTTACATTCACCTGATAGAGAAAATTGTCTCCCATGGAGCTAGAAATTTTTTTGGAAATACGTTGAAAATTGATAGAGTTATAAGCAAAACACTTCAAAAAAATTTAGTTATCGATTTGAAGAGTAATTTTCTGGAAAAGGGACTTTACATATTGGTCCGTTGATTGGTTAAAAACATGTCTGTGTATTTGTGTGTACACGTTGTTTTTTTCACATGATTTTAGCGGAACTGGGCGAACCGATTTTCCTCAACTTAAGATCAATTGATACAGAATATTGTCTCCCATGGAGCTAGAATTTTTTTTGGGAATACGTTGAAAATTGATAAAGTTACAAGCAAAATACTACAAAAAAAAATTAGTTATCGGTTGGAAGAGTAATTTTCTAGAAAAGAGACTTTACATATTGATTCAGTTGATTGGTTAAAAAAATGTCTTTGTATTTGTGTGTGTACGTTGTTTTTTGTTCACATGATTTTTGCGGAACTGGGCGAACCGATTTTGCTCAACTTACATTCACCTGATACAGAATATTGTCTCCCATAGAGCTAGCAATTTTTTTGGAAATTTGTTGAAAATTGATAGAGTTATAAGCAAAACACTACAAGCAAAATTTAGTTATCGATTTGAAGAATTATTTTCTAGAAAAGGGACTTTAAATATTGACTCAGTTGATTGGTCAAGAAATATGTTAGTGTATTTGCGTGTGTAAGTTGTTTTTTGTTCACATGATTTTAGCGGAACTGGGCGAACCGATTTTGCTCAACTTACATCTTCCTGATAGAAAATATTGTCTCCCATGGAGCTAAAAAATTTTTTGGGAATAAGATGAAAATTGATAGAGTTATAAGCAAAACACTACAAAAAATAAGTTATCGGTTTTAAAAGTAATTTCCGAGAAAAGGAAATTTACATATCGAATAAGTTGATTGATTTAAAAAATGTCTGTGTATTTGTGTGTGTACGTTGTTGTTTGTTCACATGATTTTAGCGGAACTGGGCGAACCGATTTTGCTCAACTTACGTCCAACTGATACAGAATATTGTCTCCCATGAAGCTAGAATATTTTTTTGGAAATAGATTGAAAATTGCTAAAGTTACAAGCAAAACACTACAAAAAAATATAGTTATCGATTTGAAGAGTAATTTTCCAGAAAAGAGACTTAACATATTGACTCAGTTGATTAGTTAACAAAAATGTCTGTATATTTGTGTGTGTACGTTGATTTTGTTCACATGATTTTAGCGGAACTGGGCGAACCAATTCTGCTCAACTTGCATTCACCTGATAGAAAATATTATCTCCCATGGAGCTAGAATTTTTTTTGGAAATACGATGAAAATTGATAGAGTTGTAAGCAAAACACTACAAAAACAATAGTTATCGTTTTGAAGAGTAATTTTCTAGAAAAGGGACTTTACATATCGACTCAATTGATTGGTTAACAAAGATGTCTGTGTATTTGTGTGTGTACCTTGTTTTTTGTTCACATGATTTTAGCGGAACTGGGCGAACCGATTTTGCTCAACTTACATTCACCTGATAGAGAATATTGTCTCCCATGGAGCTAGAAATTTTTTAGGAAATACGTTGAAAATTGATAGAGTTACAAGCAAAACACTGTTTGGAAAATGGTCAAGCCCGTGTCTCAACAAATTTGCAACACAGTGTACCCAAGCCCAGTTTAGTTCGGACTGTCAGCCAGCCAGGTGTAAATTGATTGCAGTTTTTGCATTCGCAAACTAAACAAACTCAAATGCGGGGATTTGTGAGCCAAAGTTTCGCCATGTCACCGGCCTGCAGTTTGTTCAAATTTTCGGAGGTAGACACCTCACTGGTACGTTAGCTTTTAGTTCTAGTCAAGGTCCAAACTTTAACAGCCTTAAAAACCAAATGAACACAACAGACTTCAAAGTAAACTAAATGTATCAGAACCACCAGCAGCATTAATCGAACCGGAAAAGCACCTCGTTCACACGGTTCGTTATTCTCTAATTGCTTCATCCACCCAAGAGCGCGTACTTTTATTACACGACGTCGGCGACGCATTTAATTTCCAAAGTGCAAGCGAGGAGGGGGTTTATAATTCTTCGGGAAAAGCATCATCAATCGAATGGGTGAGGGTTGGGGGGTTCCATATAAATAAAAATCGGTTAAGACGAATAAAAACCCGAAAAACTATTAAACTCGCAGCCACGACGACGGGGTTTAAAGTTCGATTTTATTCTCCACAAAATTTGTACTGGAACTTGGAAGAAACTGATGCAGCTCGAACACCAAAAGTCAAAGAGAATAAGCAGAGAAATTATAATTCTCATCCGTAAAAATGTTGAGGAGCAGAGTGGAGAAAAAAAATTACGTGTGCTTTTATTGCATGTGATATTTATGACTGTTGATTGCTTTATTGCGCGACCGTTTGGTCGCCAGAGGCTATTGATGGGATTTTTGTCGATTTTTTCTCCTGATTGCTCTCGTTGTTGTCTTCGGTTTTAGGCTGCTGCTCACTCTAAAACCCAAGCGGGGCCGTTTCCGTGGCAATCGATGGTGGTGTGGTTATCTTTGAGATGCCTTTTTGTCCGTCCGGTTCCATTAGAATTATTGTTGGTGCTGGATCGAAGGAACTGGTTTCGAGAATTAGTCAATGCCCGTGTAGGTTTTATTGCAGTGGGTTTGTTGCGGCATTACTTAGAAGAAAACCGTCCTGAAATCGGTTCAGCTGAAAAGATTTTTTTTTTCAAACCATCATTCAAAGTTATACATATTGTATTTCGGTGTTTCAAAAATTTACTTTTTTTTGGTTATCAACAGTATTAGAAAGGATTTTTTTTTTGGAATTATTTCAACAGTAAACGATATGGTGGAGTTGTCAGATTCAAAAAAAGTATATGGTAGGGTAAATGTACCTAACCTTGGCCCTTTAGGCATTAGTCAACTAAATTTTCCATGAGTTTAACCTTCCTGTGATGTGCACCTTAGAATGTCCTTCGACAAATATGATCGCTTATTAGCCTGAAATGCAGTAAAAATATATCCCAGCTTCAAAGCTCTGGATAACTTGAGATAAATCCGATCAAACTATTGATTGAAACGCTCCTTATTGTGGCTTATTTTTACGGACGTGTTTTCTTAAAGTAACATTAAAAAAATGTGTTTATTTGTTCAACCTTTCAGCTGCATCTGACCTGAGTTAATCCATACTCCATTTTTTATGTTCTGTGTCGCATTTCCTTCATACTCGAACTTGGCCGGCATCGTTATTGATTCATATAAAAGCAAGAGGTTCTTAAACCTTCTCAGATTCTTTACTCTGTAAGAACTGGTTTTAACTACCATAAATTCACAATTAGATGGCTCGTTTTTTAGACAGTTTCAAATCTAACCTCAAAAATATCGACCAATAAGAAAAAATACGTCTGCTCCCCGCGACGGAACCAAATCAATTATAATGATGTGGAATTTGTTTATATCGCAACATTTTAATCGCGCATAATGGAATAATAATACCAGCTTCCCTTTTTTGGGAACCCGGTGCGGTGAAACTTTGCTCCCTGTCTGCCCTGCGTCAGGCTCATGTCATCGGAGAGCTCCGCATGGCAGAGGGGCGTTCAACGGCGAACGCGAAAAAAGCGATAATTAAAGCTGCGGGCGGCTAATTGACGGCATGTGATCCGCGCAAACCAATCCAGGTCCCCAGAGAAAGAGAGAGAAAAAAAACTAAAACCCATCGAGGAGAGTATCAGAGGAAGAGAAACAAACAAAGAGAAAAGCTAAAATCAAGTAACGCGACATCCGAATGCTCCAGTTTCGGTTTATGACGCTCTACCCACAACCACGCAGATATCTACATGGTCCAGCACATGGTCCTGTCCTGTGTGTCGCCGGCAAGCTGCTGTTGTTGCGGACAAAAACTAAACCAAACTAAACTTGTTTTGAAAGTTGAAATTTGAGGATCTATAATCGTTTCAATTGAATGTAATCAAAGTGAACGAAAGCAAGTCAACCGGACCAATTGGTGCTGACGGGATGAAATTGGGAGCCCCGAAACTTGTTTCGTTCTGACGTTGGAAGCTGGGGCACTCTTGACGGAATAGTTTGCATGGAAATAAAACTGTTATAAAACTGAAACAAAACTGTTATAGATATTTCTGAAAATGTAAGGTGCAAATATTGCTAATAATCAAAGCCGAAGGAAGACTTAATCAGTCTGAACTAACTACGAATATCGGTAAAGTCGACTAATCGTTTTTTTTACCTCCATGTTATTTTAAGAGTTGGAACAGTTTAACAGTTGATCTAAATGTTACGGAAACAATAACAATGTTGAAAGTCCTGATCCGATGATCGAAAAGAAGTTCATCGATCGACTCAACTTTGTGATAGGAGAACATATCGGTCTGTTTGTGTGTGTATTCTGTTCGCATGATTTAAGCTGAACCGGGATGACTAATTAGCTCAATTTATGCTCAAATGATGGAAAATATTGTCCTGTAAAGAGCTATCAAAAATCGTGTATAACTGCTTAAATTTATGAAAGTTATAGAGGGCAACTTTTTAAAAACCGTGTGTGCAACTCAACTGAATGATTTATGAAAATGTGTGTGTACTTTGTTTGCATGATTTCAGCTTAACTGGACAAGCTTATTTAGCTCAATTTGGACTCAAACGATGGAAAATATTGTCCTGTAACAAGCTATCAAAAATCGTGCAAAACTGCTTAAATTTAGAAAGGTAATAGTAAGGCAACTTGAACTGAATGATTTATGAAAATGTGTGTGTACTTTGTTTACATGATTTAAGCTTAACTGGACGAGCAAATTTAGCTCAAATTGGGCTCATTTTTTTATTTCCATATTTTTTTAAGAGTTGCAACCGTTTTACAGTTGATCTACATTCTTCTGAAACAATAAAAATGTTGAAAGTCCTATCCAGTGTTCGTAAAGAAGTTCACCTATCGACTCAACTCAGTGATTGGAAAACATATCGGGCTGTTTGTGTGTGTATTCTGTTCGCATGATTTTAGCTGAACCGGAATGACTAATTTAGCTTAATTTATGCTAAAACGATGGAAAATATTGTCCAGTAAAGAGCTAGCAAAAATCGTGTAAAACTGCTTAAATTTAGGAAAGTTATAGTAGGGCAACTTTTTAGAGACCGTGTGTGCAACTCATCTGAATGATTTATGAAAATGTGTGTGTACTTTGTTCACATGATTTTAGCTGAACCGGGATGACTAATTTAGCTCAATTTATGCTCTTATGATGGAAAATATTGTCCTGTAAAGAGCTATCAAAAATCGTGTAAAACTGCTTAAATTTATGAAAGTTATAGTAGAACAACTTTTTAAAGACCGTGTGTGCAACTCAACTGAATGATTTATGAAAATGTGTGTGTGTACTTTGTTCGCATGATTTCAGCTTAACTGGACAAGCAAATTTAGCTCAAACGATGGAAAATATTGTCCTGTAAAGAGCTTTTAAAAATTGTATAAATCTGCTCTTATTTATAAAAGTTATATTAAAAAAAATTAAACGATAGTATGTGCAACCTAACAAAATGATTTAAGAACATGTTTTTACGTTTTGTTCGTATGGTTTTAGCCTTAATTCATTGCCTTATTTTGCTCAATTTATGCTCAAACATTGAAAAAGGTTGCCCTCCTTTGAGCTATCGAAAATTTAAATAAACTGTTGAAATTTAAAAAAAAAATAGCAAGAAAACTGTTGTGAAGAACGTGGATTGAAGCTCCCTTCAGTTGGCAACAATCACAACAAATTACAGAGCAACAGTCATTGACCCCAGCAGCCTAGGTACGATTCGTTCCAAACTTCGCTAAATTCGGCGGAAGTGACAAACCGGTTAATGGGAATAGAATCGAAGAAAAGATTCGTGTATTGGTTGGGGACCCAACAAATGTGGAGTCTCGCCCCGCTCGTTCGGTATCGATTTCATCTGACATTACGACGTTGGTACCTACAAGTCAAGATTTACTTTTAGCCTATAAATTGTGCTCCACCATCGACCGCGTGCACACGTTTGAGCGAGAGAGGAACTCTGAAATAAAGCCCGGGTAATTAAACTTTGGAAACAAAAGTCGAAGCCAGACAAATCAACTCCGACTCTTTCAATTGGAATAAATCTTCCACTATTGAGTTGAGAGGAAGCTGGGAGTCTGGGGGGAATAGGGCTCGGCGTGACGTTTCGTGAAAGTGAACAGCGGAATGGTTGTGTATGTGTCCCCATCAATGTTTCCGCCATTTTTGCCAGATCCCCCGGCGATTGTTTGTTTCAGACCAGCCAAGAGTTACTCATACGTCGTCGGACCTCGTAAAATAATTACACTTTTTGTGTTTTCGCAAATAGGCTGGTATAGACATTTTTTTCTCCGAACTCTACGGACCAAAAGGGGGTTTGCGTGAAAGTTGTTGTCCGTTTTTTCAGTTTTTGTGGATACCTTAAATCTAATACCCCTTCCCAAACTTGTGTGGAAAGACTCGAAGTCGAAGACAAAATAAAAACGACAACGACTCTTCTAAACAATGTTGCTTTGGGTCAACTGCAGCCAACCATGGATTAGTTAGTATGTAGGAGCAGCAAACGTAAGCGAGTGTGTTTTGTGAACTGCGCTGATGCGTGCAGTCAGTGTGCATTCGACCACTTACCCGCTCTTCTACCTTCTTCTTAAAAGTTGTGTTGCTTGCTTCAAGATCGAGAAATGAAGGCGAATGACAGCTTCCTTCACATGGACCAAACAACAATAATAACAACAACAGCAAAAATGGATCATGTAACACCACAGAGTACCGTTAGTAGAGAGATAGAGTAGCAAACTTGGAGTAGGGGGGACAACAGGCGTACTTTAGTACGAAAGGTTCCACCATCATCAATAACAACAACAAAAATAAAAACACTACACCAGACCCCACTTCGCCCCAACCTGAATGGAATGTTTGGGTTTTGCTGTTTTCTGACCGTGTCTAATTTTTCGGTGGTTTTCAATTTCTTTGAGGTTAATCGAAAGTGACGACGTCAGATCTAAGTTTGCTGTATAGGTACAAGGTAGCTGCTACTTACGGGTGGAAAATAATGAATGGTGACCAGTTGCGCAAGTAGATTTGGCGTTTTTTTTTCCTTCTGCTTCTTTAGCCGAGTTGCATGTTTTTATTTTGGTCGAACGACGAGCATGTGGGTAATCATACCCCGGCTGCTCGAAATAATTAAGACATGACCTGTTTCCTGATTAACGTTGAGAAATCGAACAGATTTTACTTTGAACATTGTCATCGAGCGATCATGGTACTCACTTTCGTTCCTCACTGACACAAATAAATAATTTTGAACGTTACTATTACACATCGTTAAAAGAAAACTCAGGCTCACAATGATGTTGTTTGTCTGTAGCGGTACGTAACTTGGCATAACATATCACAACAGCAATGCTAAGCCTCGCAATGATCATTATTTGAATGTCACGTTACACAGCACAGCATTACACATTGCACAAGAAATCACACGCTAAGAAACTTCCCAGTGAACATTTTTGTTCCTATATTCGTATGCTGTTTTTATATAAGTTCCATAAACATTATAGAATGATTGTTAGAATGTTGGAAAAACACCTATCAAAGTGGAGGCAGTATACATACAAAATTTTCATTTCTTCCTTAAGCGACGAAAACTACACCAACAGCTTGTTCGTACCTATTGGAAGAATGCTAGAGAGCGAAAGATTTGACTCTCATAGCCCTCAAATCGTAGCCAAAATTTACAAACATGGCGATCATTCTATCATATCCGATTTAAACTGACTTCAGACAACATTCTGTACGATCTTTTCAAAATTCAGTTGGAATTGCGATTCGCATCACCATTATAAACGACTTAAGTTATCATTTGTTATACGATTTCATGTTGCTGGGTTGCGGTGAATAAGGCTCCAGACCCAGATGGAATCCCAAATTCAGTGTGGTGAGGTGGCGGTACAGACCATCCCAAAAACGGCCAGAGTGGTGTTACAGGAGTGTCTCGAGGAGGGATCTTTCCCCAAACTGTGGAAAACTGCGAACCTTGTGTTACTTCCGAAACCGGGAAACTCTCCAGGGCATCCGTTGTCGTACAGAACCATTTGTATGTTTGATAGCCTTGGTAAACTACTAGAGAGGATAATAAATTTAAACGGATTAACTGTCGGCACAGAAGATGAGACAGAGTTCTAGGAAAGGACACACTCACAAGGTGCGTTTTCCCAATACCCTCTGCAGGATAATTGGAAGTTTTTTTTTGAAAATCTTGACCTACGAAACCGAAACCGGGTTGCCATATAATGCCCTAACAGCAGGTGTTCCACAGGGTTCCATACTAAGACCTGTGCTCTGGAATACCATTTTTAATGAGGTTTTATCGTCGAAACTACCAACAGGCACGCAGTTGTTCGGATTTCTGGATGATATCTTGCTCATGATCACCGGCGAAACAATCTAGGAGGTAGAAGACCTTGCAACGGTATCTGTAGAAAGGGTTGGCAGCTGGATGGAAGAAGTCGAGCTTCAGATAGCTCACCATAAAACCTAAGTACTACTCGTGACCAACAAAAAAGTTGTGCCGTACATGGAGATTACTTTTGGAGGACACACTGTGGTGTGTTTTTCGAAAAAGCAGCTGAAATACCTCGGAGTAATGGTCGACATCGTTTAAGTTTTGGTGTGCATGTCAAATACTGTTGTGATAGTGCGTCGAAAGTCATCGACTTACTTGCGTGGATTATGCCGAATTGCCATGGTCCAAATTGTAGTAAGAGATGTCTCCTTGCAATCGTAGCACTATTAAAGCTACGATACGGAGGAGCGTCGTGGAGTTCTGCCCTAAAGGTAGAACGCAACAGATCGAAATGTCGGAGTTCACATCAGCTGATAGCCATGCGCGTCTACAGGACCATCTCACAGATGCAGCTTTTGTCATCGCAGGCATGATTCACATCGACATAACATAGGATAAAGAGTGTCACGTAGCAAAAGCAGTTAGAGAAGTGTGTAAAGCTCAACGGATCAGAAGAGAGCATGAACAGAGAGAAAGAGACTTAACAAGCAAAAGGGAGGTCTTTGACCTCTTATGACACCACTCATAGGGCGTGGTATAACCCTAATCTGGACTCATACGTATGGTGAGGCTTATACCGTATTTTTTTCATCTGGAGGCAAACTAGAGGCAACCTAGGTTCGCTCTAACTGCTGTCATCGTGCTCATTTATTTCTCGAGAGGCAACCTAGGTTCGCTCGAAAAAGGGACGGAGTCGCCCCGAGAAGAAAGTCAGTTTTGCGAGAAGTTCACCAATACTCTCAACGTTGTTGTCAAAACATTAAACAGCTGTTTTTGGCTGAAAGCAAAATAGTTGAAATAATGAACGGGAAAATGATGATTGCCGCGATTTTGAACCTCCCAGCCAAGCAAAATCGTACTATCTGCTGTCCAGTGCAATCCGGACACGAAAAACGGCAATCCGGATGTGAAGAACCGAATGAAGAAATCTAGAAGGGAGAACAAAATGACAGCAGCATGTAAACATTGCGCTCGTTCTCACGCACACCTACGTATGGAATAACTCGAAACCCGAAAATCGTTTTTTTAATCTGACGGTTCCAGAACTAAATCCGGAATCAAAAAAAAAATACGCCATTAGAAGGTCTCACGTACTCAGCTACGATCTTTCCGTACCCTTCTTGATATATGGAGTATCAAAGGGTGAACCAAGGGGCCTATCAGGCAAACGAAACTCAAGGTGGTTCTAGTGGGACGAACCCACTCACGGCAGCAAAAACACCCGGCTGTTATGGTTTGAAGTCAAATTTCAATTTTAAAAAAATTACACATCGTAACAAAGAAGCTCAATCTTAGAAAGGTTATTATTCGTGTCTTACGTTACACAGAACCATGGATGGTAAATCTCCTCAGATCGGCTTGGTCAGTGAAAGAGAATGCAATTTTTTCGGTCGAATTCCTGCAAGCTGTGCGGGAGAGATGATTCGCACTAATGACAAGAATGAGATTGTCAACACTTAAAAGTGAGCGAGAGCAATCATATCCACTGATGAAGAGAATTCCCTTCTCCGGATAAATAATCAGAGATGCCAGGCGTGCCAGGCGTCAAAAATCAGGACAATTCAAGAATGTTTAAAAAATCAAGACGGTTTCTCGAAAATCGGGAAAAATTCTGATAAATCTATCAGGATTTCTCCTGATTTTCAAGATACCGTCTTGATTTTTTTTAAATTCTCGAATTGTCCTGATTTTTGAAAATTTTGTCTTTAAAATGTTCTGATTTTTCTAAAAAAAAAAAAAACTCAATTATAATTCAATTTGTAATTAAACCAAAAGAACTTTGCAGAAAAATGTAATGAAATAGTTAATCTCGTTAAACCGATGGAAATAGTTACTGTTTATCGATATAAACTGCAAGCCGATCAAGAAGATGCTCACGTCTGTTGCATAAGTTAAAGCGTTTACAGCAACTGACTTTCGCCTTTATTTATGCAATCTAAAAAGAGCTGCATATTATTTCCATGAATTCCATGAATTCCACAAAATCCATATTTTTTTCAAAATGGTGTCCTGATTTTTGACAAAATCACCTGGCACCCATGGAGCTAACAAAGTTTTTTTGTGCGTTTACAAGAAAATACGCTGCATCCTGATTATTTTATTATAAATTCAATTTCAATTTAAATATTTTTAAAAAAATCAGAACAATTCAGTACATTTTGAAGACCATACTTCAAAAATCAGGACAATTAGGACAATTTGAAAAATCAGAACGGCCTCTCGAAAATCAGGACAAATCATGATTTATCAGGATACCTGGCACCTCTGCGCTGTTTTCTTTTTTTTTTTTTTGATAATTCTTTATTTGAAACGGCTCATACCTTAAGGCTTTAAGGAGCCAAACTCGTTTTGTTTGATTACAATTGTGTGCTTATATCTAGTTCACTTTTGGAAGAAAAAATAAAAGATAGATAGGGAAATATGAAAATAAACAAGATTATAGAGGATGATCAATAGTTTTAAGGAAAAGATACATTTCAAACATATAGTCCAAGTCCATCACAGCTAACACATCCTTCACTGGAACGTTGGTTCTGCGCTGGTTTCCAGACGCTACTTTCAAAGGTGCCAGGTGTCCTGATTTTTCCAGGATTTGTCCTGATTCTCAAGAGATCGTCCTGATCTTTCAAAAACTCTTGAATTGTTCTGATTTAAAAAAAAAAGGTCTTCAAAATGTCCTGATTTTCAACAAAACATCCCAATTATAATCGAATTTGTAATTTAAAGTGGGGATGGTTGCCACAAATATAGATTTATCTAAAAAAGTACCGATTTTGGAATTATTTTTTGGTACAGATTCTGTCTGCACAACAGGCAGATTTTTAGTATTTGGTTCAAATTATTTCTGTTTTCATCATTTGAAAAAATACACCACAACAAAACGTTTCGGAATAAGAAATAAGTAGAAACCAAAATGTTTAAACGTTTTGTTAAGAAAAGTCAAAATTCAGATTTATGTGAAGGTGGTCAATAAAAAAAACAAATCACAGTTGAAAGTAGTTTCCGGATTTTAAAACACCTTTACGATAATGTTTATTTTTAATTAGAAATATGTTATTCGAAATTTTGCGAGCATAAAAATGGTTGCTTGTTTTACTTTACACGAAAGAGCATTACACATAGAAACAACAAATCTCAAACCTCAAAAGGCTATTATTACATATGCACATTTTTACAGACGCAAAAAAATTACAAATTTTATCAACAATGTTCAAAAATCATTCTGGAGGTCTTAAATACCAACCGAGTCTTCGCCTTTTACATTTTTCTTTGCAAATTTTTGTCAAGGTTTCACAAAAATTAATCATCTGAATTCTCTCGGCCCGTATATGTATGTGCTAAAATAACAATCAAAATATATTTGGTGGTTTTTTCAGATTACATACATAACATACTATTACTTTCGCAAGGAAAATACAAAATATCGAATAATATATGAAAAATGGCCAAACACAGCAACTTTTCAAATTTTTAAGAAAGTTTTTCATCGAACATTTTTGCAAATTCCATCAAACTGAGAATGCCCCCCAGTTTTGATGATTTTTTTTGGTTCCGGCATGAATTTTTATCTTAAACGATTACAACCCTTTTTAAAAAAAACTGCTCAGTTTATTGTCGAAAAGTAAAAAAAATGCTGCTGCGAATTTCTATTTGCCTCACCTAGGCCAAAAGATGTAAGCATCCTTGCTTTCTGTTACGTTTAAAGAGGCATGGCAAAGAATACTACAGCCAGGCCAACCATGTAGTAAATAACGCAAAAGATACCGGAACAAGGGAAGGAATAGAGCGTGGAGAGCCGAACGCTTCATATAGTTTTTTTTGTAAATCTAAAACAGTTAAAAGGTCAGTTCTCATCAAATAAGTTGTCATCGACGGGATACATTTTCACTGATTCTGATCCGTTCGTCCGTTTTTAGTTGGCAGGAGCTGGGCTGATGATGTTTTGATACTGGGACCTATTGCAACCGAAACTTCTGAAGCCGTTTTCCCGCTTCTCACGTCTTTCCGGTGTATGAAATATCCAAGGAATTTTCCCGTTTGATACAGCGCTCTTCACAATTTGATCACAATATTCACATTTGCAGATATAATCAGCTGGATTCCATGTTCGATTAATTGTGTTTAAACTAATTTTTACTTCTGGACAACAACATTTTTTTTTACAGAGCGAAAATTTTAACCTATTTATTTATGCCTAATCCAGATGCAATGTTCAGAAATAACCCATGATTCTAGAAGTTACTCACGATTCAACCAATTGGAGGCAAAAATGTCGCTTTTCCCAATTTGAAAATATCTAGCACGAGCCTTTCAAATCGCCTAATTGAAACATATCATCACCGACAAACTATCCAAAATGGATAAAAAAAATTTAACCACTCAAAAAAAAAACGTTTCATACGTTTTGCACTAATTCACTTTAGCCCAAAATAATAATAAATCACACCAGTAAACCCACCCCTCGCTCGGCGGCAGGTAAAAGAGAGCGTCTTGTCGTGATTGGGCGGAACCGCTAAGAGGGGGGAGGGGGATTGGGGGACCGAATTAGCCAATCACCTTCATTCGTTTGGGGTAAACGCAAACTCACACACGGCCGGCAAGGCGCATTGCGAGATTCAAAGAAGCACGCGTGGAGTGGTTTGCTTCGAAAAAAAAAGAAGTCATGCGGCGCTCAGCAGCATTTGCATCATCTTGTGCGCGCGTTTGCTGTTGCTGGTGCGTTTGCGTATACGAACATACATAGGTGGCGCATTCGCATTGATGCATCGCAATTCGAAATGGATCTTCAGCGCTCTCTTGTTTGATTTTTTTCTGTGCTCCGACAGGAGGGGAGCTCTGTTAATTAATCTTCAATATCGTTTTTAATTACAGTGCCTAGGCCGTCGAGAGTGAGTGTGTGTGGTTGTGCTTTAGTGATCGTTTTAATTTTCAAATCAAAAGCTTTAGGGTTTTGCGCAATAATCGAAACTTTTAATCATAAAACCGTTTGTGTAACACAAAATGCCTTCGATACAAGGTTGGAAAAGTGTTCAATGCAAACTAGAGCATGGCCTATACAAATGATTGCCCATGGAATTGTTTTCCACAAAATCCAAATGCCAATCATCGAATATGTTTTTTTCTTCACTGGTTTTTTTTTTCTTTCTGGGATAACCACTACTGGATAGCAGCTTAACGTGGGCGCGTGAACGAACCAATTGCTTCCCTGTTGCTTTCCTTAGAGACAGCCAGACCAGCCAGTCGAGAGAAATGCAAAAATAGAAGGAAAACATGAAATTAGCATAGTAATTACATTTATTACCTTCTATTAGTTCGCTGGCTGGCTGGCTATGCGTTGGTTCGATGAAGACCAAAGCTGAAGTTGTGTTCTGTACGAGCGTACGAACAAGATTTTCGAATTAGCGCAATTTCACTTAATTGTGGTGAAATATTTTCGGTTGGTCTTGACTTTTTCTCCCGGTTTGAGGAAACAAAACGCGAGTGAGAGATCAACCGGTCTCTGGCGGACTGACTGGAAGCATCAGTGAAGTGATTTGAGCCATCATTCCCCGTGGCGCCTCCGGATGGTTCCTGTTGGCCAGACCGAAGTCTACGTGTTGTGACCCCTCCGCCAGCCAGCCAAGCCAATTGCGCCATTCAGAGGATGTGGCGTATTAACAAAAATTGTGATAATTCGCCGTTGTTTTCGAATAATAAAAATGAAATTAAACTCGGGTACCTACCCGTACGCGTACCGTTTCTCCTGCGTATTTGAAGGAAGACGAGGAGACTGGCAAACGACGGGAAGCATACAGAAGCTGCAGAACCATGAACTTCTCCCATAAACGATGAGAGTAGGTAAAGCACAACGAGCGCAAACATGTGTAATTGTTTTTGTCAGTTCTTAAACTTCCTGTTAAGTGCTGATCCCTCGCGTCGCGCCTCGACTATGTGTTGTTGGCGCGTAAGCGAGCGCGAACGCGTATTCAGAAACAGAAATTTTTCACGCCTTTAACGACATACGAAGCGGTTTTGCTGGCTGATGCTGGTGTGGTTTTATTGCACATCTCTCAACTTAACTCCCCCAACCGCACCTTTGACTCTTCTTTTCTCCGATTCCCGCATCTACCCCCCAAAAAACGCGCGCGGAAAACAATTTCTGCTTTTAGGATAAATTATGAGCGCAATTATTGTTTGTGATACACACACGCAAGGAAGCAAGGAAGCTGCTGCTTCCATCGTTTCTTTTTTGGAAACAGGGCGCTCATACTCACTCGATCATACATATAAGTTGCGGCATTCCCAGAGCGTACACATGTTTTCAGTTTATTTTTAAATTTATCTCATTTGCGTGTCACTCTCGGGTTGGGATGTACTCGCCGAATCGGTAGCCCCGAAACCCCCTCGAAAAATTCAACTGTTGGTTCCCCACCCGCATAACTATGATACAAGCTTGTGTTTTTTTTTTTTTTGATCGGTCGCGACATTTGTTCCGCGACGCGTTTTTATTTTCTTTTCTAGGGTTCCACGATTGTACACTTTTTCCGTCCCAATTGGGGTGGGCAGGAGGGACCGAAAAATACCGATCCAAGTCATATGGAGACATTTTTTTGGCTACGGCTGCCAGAATTGATTTTTCGGATACTTTAAACCACTCTGATCACCTTTTTTTTAAACATTTTTGACACATCCTGGACTCATATTGGACACATTTTGGATACATTTTTATTGCATTTTGGACAAATTTGAACACATTGAAGACGCATTTTTGAAAAAAATTTACATTCATTTTCCAAATATTTACACATTTTACACATTGATGTCATTTATGTTTCTGGGAACGTTGGGAACGTTTCTAAGCACATTTGAGCACTTTTACAAACAGTTTTTTTATTATATTTCGGACATTTTCTGTACACATTTTTTCAACGCTTTATCAAATACCTCTATGACAACATTTTTTTAATATTTCAATCCTTTACTTGTTTATGTCTATTCTTTTTTATCAATTTTGCCGAATTTTGAACATTTATGTCGATTTTTATCAATTTTTTTCAAGATTCGTCAATTTTCGTCTGTTTTTTTTTTTTTTTTGTCATTTTCTATGTCAATTTTCGAATTTTATCGATTTAATCGATTTTATTGGTTTGGTAGATTTTGTCGATTTTAATGATTTTGTCGATTTTGTCGATTTTGTTGATCTTGTCGATTTTGTAAATTTTTTCTGGTCATGTCGATTTTGTCAATTTTATCAATTTAGTGAATTTTGTCAATTTTGTCAATATTATCAATATTATCAATTTTGTCAATTTTGTCAATTTTGTAAAATTTTGTAAAATTTTGTAAATTTTGTCAATTTTGTCAATTTTGTCAATTTTGTCAATTTTGTCAATTTTGTCAATTTTGTCAATTTTGTCAATTTTGTCAATTTTGTCAATTTTGTCAATTTTGTCAATTTTGTCAATTTTGTCAATTTTGTCAATTTTGTCAATTTTGTCAATTTTGTCAATTTTGTCAATTTTGTCAATTTTGTCAATTTTGTCAATTTTGTCAATTTTGTCAATTTTGTCAATTTTGTCAATTTTGTCAATTTTGTCAATTTTGTCAATTTTGTCAATTTTGTCAATTTTGTCAATTTTGTCAATTTTGTCAATTTTGTCAATTTTGTCAATTTTGTCAATTTTGTCAATTTTGTCAATTTTGTCAATTTTGTCAATTTTGTCAATTTTGTCAATTTTATCAATTTTGTCAATTTTGTCAATTTTGTCAATTTTGTCAATTTTGTCAATTTTGTCAATTTTGTCAATTTTGTCAATTTTGTCAATTTTGTCAATTTTGTCAATTTTGTCAATTTTGTCAATTTTGTCAATTTTGTCAATTTTGTCAATTTTGTCAATTTTGTCAATTTTGTCAATTTTGTCAATTTTGTCAATTTTGTCAATTTTGTCAATTTTGTCAATTTTGTCAATTTTGTCAATTTTGTCAATTTTGTCAATTTTGTCAATTTTGTCAATTTTGTCAATTTTGTCAATTTTGTCAATTTTGTCAATTTTGTCAATTTTGTCAATTTTGTCAATTTTGTCAATTTTGTCAATTTTGTCAATTTTGTCAATTTTGTCAATTTTGTCAATTTTGTCAATTTTGTCAATTTTGTCAATTTTGTCAATTTTGTCAATTTTGTCAATTTTGTCAATTTTGTCAATTTTGTCAATTTTGTCAATTTTGTCAATTTTGTCAATTTTGTCAATTTTGTCAATTTTGTCAATTTTGTCAATTTTGTCAATTTTGTCAATTTTGTCAATTTTGTCAATTTTGTCAATTTTTTCAATTTTGTCAATTTTGTCAATTTTGGTCAATTTTGTCAATTTTGTCAATTTTGTCAATTTTGTCAATTTTGTCAATTTTGTCAATTTTGTCAATTTTGTCAATTTTGTCAATTTTGTCAATTTTGTCATTTTTGTCAATTTTGTCAATTTTGTCAATTTTGTCAATTTTGTCAATTTTGTCAATTTTGTCAATTTTGTCAATTTTGTCAATTTTGTCAATTTTGTCAATTTTGTCAATTTTTGTCAATTTTGTCAATTTTGTCAATTTTCTCAATCTTCTCAATTTTCTTATTTTTTTCAAATTTCTTAATCTTGTCAAATTTGTCGATTTTGTTGATTTTGTCGATCTTGTCAATTTTGTCGATTTTGTTCATTTAGTCAATTTTGTCGAATTTTGTACATTTATGTCTATCTGTTTAAATTTTTATAAATTTTCGTCGACTTACGTTTGTTTTTTTTTTTATTTTTGTCATTCATTTTTTATGTCAATTTTTTTTCGAAATTTGTCGATTTTATTGGTTCTATCTTTTTTGTCGGTTTTGTTAATATTGTCGATTTTGTAAATTTTGTCAATTTTGTCAATTTGATCGAATTTTGTACATTTATGTCGATCTGTATCAATTTTTCTTAATTTTCGTCGATTTTCGTTAGTATCTTTTATTTTTTAAATTTTGTCTATTTTGTTGGTTTTGTCAATTTTGTCGATTTTGTAGGTTTTGTCGATTTTGTTGATTTTGTCAATATTTTAAATTTTGTCAATTTTTTCGAATTTATCCATTTTGTCGATTTTGTCCATTTTGTCGATTTAGTCAATTTGGTCGAATTTCGTACAATTATGTCGATCCGTATTAATTTTTATCAATTTTCGTTGATTTCCGTTTGTTTCTTTTTATTTTTGTCATTCTTTTTAATGTCAATTTTTTTCGAAATTTTTCGATTATATTGATCCTGTCGATTTTGTCGATTTTGTTTATTTTGTTAAATTTGTCCACTTTGTCGATTTTGTCGATTTTGTCGATTCCGTCGATTTTGTTGATTTTGTCGACTTTGTCCACTTTGTCGATTTTGTCGAGTTTGACGACGATTTTGTAAATTTTGTAAATTTTGTCGATTTTGTTATTGTAGATTGTGTCATTTTGTCGATTTAGCCAGTTTTATCGCTTTTGTTGATATTTTGGTTTGGTCGAGTTGATGGATTTTGTCGATTTTATCGATTTATTATGATGATGTTGGTTTTGTCGATTTTGTAAATTGTGTTGATCTACAAATTTTGCCAATTTTATCGATTTTGTCAATTTTTTTGATTTTGAGTTTTGTCGAGTTGGTTGATTTTGTAGATTTTATCGATGTCCTGGATTTTGTTGATATTGTCAATTTGAATGATTTGCTCGATTTTGTCGATTCCATCGATTTTGTCAATTTTAACTATTTTATTAATTTTGACATGCTTGTCGTTTTGCCAATTTTTAACGATCATCAAAGCGTACTTGATTTTTTTGTATCCTACTAATATAAGAGACTTAACTACAAACTGATGATTGACCTTACGCAGTCAACCATGAATATAATAGATTTAACTATAATGGTATAATTGATTAAACTGTAAATATGTTAGATTCAAATACAATTATGAGATTGATTGTATGCATTCAACAAGAGATATAATAGATTCAACTATACAATCCTGGTTGACCTCTTACATTCAACTATAAATATGATAGATTCAATTGTAATGGTATAATTGATTCAACTGTTACTATGATAAGTTCAACTACAAATGTATGATTGATGCTATGCATTAAACTATGTAAATTCAACTATATTTTTATGATTGATTGTGTCATATTCGAGTGATTACTTCACATCCAAACACTACATTTACATAAATGTAGCAAACGTGCCCTCAGCAGCAGGAAGCTCGTGTTTTTCAATTGCAAAACAGGAGATGATAAGTAAAGGAGGAATAATTGGATAGCCCGAACAAAGCATTATCATATTGTTCGTTGTTAACATAATCTTTTTTGTGCTTATGAATAAATAAAATATGTATAAAACTAAAATAAAAATAGAAATAAATGCAGGAAAACTACAACAAAAAACAACTATAAAATATAGTTGAACGCATAAAATCGATCATAGAAGTATAATTGAGTCAATCCCCCTATTATCCCCCTAATTTGACAACCCCTCATATTGATTGTTAAATCAACCATAGCTCTATAGTTGAATCTACAATATATTTAGTTGAATGCCCAACATCAATCAGAACATATAGTTGAATTTATTATATTTATGGTTGGATCAATCATACAATTGTTGTTGAAGATATCATATTTATAGTTGAATTCATAGAACCAATCATACAAATATGGTTGAATATTTAATAAAAATAGTTGGTCGAGAATCAATCATGAATATGATTGAATATAGCCAGAATATTATTAATAAAACTCAACTTTTTTTTCCGTATTATAACAGAAAACCACCTTTGAAAAAAAACTAATTTCATATTTCATCTTTCTATTTACAGGTAAGACCTTCTAAGAACATACTTCAGAAGAAAAAAACAGCTAAGGAACCGTAAGTAATTAAGATGACTGATAAACGTAACCGATTTAAAATTTCCGAATTTCTCAAGCTCCATGAAGGACAACACTATCCATCATTAGGGAACAAAGTTGGCAAAATCAGCTTGTGTAGTTCTTCAAAAATCATGTAGACAAAAAGCTGTTGAACCAAAACTGTGGGAAATTTTTGAGAAAATTCTGAAATGCTTCAGAATCTACGATAGTAACAGTATTTGTATTTAAGAAGTAATATGGCAAAGTAAAACTTCTACCTCGGTGTCTACGGGTTCTAAAGTTTTTATTCGGCGTGACCGACTTTTGAAAGGATTTGGTAGTTCTTCAATAACTTTATCGAAAGTATTTCTTTTTCTAAGAATCTAAAAAGGTCTGAAAAATTATTTCTCAAAAAACGTTGAATGAACTCAATTTTACATCTCGACTCTGTAAATTTTTACACGCTAAACCAGAGTTACTCAAAACTCCATAGTTTTAACCTTTCACTAAAGCATTTAAAAACTCAACAAATTTTTCACGGTTCCAGTGGCAACACTGTCACCAAATCTTTGGAGTACCCTCTTCTGTGGTTGTCGCTACTTTATTTCGTCGTCGTCGTCACGGCCGCGGCCGCGAAAGACACAAAACACCCATCACATGTTTTGTGCCACCCAATTTCTGGCATCCACGTGCGTGCAGCAAGCTGCTGTACTGAGTACACTCTGCTTCCTCCCCCATCCATTTTCTAAGTGGCAGACTACAGACGCTACCGGGACGGCGATGGAGAAAAACGTATAAATGTCCCCCTCGTCTTACTTTCTTACAGCGGAGCTTCTGTTTCGAATTATAGCTCCAAGGAAGATTAAGACATGAGACAGCTGCAATAGTTGATTTTTTCCTTTATTTTTGGTCTAATTTTATTTCTAGACACTTTGAAAAGAGGGGATCTTTCTTGATCAATGTTAGTTTCCCATTTTCGGGATCGAAATTTTAAAAGAACGGCACTTGTAGGCCCGTTTGCTCCGGTTTAATCACTGTCACAGTCACATCAAAGCGTGTGGAATGACTACCTCATAATGAATGAGGTATTCATGAAACGATAAGTACATAGGTTCGTCATTCGAGCTTCTGTCAGTCAAAGTCAAGATCGCATTCAGCCGGCAGTCGCCCGTCATGCAAGAATTACCGTTGATGGGGGCGTACATGTCATCACGCGTTCGCAACCGCAAATTATACATGCTCCCATGCTCGATAATACTTACATAGAGTAGAATTAACATAGGGTTAACAGCAACTTTAAAATTTCCTTAAGATATGTAGTTAAAAAACAAGTCACCCTAGGACAAAGTCATGAACTGTCCCCGGTTGTCAGCAAATTTTTCACGAGGACCACCCCGACATCCCGCGCAGGTAGCAATTAGTTAGAACACTTCGTAAGTGTAACTCTTTCTCGGTAATTTTTCCCGGCTGCCGCTACGTTACTGTTTAGTTCTGCTCTGGGAAAGCCAGCTGTCAAACAAGCATCGGGTCCGAATTTTTCTTACAATTTACGTACCCGACTCGAGCAAATTTCTTCCGATGGCCAAGCATTTGTTCGGTCATCAAAAAGAAAATAACCACAGAGATTAACGTACCGCCTCGCGATTGTCTTGACCGGTAAGAATTTGCAATAAATTCTACTCGCGCTAGCAAAATATTTAGGCAGCAACAACTGAATAACGCTGTTCGGTGAATTATTATACGGGGACCTTCACCGGTGTTGTAGATATTCATTGCGACCGGTGTTTTTTGTTGTTGTTATCGTCAGAGTACTCTCTCGAAGCGTACATAATATTGTCGCACTCGTCGTCGTCGTCTCGTTTTGTTGTGGCCACTTGGGGATAGATGAGCCTAAATTACAGTTAATCATCGTTGATGGTCGAACCGCTTAGCTCTTAGTAGTCGGTAGTCGTCGTCGATCGGCTTAGAGCGCTTCGTAGAATGTTGTTGAGTGTTTTTCATTGAGCAAACATCAGGTCCGGATTTAAGGAGAAGCCAAATTTTCACGGCTTCCAAAACACAATTTGACAGAATTTTGACGATTACATTTTTGACATTTTTGACATTTTTGACATTTTTGACATTTTTGACATTTTTGACATTTTTGACATTTTTGACATTTTTTGACATTTTTTTGACATTTTTGACATTTTTGACATTTTTGACATTTTTGACATTTTTGACATTTTTGACATTTTTGACATTTTTGACATTTTTGACATTTTTGACATTTTTGACATTTTTGACATTTTTGACATTTTTGACATTTTTGACATTTTTGAAATTTTTGAAATTTTTGAAATTTTTGACATTTTTGACATTTTTGACATTTTTGACATTTTTGACATTTTTGACATTTTTGACATTTTTGACATTTTTGACATTTTTGACATTTTTGACATTTTTGACATTTTTGACATTTTTGACATTTTTTAAATTTTTGAAATTTTTGACATTTTTGATATTGTTGACAATTTTTGGCATTTTTGACATTTTTGACATTTTTGACATTTTTGACATTTTTGACATTTTTGACATTTTTGAAATTTTTGACATTTTTGACATTTTTGACATTTTTGACATTTTTGACATTTTTGACATTTTTGACATTTTTGACATTTTTGACATTTTTGACATTTTTGACATTTTTGACATTTTTGACATTTTTGACATTTTTGACATTTTTGACATTTTTGACATTTTTGACATTTTTGACATTTTTTACATTTTTTACATTTTTGACATTTTTGACATTTTTGACATTTTTGACATTTTTGACATTTTTGACATTTTTGACATTTTTGACATTTTTGACATTTTTGACATTTTTGACATTTTTGACATTTTTGACATTTTTGACATTTTTGACATTTTTGACATTTTTGACATTTTTGACATTTTTGACATTTTTGACATTTTTGACATTTTTGACATTTTTGACATTTTTGACATTTTTGACATTTTTGACATTTTTGACATTTTTTAAATTTTTGAAATTGTGAAACATTTTTGACACTTTTGACAATTTTGACAATTTTGACAATTTTGACAATTTTGACAATTTTGACAATTTTGACAATTTTGACAATTTTGACAATTTTGACAATTTTGACAATTTTGACAATTTTCACAATTTTCACAATTTTTACAATTTTCACAATTTTCACAATTTTCACAATTTTCACAATTTTGACAATCTTGACAATTTTGACAATTTTGACAATTTTGACAATTTTGACAATTTTGACAATTTTGACAATTTTGACAATTTTGACAATTTTGACAATTTTGACAATTTTGACAATTTTGACAATTTTGACAATTTTGACAATTTTGAAAATTTTGAAAATTTTGACAATTTTGACAATTTTGACAATTTTGACAATTTTGACAATTTTGACAATTTTGACAATTTTGACAATTTTGACAATTTTGACAATTTTGACAATTTTGACAATTTTGACAATTTTGACAATTTTGACAATTTTGACAATTTTGACAATTTTGACAATTTTGACAATTTTGACAATTTTGACAATTTTGACAATTTTGACAATTTTGACAATTTTGACAATTTTGACAATTTTGACAATTTTGACAATTTTGACAATTTTGACAATTTTGACAATTTTGACAATTTTGACAATTTTGACAATTTTGACAATTTTGACAATTTTGACAATTTTGACAATTTTGACAATTTTGACAATTTTGACAATTTTGACAATTTTGACAATTTTGACAATTTTGACAATTTTGACAATTTTGACAATTTTGACAATTTTGACAATTTTGACAATTTTGACAATTTTGACAATTTTGACAATTTTGACAATTTTGACAATTTTGACAATTTTGACAATTTTGACAATTTTGACAATTTTGACAATTTTGACAATTTTGACAATTTTGACAATTTTGACAATTTTGACAATTTTGACAATTTTGACAATTTTGACAATTTTGACAATTTTGACAATTTTGACAATTTTGACAATTTTGACAATTTAGACAATTTTGACAATTTTGACAATTTTGACAATTTTGACAATTTTGACAATTTTGACAATTTTGACAATTTTGACAATTTTGACAATTTTGACAATTTTGACAATTTTGACAATTTTGACAATTTTGACAATTTTGACAATTTTGACAATTTTGACAATTTTGACAATTTTGACAATTTTGACAATTTTGACAATTTTGACAATTTTGACAATTTTGACAATTTTGACAGTTTTGACAATTTTAACAATTTTAAAAATTTTGACAATTTTGACATTATTTTCTAGAATTCTACGACTCCAAACCAGGTGTCAGCGATGTTTTAGTTATAATTTTCAATTCAAAATTCAAAAAAAAAAACACGGAACGGAAAAGGAAGAATCAATCCGTCTGCAGCAGCTAAAACAAACCAGGAAATGTGCTGCTGCTGCTGCCTCCAATTGTGTGCTTGTTAGCATTAATACAACAGCAGAACTAGCATAAATATAAATCAAATTTTGAAGAGTCGCTCTTCTTTCCGGTTGTTCTTTCCCGGTGCGTGGAGCCACAACAAGCTAGCGCGAGTTAGCGCGCGAAGAAAATTATGAATAATTAGGAAATAAGCAGCAATGCTTCTTCCAGGCAGTGTAAGAAACAAAACCAAACCAAAAAAAAACAAAGAGTCGTTCCTCGTCTCGGGAAAGGGGGAAAACGCAAACAGGCGCAAAAAGCCAATTGAAAAATTATTATTTAAAAATAGCATTCAATTACCCACACTGGAGAAGGCAACCCACATTCATTTTTTTTTTTCGTTGGCGAGCTTTTGGGAAGATATTTCTTTCCTCCCGTGGAAGTTTCCCCCTCCTAAGCCATTTTTTAGATGAAGTGGCCTATTGCTCCATGTGCGTGCATTTTCCTATGAATGGATGGAAGAATGAATGAACGTCAGTTACAGAGCGAGTGAAGAGATTAGAAGGAAAAAAAAACATTTCTTGCAATTATATTCCCGAGAGCGCTATTATTGGTAATACGTCCGATTAAGCGTTATTTTCAAATAACACAAACCCGGGAATCATTTAAATGTTTAATCTTGATTGGCTTTATCATTATAATTTAGATGCAGTTTTCATCGCTTACATTCAGCCGGGCTTGGTCACCTGGTTTCAATATTTGCTTGTGTCCGTCGCAATTTTGCGACCGCGCCTGTCTATCGCTCGTTCGTTCGTCTGTTTGCGATATTCATATGCTGTTGCCTATTTACGTTCATTGCAAATTGTGATATTCATAACACGGATCTGGCATTAGAAGGTCTGCCAGGGCTGGATTTGGCCTTCGAGGGACTTTGCGGAACACAGAAAAAACATATACTGTTGAATAGATGAAATAACTATTTTTACAATTTTGACAATTTTGACAATTTTGACAATTTTGCAAATTTTGTCAATTTTAACAATTTTGTCAATTTTGACAATTTTGACAATTTTGACAATTTGGACAATTTCTACATTTTTAACAATTTTGACAATTTTTTCAATTTTCAAAATTTTCACAATTTTAACAATTTTGCCATTTTGCAATTTTTACAATTTTTACGATTTTTACAATTTTTATAATTTTTACAATTTTTACAATTTTTACAATTTTTACAATTTTTACAATTTTTACAATTTTTACAATTTTTACAATTTTTACAATTTTTACAATTTTTACAATTTTGACAATTTTGAAAATTCTACAATTTTACAGTTTTTACTTCTTTTACGAATTTGACAATTTTTTTCAATTTTTCAATTCTGACCATTTTTGACAATTTTAACAATTTTGATAACTTTGACAATTTTGACAATTTTACAATTTTTACAATTTTTACAATTTTTACAATTTTTACAATTTTTACAATTTTTACAATTTTGACAATTTTAACAATTTTTTTTAAATTTTACTATTTTTACAATTTTTAAAATTTTGACCATTTTAATAATTTTGAATATTTTGACAATTTTGACAATTTTGACAATTTTGACAATTTTGACAATTTTGACAATTTTGACAATTTTGACAATTTTGACAATTTTGACAATTTTGACAATTTTGACAAATTTGACAAATTTGACAATTTTGACAATTTTGACAATTTTGACAATTTTGACAATTTTGACAATTTTGACAATTTTGACAATTTTGACAATTTTGACAATTTTGCCAATTTCGACAGTTTTGACAATTATTACATTTTTACAATTTTGATAAT
Source organism: Uranotaenia lowii (assembly GCF_029784155.1). NCBI lineage: Eukaryota > Metazoa > Arthropoda > Insecta > Diptera > Culicidae > Uranotaenia > Uranotaenia lowii. Next base: position 33,828,889 of record NC_073692.1, read on the forward strand.
TTTTATAGTTTTTACAATTTTTAAAATTTTGACAATTTTTACTATTTTTACCATTTTGACAATTTTGACAATTTTAACCATTTTTATACTTTTAACAATTCGAACAATTTTTAAAATTTTAATATAGATATTTCACAATTTTAATATTTTTTTTCAATTTTGACCATTTTTACAATTTCTCAATTTTCACAATTTTGCCAATTTCTACCATTTTTACAATTTTGCAGTTTTGACAATTTTGACAATTTTGACAATTTTGACAATTTTGACAATTTTGACAATTTTGACAATTTTGACAATTTTGACAATTTTGACAATTTTGACAATTTTGACAATTTTGACAATTTTGACAATTTTGACAATTTTGACAATTTTGACAATTTTGACAATTTTGACAATTTTGATAATTTTGACAATTTTGACAATTTTGACAATTTTGACAATTTTGACAATTTTGACAATTTTGACAATTTTGACAATTTTGACAATTTTGACAATTTTGACAATTTTGACAATTTTGACAATTTTGACAATTTTGACAATTTTGACAATTTTGACAATTTTGACAATTTTGACAATTTTGACAGTTTTGACAATTTTTACATTTTTTTTAATTTTTAAATTTTTACATTTTTTACAATTTTTACAATTTTTACAATTTTTAAAATTTTTACAATTTTTACAATTTTTACAATTTTTACAATTTTTACAATTTTTACAATTTTTACAATTTTTACAATCTTTACAATTTTTACAATTTTTACAATTTTTACAATGTTTACAATGTTTACAATGTTTACAATTTTTACAATTTTTACTTCCTACCTCTGACTTCTGACTTCTGACTTCTGATTTCTAACCTCTGACTTCTGACCTCTGACTTCTGACCTCTGACTTCTTACTTCTGACTTCTGACTTCTGACTTCTGACTTCTGACTTCTAACTTCTGACTTCTGATTTCTGACTTCTGACTTCTGACTTCTGACTTCTGACTTCTGACTTCTGACTTCTGACTTCTGACTTCTGACTTCTGTTTTCTGACTTCTGACTTCTGACTTCTGACTTCAGATTTCTGACTTCTAACTTCTGACTTCTGACTTCTGACTTCTGACTTCTGACTTCTGACTTCTGACTTCTGACTTCTGACTTCTGACATCTTACTTCTTAATTCTTACTTTTGATTTCTGACTCCTGACTTCTGACTTCTTACTTTTGATTTCAGACTGCTGACTTGACTTCTGAATTCTGAGTTCTGACTTCTGAATTCTGACTTCTGACGTCCGACTTCTGACTTCTGACTTCTGACTTCTGATTTCTGACTTCTGCTTTTGACTTCAGACTTCTGAGTTTTGACCAATGGCTTCTGACTTCTAACTTTTAACTTCTGATTTCATGTTTCTAACTTCTGTCTCAAACTTCTAACTTCTAACTTCTGACTTCTGACTTCTGACTTCTTACTCATGACTTCTGATTTTGGACTTCTGAATTCTGATTTCTAGCAGGCAGTTGATTTTTCATCTTTTCAAATCCTCACTGTTTAAAGCCGAGTGTAGGAAGGGAGTAAGCTCGTATGATATACTCATTTGAAGAAAATTTACAAACTCATCAATTTTGAGATAAAATGAACAACTATTTGAAAAGAAGTAATAAATTTCTAATTTTGAAACTGCCGAGTCCAGCTGCATTCGTCATTCTTCGGTCCAGCAATAACTTTCCAGACGCTCTGGATCGATAATCTGCCTCATTCCAAAAAGAAGTCCAAAAACAGTCCTCAGCAGAGCAAAACCTTCCATTAAAATGCATTCTCATATTAATATTTATTCTAGTCCGCATTGTATACAACTGTGCCTCATTCCCTTTTCATTTTTTTTTTCGAGGAAGCAAATTTTCTGTGATGGAACTCCATCACTTGGCACTCACACACAAACCTTCTCAGTGGAACAGGAAAAGTGTCGGTCTCCGGTCTAGTCAAAGCATGGCAAGACTCGTAACATGTGCACCATTAAAAAGCATTAATCTTTATTATTTTGATCTACACTTGAACAACAGCACTAACCCATACAGAGAGGTTTGGCAAACAGCCGACAAAATCGACCGAATCCTTGACAGTGTGGTGGTGTATAGTGCTCCCTACCCGAAACTACTACTCTAGCACCATGGCGGTGGGCCCCAAAATTTGAGTCTCCGTAATGTTATTACCCCCTCGCCAGGACAAATTTCTTCAGTCCGGGTTGTGTGCAATTTTATAGAAACAATAAAAACAAGTACTCTTCCCTGTTCCCGGAACGGCTTCCTTTCCCAGGTTTTGTGTGCGGTACATTCAATCATAGCGCCTGCGTTTTCCTGACGGAAAACTAGAATCACACCCAAACAAATACTACCACCCCCTTAACCCGAAAAACCGAGCCAGCTAGCCAGTTCACAGTCCTGGAAGTTGTCGGCTGGAGCCAAAAAATGCACCACTACTGCACCATTGCCCAACTCTTCTGCATGCATTAGTGTTCGTCTGTGGAATATTAATCATAGCATCTCACTCGTTCTCTTCTCTTCTCCTCAACCCTTTACAGATTCCGTCCGTCCCTCGTTTTGGTGGAAAGCCCCCTGAAACGCCACCTAGTGCAACAACAAGAAAAATGGATTTCCGGCGAAAGCATAAATGATCTCAAACCAAATACAGAAATAAGAAAACACAACCATCTACCAACGCTAAGTCTAGAAAGCAAACTACTACCTCTTGAGAACGCGAATCCCAGAAGCATTCGTATTACAAACTAAAACAAAAAAAAACAAAACTACAAAGAAACACGAGTTACTACCGAGTACCGGAAATACCCACCCTCGCTTGCGACTTGTTTTAAACGGCAGAAGAAGAAGAAGAGAAAAAGTACCACCACCAAACAGCCACCTGAGCCCCTAGCCCAGTCTCGATGTGTTGAATGACGACGGCAACTGTCGCGGTCCAGCAGAGTGAGAAATTGAGACGATTTCCGGCCACCCAACAAGGCAGCAACGTGGCCGCCACCCTTATAGCCGCCTACAGGATGAATGAGACGCAGCAGATGCACACGACAGACACCAGCCAGCAGCAGCATCAGCACCAGAGCAATGCCGCCGGCAGCAACCTGAGCATACACAACAACAACAACAATAACAATAACAACGGCAGCGGCAAAAACCGAAGCAGCAACAGCGGCGGCCTGGGCGATGCCAAAATGGACCATCACCTGCAGCTATTCCGGGAACGGGAACGAGAACGGGAGCTGCATCATCGGGAGCAGCGCCGCGGCGGCGGCGACCGGGACCTAGAATCCTCTTCGTCCTCCTCGGTCAACCAACAGGGCAACCAGCAACACCAGAGCCAATCGCAGCAGCAGCAATCCGCAATCCATCCGCGGTCGTCCATCGCGTCGCCGACGCCCTCGGAGCAGCAACAGTACGCCCTCAAATGGAACGACTTCCAGTCCTCGATTCTGTCCTCGTTCCGGCATCTGCGGGATGAGGAGGACTTTGTCGATGTGACGATTGCCTGCGAGCAGCGATCGTTTACCGCACACAAGGTAAGTGTGAAACGGGTTCCTATCGAATAGATGAATGACCTAACAACGCGAACAGACTAGACCAGACCAGATTGTCCGCAGTAGTCACTCACAAAAGAGACGTCCGTTGTCTAGCGTCGTCGTGACTTTTGCTGAGATTGATTTGACAGATTGATGGAAATTGAGAACGAACGGAGGATGACATACTGCACCGATCTAGGTTCATTTTTATCGTCTCACCCGGTCATTGAAGGAAGCTGGTTTAAATATCTGGTCGTTTGACTTTTAGGACATAATTTAAGTTTTTGACGTTTGGAAATTTTGACGCATTTTGACATGTTTTGACATATGTTGACACATCATAATACATTTCAATACGCGTTTGACACATTTTGACATAATAAAACACAAACAAAAATGATAAAAATGACAAAAACAAAAACCAAACCGACACAAAAATTACACCAAAACAACACTAAAATGACACTAAAATTATACAAAAATGACATAAAAATTACACAAAAATGTCACAAAATTACACCAGACTGGCACAAAAATGGCATAATTGATATCAAATTCACGCAAAGTTGACACAATTGACACAAAAATGACTCTAATATGAGAAAATAACAACACCAAAAGGACTGAACAAGAAACAAAAAAAATGTCACAAAAATTTTACAAAAGTGGGACAAGAATGGCACAGAAGATGTTATGAAAAAGCTGAAATATGACGAAAATTATTGGTCAATTTCGATAACTTAACCAGTTTTGAAAATTTTAAGAATTTTTTTCGACACATTTGTGACACTTGTGACACTTTTTTGACACTTTTGTGACACCTTAGGGACACTTTTGTGACACTTTTGTGACACTCTTGTGACACTCTTGTGACACTCTTGTGACACTCTTGTGACACTCTTGTGACACTTTTGTGACACTGTTGTGACACTCTTGTGACACATTTGTGACCCTTTTATGACACTCTTGTGACACTTTTGTGAAACTTTTGTGACACCTTTGTGACACTTTTGTGACACTTTTGTGATACTTTTGTGACACTATTGTGACACTTTAGTGACAATTATGTGACACTTTTGTGACACTTTTGTAACACTTTTGTGCCACTATTGTGACACTTTTGGTACACTTTTGTGACACTTTTGGGACACTTTTGTGACACTTTTTTAAAACTTTTTTGACACTTAAGTGACACTTAAGTGACACTTTTTTGGCACTTAAGTGACACTTTTGTGACACTTTTGTGACACTCTGTGACACATTTGAGACCCTTTTGTAACACTTTAGTTACACTCTTATGACACTCTTGTGACACTCTTGTGACACTTTTGTGACACTTTTGTGACACTTTTGTGACACTTTTGTGACACTATTTTGACACTATTGTGACACTTATTTGACAATTTTGACAATTTTGACAATTTTGACAATTTTGACAATTTTGAAAATTTTGACAGTTTTGACAATTTTGACAATTTTGATAATTTTCACAATTTTGTCTATTTTGACAATTTTGACAATTTTGACCATTTTGACAATTTTTACAATTTTGACAATTTTGACAATTTTGACAATTTTGACAATTTTGACAATTTTGACAATTTTGACAATTTTGACAATTTTGACAATTTTGACAATTTTTACAATTTTTACAATTTTTACAATTTTTACAATTTTGACAATTTTGACAATTTTGACAATTTTGACAATTTTGACAATTTTGACAATTTTGACAATTTTGACAATTTTGACAATTTTGACAATTTTGACAATTTTGTCAATTTTGACAATTTTGACAATTTTGACAATTTTGACAATTTTGACAATTTTGACAATTTTGACAATTTTGACAATTTTGACAATTTTGACAATTTTGACAATTTTGACAATTTTGACAATTTTGACAATTTTGACAATTTTGACAATTTTGACAATTTTGACAATTTTGACAATTTTGACAATTTTGACAATTTTGACAATTTTGACAATTTTGACAATTTTGACAATTTTGACAATTTTTACAATTTTGACAATTTTGACAATTTTGACAATTTGGCAATTTTGACAATATTGACAAATTTTGACAATTTTAACAATTTTGATAAATTTGGACAATTTTGACAATTGTATCATTTATAGAGTAAAATTCAGATCCATTCGCTCAAATTGGCATTAGTTGTCTTCATCTGAAGTCGAATAAGTTGACTTGAAATCTAACTGTGGGCAGCAAAAATCGATAATAATTTCGGAATCCATCATTTGTCTCTTTCCCTTCCCCCACACTGTAGGTCGTCCTGAGCGCGTGTAGTCCCTACTTTCGCAAGCTGCTGAAAGCCAATCCCTGTGAGCATCCAATTGTCATCCTGCGTGACGTTCGGTCGGAGGACATCGAGAGTTTGCTGAGGTAATTTCCACCCCCACCCACACCCCATCCAATCATTCAGAAATAGAAAACTTACCCAACTCGAATGATTATCATCACATTGCTGGCTAAAAACTAAACTAATTAATCCTTTTCTTCCCCTGCTCTCTCTTCCCGGTCTTTAATGGCCCTTTTTCTGGCCGCGTGCTTTCTGGACCAACACAGATTTATGTACAACGGCGAGGTGCACATCGGACAGGATCAATTAAGCGATTTCCTCAAAACGGCACAATTGCTCCAAGTGCGGGGGCTGGCAGATGTGACGAATCCGGGCCCGGGCCGAACGACGTCCAACAACTCCTCGATGCTAAATTCCTCCTCGTTATCGACACCTGCTGTTCAGGAGCTGAAAGCATCACCCGTAATAAAATTCAAATTAAAACTGGCTCACAATAATTAATCCCTTTTTTCCCTCGACGGCTCTTTTCTACTTCTCCCCTTTCCCAAAAACCAGACTTCTACTTCGTTACCATGGGAGCCTCCAGAGGACAACCGAGGAAATGCGCCGCCACCCCAGAAACGTACCAAGAGCTCCGAATTGTACCGGAAACAGCATGGCCTCAGCCCCGATGATCCGATCCCAATCGAGCACATGCCCGTCGGACAACATCCGCTGACCCGCGATCGGGACCGTTCCAAGGATAAGCAAAGTAGCAAAGATTCCCTGCGTGATTTCGAGCACCGAGACCGGGACCACCGGGACCGTAGCCTGGAACTGCGCGATTCTCTCCTAGGTCAGGCGCTCGAGGGCGGCCCAACCCTATCCGTGCCATCTTCGGTAGGTGCCAACAATCACATCAGCATCACCCCTGGAAAGCTTACGAACAACTCGAGCCAGGATAATCTTGAAATGCGTTTTCCCAACGTGTTTTCCCAACAGAAACACCCGGATCTGCTTTCGCTGCAGAACGTGGCCAACGGGGACGATTCCAACAGTAGCGATACCGGTGCCTCGGACCATGGCGATGACATCGAGAGCATGAACGAAAACGTCGAACACACCCGACCCTCGTTCCCGTTCCTGGGACTGCAAGGCATCCCCGGTCTGATACCGGGCCCCTCTGGCATGCACGGGGACAACTTCGGTAAGTCCACTGGGGATCCCCAGCGAATTATACTTCAACCTGTACATGGTCCAGTTTTCTTTTTTAGTTTACCAAAAAGACATTTTTCTACTAATACGGTTTTTAGTTTAGTTGAAATTATCCTCCGAAAGTTTAGAAAGGATAAAAGTTTTCCCTTCAGTAGTTAGTTTGAGTTCCTTTTTCCTTGACTTAAATTGAGTTACATACGAACTAATCTCTCGCAATTGGAAGTTGTTTGCCTTTGTTTGATTTTTCTTTTAGTTTTGGTTTTTCGTTTCCTTCTCAAATCCGGATTTTGAACATACGAAATTCGTTGTTTTCTCGATCGCGTTATGCTTCTATTGAAGCCGGTAGACTTTGTGGTTGGAAATCAATCGTTGTCGCCCTATTTGGGTACCGCTCGTGGAGGATGATTTGAATAAACACCAGTAGTGGTTACAGGATGACAATCGGCTGACAGAAACACTTGACTGTAATAACAAAATATTTGGAAGAATTTATCCCGAATAATAGTTTTCACACTTGAATATCGTGTTTACATCGAATCGGCTCGAGGGGAAACTTTTTTACCAAAGAGTAGCAGGTCAATGTCGACTTATGGAAAATATTAAATCACGAGTAACATGTCAATATCAAACTGTGATTCGGCTTGATTTTCTATATAAATCAAGCACAGTTCTAGGAGCTGGGTATAATAATGGTTGCTATTGAATATTAAATTCTAACCGAATTTCATCAAATTTGACACACAAAAAGTAATCTTGAACCAAAAAATGTTACAGCATTACTTTATACAAGAATAGCATGTCAACACGAACTAAAACGTGAAAGAAAATCATCCTTTCGAAGGAAATGAAAAATAGTTCCAAAAATATGATTTCAATGTTTTTTTTTATATATTTTGATTGCGATTATTGCGTTTACACCGCGTTATGTTTGAGAGAAAAAAAAATGTACTTTAGAAATAAGCATGTTTATATCGACATCAAGACAAATTTCACTCAAGAGTATCACGTCAACACCGAATTGTGGTTGGCCTGTATTTTGTAAGTAAATCCAACCTTATCGCTGGAGTTGAAATGAAATCGAGCAATTTGAAAAAAAAAACACACACACACACAAGAATAATTTTATACGTACTTTAGAAAGAGCAATTTTTAACTCAAGCATTTGTACATTCTTAAAACTGAATAAATTTTTCACTCAAGAGTAACGTGTCAACACCGAATTTTTGCATTTCGGCAAAGAATTTTGACCATTTCGTTAATTTTGACATTTTGGACAATTTTGACAAATTTGCCAGTTTTGCCAATTTTGACAAGAAAAACACTTGAAAACCAAGTTATTAGAAAATGAGTTTCAGGGAATTTTGTACACAAGAGTAACACGTCAACATTGAGTAATACGAAGATTTTTATCCAGAGTGAAATTATCACCCTAAAATAAGATTTCACCAACTGGGCTTGAGCTGCACTCTGCCCTGATTATATTTTCGATCGTTTCAATGATTTCTTTCGAACCTTAGATACGACAAACGACATGATATTTGTTATATCACCCACAGAGAACCTTCGAAAAGGGAGTCCTCGGGAAAGGAATTTAATTTTTGAAAACAAATTTTAAGATAACCATCCAATCTGCACAACGAGTGTTTGTGTGTGTTTGCGAGTGTATCGCCCATATCGGAATTGATTAGAAATTTTTGTTTTGGGATGAAATCTCTAGAATAAAGCGAGGAAAAAATCTCATCACCCGAGAAACTCATCTTTTTTCGGGGTACCAATTCAATCTTGCTCGGTTGAACGATCGGTTTCTTTTTTTCCTTTCGTCATTGACGACTACTGCTGCTGTTATTGTTGACTCTTTTTTGCTCGTCTTTTAAAGTCGAAGGAACTTGGGCAAACCATTCTAAACTTTATCGGCAAAAAGTCACTGGTAATGGTAGCCTAAATTTCGGGCAACCCCACGCAAATCGACCGACCCCGGCAACATATTGTGTGTATATGCTTGCGGAAAAAATGACCAAACATCAGGAAAACCCCTTCAAAGATGCTTGTTTTCTGCTTCTTCGAGAGTGCGAACTGTGGCAGCGAAAAAAAAAAGAGGCAAACAAACGCGCGCACAGTCAACCGTAATAGACGGAAAACCAGCTGAAGGAAACGTAATATTCAATACTGGAAAATTTCCTTTCATGAAAGGTCCTCGTCGTCGTCGTCGTCGGCCAGCAGATAAGGACGCTTGTGTGATGAGCGAGGAAAAAAACTTTCAATCTTGGTCCGAAATGAAAATGTAGATAGCTGAAAAAGGGAATCCTTTGGTTCTGTTTTGTTTTCTTCGGAAGGGGTTGGGGTTATTTTAGAGAATCTCCCCTTCGGATCCGTTCTTACGGCAACCAGCCGCGCCGCGGTCAAATCCTTTCCGACATTTATTTTTCTTCGGATCCGTTGTGGTACGCATTTTAACGAGGAACCGGAACCGAACGGGCGTAAAAAAAATGATCATATAAAATTAAATGTATGTTGTTTATATAACACTCCTTTTGCCGGTTTTTCTTACGGGCTTCGAGGGACGGCGCGGGATCAAATCAAACCGATTTCCAATTCTGGTCCAGTTTTGCTTTTGAAAAGCTCCCCCCAACTGCGCTCCAACCCTTAGAGGAAGAAAAAAACCAACGCAAGAGACACAACACATTTCGTCCGGCGAATGAAGAAAGCTTCATCCTTCCGTATAGAACACACACAATGGGGTTGGTTCCAATATTTTCGGTCCATCCTTTCGGACGATTCTTACAAAACCGACACCAGAGAGCTGTGGCCACTCTGCCCGGTTGCTTCCGTTTTGACACACTCACACAGAATGGGTGAGGCTCCGCCCCACAAGAACGGCGAGGACGCATCATCATTATCATCATCGATGGACCTAAATCTATAAAGATTCTTTTCATTCTTCGGCTGATGGCGATCCTTCTTCTTATCGCTGCCTTACTCTATCGGAGATGGTGCCGGAGGGCTCAAATCCAATGGCCGTCCGTCGTCGTTCTCGGTCCTCTGGATGATGAGAGAAAAAAAAAGCGGTGGACGGAAGACGGGGGCATTTGGATTTTCCGAATCCTTGGAAAAACACTCTCGACGCATTCTTCCATTCTCGGGCGGTGGTGGTTGTCGTTGGTCGTTGTTTTCTTTTACGCTTCCTTTGCTGCCTCGATTTTCAAATGTGTTTCCCCACATCCCGATTTTTCCTCGGTTGGAGGCCGCGTTCATGCCTTCATGAATGAGCGGGAAAACGGGGTAAAATGCACTTGAGGAAGGAGACTTCAAACAAGGAACCAATAGCAAAAATTTAGCGCTTTCAAGAAAGCAAAAATGATTCAACGTTCCCTAAGGTTGGTGCCTGAGTCCCTTTTCTTTCAATTTCTTCATATTGGTTATCCGTAGACCGTAGACTTTGATATATGTAAGTATAAAAAATTCCAATCAATTTTTTTATTCAAGAATATCATGTTCAAACCGACTTGTGCTAAAGAGTTTGCATCGATTTTTTGTCTAAAGTAAATATTTTATCCTTGTTTTTAGTCAAGAGTACCATGTTTACATCGACTTTTTCTCAAGAGTGTAAATCAAATTTTGCTAAAGATTGTATTTCGAATATTGCTCAAAACATTTTTTACTCAAAAATATCATGTCTGCATGAAGCTGTGCTGAATGTAGAATTTCATTATCATTTAAACTTTATAAAATTTTTAAGGGGGATCGTCATAAAACGTTCCCTAAGGTTGTAGCTTGGGTCCCTTTTTGTTCAAATTCTTCATATTGGTTAGACTGCACCGACCACAATCAAACTAGTATAAAGAAATGCCGAATTAAATGATACCCTCTTTAAACTTCAGAGAAACGTAGACTTCTATATTTTATCCTCTTTAAACTCTAGAGAAATATCGACTTTTTCCTAAGAGCTTACATCGATTTTTCTCAAGAATTTTTCATTTAAGAGTAACATGTTTACATCGCGAGTATTTTTTTTTTACTCAAGGGTAAATGGTCAACATCGACGTGCGCAGACAATTTTCACTTGGGAGTACCACATCTACAAGAAATTGTACTGACTTTAGAATTTTAATATTAAGGTACCTCTACAGACATTTTAAAAGTTTGAGTGAACCCTAACAAAATGTTCCCTAAAATTTAATGTTGAGTACATTTTTTTTCTATTTTCACATATCAGTCAGACAACATTGGTAACTTTAAAGGTGGAATCGTTTTCGAATCGTATGCTGTTAGTTAAAAAAACAAACACAAACATATAGGAATGTTTATAATTTTTACCCAAGAATATCATGTTTATGTCGGCTTTGAATAATCAATAAAAATTTATCCAGGAATATCGTGTCTACATCGGAAAAAAAAGTCCTAGTCAAAATACATCTTTCGAAATTATCAAAATTTCTACATATTTTAAAATTTGTTGATGATTTTAACAATACGCTCGCAATGCAGCAATTAAACCCACACGTCCCTAAAATTTGACGAGTGTGGACGAGAAGCGACTACAAAAAAGGAAGGCACAAGAAAAATGAGTCCTAGGGCCTGAAGAAAGAAAAAAAAACCCCGATCATAACACGCAAGAAAAATGAGGCATCGATGTGTCCCTTTCGTTAGCTTGCTCTCTGTGTGTAAATTTGCAGCAGCTTTCTGCCGGAAAAGCGATGGGGAAGGCAAGCTCGGACGAGAAGAGTTTTTCTTTAAAATGTACACTCTGAAACGGACTGACCGACCGGCCGAACCGTCGCTTGTGGTGGGGAGGTGTCCGGAAAAATGGGAAATGATGTTTATTTTTCTTTCCACTTTGTTACGCGCGTCCGTCATGAGAAGCGAGAAGTGTTTGAAAGCGTAGGAGAGAAAAAAAAATGAACGAAACGGCGTCGTCTTCCTCGGATGAATGTGGTTGGATTTGAATCCTTTTCCACCGAAAGTTGGGTGCGGATTGTGGGTGGGCTAGTGGCGGTGTGGTTGAATTAAGTTATTTTTCGTCTTACTTAGAGGGGTTTGGTCTTTTTCGGGTTTTTTTTACGAGAACCAAATTAAGTTCAACGCCTAATGAGGGATTATATGCGGTCTACTCCAACGTTGAATTGCGTTTGTGATGTTTTTTTCCAGTTGGTTTTTTGGCTTTTTATACTCATTGCTAGTAGAAGAAGTCTTAACAGTATCATCAAGACAAGGGCAAATTACGGGGCAATTTGAAGTCATATTTTACACAAAGAACGAGTTTCGTGACCGCAATCTTTTTTGCAGAGATTGTTAAAAGCTTTTAGAATCAAAATGAAAAATCAAAACTTCTGTTTTTGTATTGATGCATTAAATTCAGTCGCCCGAATTAGGATTACAAATACTTGATTGTCAACTGTACCGGCAGATAATCATCAAAACACCGAGTGAGTTTTTTTTCCCTCCGATTGTGTGCGGATATTTAGACGAAGAATGGTGGTTAGTGGGTTTTCCGGGCGGGGGGTCATAAAGCAAAACATCCGGTCGAATAATGCAGTTAGCTGATTTGGTTAGCGCCATTTTCATCACCCCCAGGTGCTATTGCTAATTATGCACGGCCCAGTTTGATTGGCTGGTTTGATTGGAATTCTACTAACTGCATTGCGGGTTGAGGCGGGGGGTCCCTTTTACTGGACATGTAATTCCAGCGATTTTTTCTTACGGTCGCCATACAACCGGGCGAAGCGGACTCTGCTAATGATAGGGGCAGGTGCATGTCATTATTAATATCGGTTTGGTTTGGCAGAGCTTTACCGATACGGTTTTGCAGAAGAAATAGTTTTTCAAAATGGGTGGGGCAAAAAAGGGGGCAGAAGCGGAACAATTGCGTAAGCCCTGCCCCGCGAGAGAGGTGACAATAATTTTGAATCACCGATTCCATTAGTGTCAATTATTGATACAGGGCCACGGAAATGCTGCGGTGATGAGGTGTGCGGCAAGAAGAAATGGAAAAAAGAGAGCCGTGAACGTCAATATTGTATCATTACAAAGCACAAACTACTTTTCGCAATGTGTTTCGATGCCATTAGCGTAATTATTATAACGCGTAACAAGGCACTACCAGTAGCAGGTTTGAGGGATGGCTAGCTGGTGAGGAAGGTGGTCTCTAAATTAGGTGTCAGCTAACATGATATGGCTTTGTGTGGACTGAGGTCGGGAGTACATTTTTCACCAGAGTTTTACATCCCGGTAAAATGGTACATAATTTCCTAATCAAAATAATAATTTTAATTATGTAAATTCTGTGCGAATATAAATCCATTTCGCACTCAAATGATATGATTAAAATGGGTCCGAATCTCTGAAAAAGGGGGCAGGAAAACGCACAATTACATCAGTTTGACCGCACAAAATTTTACCTGATGGGATCAATCAAAGCGCGATTCAATTTTTGCAACTGGGCGCCGCTATTCAAGGGAAGGCAGGAAGGTAATTGGTGACGTACACCAACAACGACGACGACAGACGCCGGTTTCTAATTTCTTTGTGTGTGGAGTAATTTTCCCCATCCCCCTTTTCCTTTCCCTCAATTTGGCCCGGTGTTCATCGAAGCGCGCGGTCCTCACAACATGTCATATCGTTATTGGTGCTTATTATTAAAACACACATTTTAATATCGTTTTCTACTTTTAATGCCGAGAACACGCGCGAGTGTCTACTGGCATAAAGGCTCTGTGTTTGTAATAAGGGTAAATTTAATGACGATTTTCGGAGCCGTTGCGGAGACACGGGAAATCGGAGGGAAAGGCGGAAATAATGTTTGTACCGACCATGATTTGCTCCTGTTGCCTATCATTTTCCCCCTACTCTAGTGTTTAGCTATTTCGTGGAGGTCGTTAATGTGCCAATCGGTGCGTGTGTCTGTGTAAAGTTCAACTGATTCGAAATTGCCATTCAACAAAATTTGATACCTTCAGCACCAGCTTTTTTTCCTAATGTGCAAAGTTCACGGTAATAAGGGGAGCCCGTACATTTAATTTTACATCACCCTTTCACCAAAGGAGAGAAAAAAAACCTTCGAATGGGATATCAATTAAGTTAATTGTACTGTGTCGTCAGTGCTGTATGAAAATGAGTGGAATCGTTTTAAGTTAGAATTTTTTTAAAGACGGTTGAATCCACGAAACCAATTTTTTAATTAGTTTTACTATCACAGTGGTGAAAAATATAGTTTATTATAAGTCAAATCGAAAGCATTTTTTTACGCTAGAATATCATGTTAACATCACTTTTACACCACATAAAACCTTCAGTTGGAATTTGGATAAGTAAATGCACTTGCATTGTTATTGCAAAAAGAAATATGAAAGATTTCTACTCCGCAGGATTGTTTTTGTGACAAGAAAATCCTCAATAGCTTTACTTTAAGCTCGAATTGTACAGGTCGACATTCATTCAACTACAACAATTTCAAAAGATTTCCGATTTGGCTTAAATTTTCAGCAGATAAACGACCTTTTTTTGATCTCATCCGCTTTGCAATCAAACCTTCGTAGAATCTGAGGCCAAACAATTGCCCTCCCTGACGCAATTACGCAATTTTTCACTCAAGAATAACATGTTTACATCTAACAATGGTCGAGAGTGAAATTTTCATACAAGAATATCGTGTCAATATTGATTTACGCATGCGAGAAATTACTGCACTGGCTTCACCACATTGAGATCGAAGATGATTTTTTTTTAGAGTATTGTGTCAACATCACATTCACAGAGAAAATCTTTAAAAAAAAAACCCAAAAGAGGAACTTTTTCTACCTAAATACTGGCTAATTATACGTTATCAATGCTGTTCAAAAATTTGTATGTTTCTTTTAAAACGTGATCGCTTCTATAAAGCTCCCGCCACAAGATTATTGCTTGAATTGTACAGATCGACATTCATTCAATTGCTACAATTTGAAAAGTTTTCCGATTTGGCTCAAACTGTACATGCAAATTTCCTGAAAATTTACGATCTACAAATTACCCAACCCGCACCAATCAAGTCGCCATAAATTCCGAGGCCAAACAAATGTCCTTCCAAATGGAACATTGAATCAAAAACAGATTGCGCAAGTAAAATTGCTCTATTACGCAACTATTCCACCTCTCCCGGACGACAACAGCCGGTGCAGCTCAACCGATCGGAACAAATAATTCCACCTTCCTTGATTCTTCCTACTCTAAGGATCCGGGTCATCAAGATTGGAAAACCTACAAACAACCATATCAACCAAACCTAAGCCCGGCTCACAAGGAAAACACAACTCGAAACGAAAGAAATCTAAAGTTTCCTCCGCGACTCCCGTCGGTTTTGGGACAGGAAATGCGGGGGTGTCCGGTTCAATTGCAACGCAGTGGCCACGTGGAAATCGATTTCTCGATTCCGGCGCCGGCTTGCTTTCCCTACATACCTTACTTGTATTCTTACTAGTTTCTGGCTTTTGCTTTTTTTCCCGGAAAAGCGAGGGAAACCCTTTTTTCGATTGCGAAACGGGGCGTTTCGT
This sequence comes from Uranotaenia lowii, assembly GCF_029784155.1. Classification (NCBI taxonomy): domain Eukaryota; kingdom Metazoa; phylum Arthropoda; class Insecta; order Diptera; family Culicidae; genus Uranotaenia; species Uranotaenia lowii. Next base: position 33,844,486 of record NC_073692.1, read on the forward strand.
GTGCCAAGATTGAGAGAGACTGTCGGTCGAAGAAATTGATTTTATATGCAAAATTTGCCACCTCCCCGTCGGTTTTGCAGCGATTTTCCGCCCCTCAAGCTGGCTTCCAGAACATTAGATTCAAAGGTCTTCACCGGGAGAGACCGACAAATAAATAAACTCGATACGTGTGTACAGGAAAATTTACTTTAGCTGTCCATCTTCATTCCCCACCCACACACAAATACGGTCCAGCACTCTTCTTTCATCCAAATTTCACCCGTAACAAGAATGAAACAAGATAAGACGCAACGAAAGGGGTTGTCTTGGCAATGGCGTTCCACCGACCAACACGATGACTTCTCCCTGGAATGGCTATTTATCTGATGTGATGTACACCGGAGTTGGTTGGTCGCCATGTGAGTTGTTTGGGACGTGATTGCTCCCCAAACAGATGGTGTTCCTCCAGCATCCGGTTTTGGACCAGGGCAGCGCTTCAAAGGGATTTCGGAGAAATCAAAGTTCATTGCTGTGCTGTGAAGCCCGGTATTGTTCATTGTTACAGGAGAACGAAAGCCAATCTGGTCCAATTTTTTTTCCATTAAGCGACACCCAATTTTGATTGCGTCAGTTGGTTTGATGGGAAAAACTGGAAAATTCAAATAACATAATTGAGATTCACAGTTTGGATTTGAGGATTTTATGAGGAGATGAGATTCGGAATTCATATCCAGAATTCAGACTCAAGATCCGATCTCGAAATCAGGACCCGAATTTAAGACCCAGAATTCGAACTCCTTCCAGACTCCGAATTCGGACTCGGAACTCGAACTTGAAATTTGAGATCGGAATTCAGACTCAGTATTTGAGCTCAACAATTGCATTAGGATTTCGAACTCATAATTCGGACATCGAAGTTGCTATTCGGACTCGGACGTTGTTATTGAAATCTGTTTTCAATATTCGGTTCCGACATTTTACTCCGCATTTTAGCTCAGAATTCAGACTCAGAGTTAGCATTCCAGACACGATATTTGTACTCGAAATTTTCACTCGAAATTTCAGACATAGGATTCGATTTAGACCCGGAAATTCGTACTCGAAATTCACTCTCGAAATTAGGATTCTATGGTTTTCTTGATTGATAATTTTTGGTGATTTATTTAGGACGAAATTAAAACTGCTGTTTTTTACGTTTCGTTTGTTTTTTTAACGTTTTACGTTTCGGAAATATAAAGAGACGGCCGTTAGGGAAACACGCGGCAAAACAAGTTTTTTTTTCTTAAGATGGCTGAAGCTCAGTAGGCCGAAACGTAAAAAAAAACAGCAGTTTTAATTTCATCCTAAATAAATCACCGAAAAATTATCAATCAAAGAAAACCACAGAAAAGTACGGTGATCAAAACCAAACAACGAAATTAGGATTAAAAACTCTGTATCTAAATGAGGAATCAAAACGGGATTCGTACTTGAATTTCAAACTCGAAAATTTGAACTCGAAATTTGAACCCAAAATTTGTACTTGAAATTTTCATTTGAAGTTCAAATTAGGAATCTCGGATTCGAAATTCGAACTCGAAAATCGCACTAGAAATACGAAAATTCGAACTTGCAATTTGCTTATTCGAGCGCGAAATTTGAACTAAAAATTTGAAATTCAAATTTGGACTCAAAATTTGAACTTAACTGTTTAATTTCAACTCGTAACAGGAGCTCAAATTTCGGACTCGATATTCAAACTCAAAACTTGGATCTGAAATTCGGACATGGATTGAAAATTTGAACTCGAAATTGATGCTCAAAATTCGAACTCGAAATTTGGACTCGAAATACAGAGCCAAGCTCGAACATTGAAATCTGCATTCAGAATTCTGTTCCGACTTTGTACTCCGAATTTCGGCTCAGAATTCAGAATCAGAGTTCGAAATTCAGACACGATATTTGTACTCGAAATTTGATCTGGAATCGTCTACTCGTAATTTGGACATCAAATTCGGACACGCTATTTGGATTCGATTTGGACCCGGAAATTCGTTCTCGAAAATAGGACTCGAAATGAGGAATTAAAACTTGCATTCGGAACTCGATAATTTGAACTCGAATTTTTTTTAAGACCCTTTGGAACTCTAAATTCCAAAATTTGTACTTGAAATTTGCACTTAAAATTCAGATATGAAATCTCGGATTCGGACTGGGAATTCGAACTAGAAATTCGAAAATTTGAACTCGAAATTTACTTATTTATACGATCGCGAAATTGGACTTTGCAGTAAGGATTCGAACTTAACTGTTTTATTTGAACTCGGAATAGGCGCCCAACCTGAATATCGATTTAAAAACTCAGAATAAATTTTTGGACACCGTTTCAGATATGGAATTGTCATTCGATTATTGACTCGAAACTTATACTCGAAAATTCGGACTCGAAATTTGCTGCTCGAAATTTGAACTCGAAATTTGGACTCGAAATTCGGAATCAAGCTCGAATGTTTGAACTCAAAATTTGAACTTAAAATTCAGACTTGAAATTTGAACAAAAAAATCAGGTTCTCTGATTCGAAATTTGGACTAAAATTTTTGGGAAGTTGATTTTTAGTTTTTAAAATGCATTTTTCTCATTGTAAGTTTTTTAGTATTTATTTACAAAAATTCATTCATTTTTCTAAAACTCCTTCGTGACCACATTTGTGTAGGAATTGTAATTTTAGAGCTAAAAATTTTCATAAAAATTGGCCTGAAAAGTTTGGCCCTATTTAAATATTAGTCTAGACCTTTTTTGGGAAAACTAAGTATGTCAAGAGCCTTAACTACGTGAGGACTATACACACACAAAGTTTAATTCAATTCTGAGAGGGTCATGCCAGATGCTGTGTCGAGTTGGCGAAAAATCCATCTATTCGGACACTTCAAATTCACTTCAAATGCACTTTATGCTTTTAAGTTCAGATCTCAAATCTCGGATTCGAAATTCGACTAAGAACTTGAAATTCGAATTCGTACTCTGAATTTGAACTTAACTCAGGAGCTCAAATTTCGGACTTTCAATTCGAACTCAAAATTTGGATCTGAAATTCGAACTTGGATTTAATTTTCAAAACTCAGAATCAATTTTTGAACTCAGTTTCAGACATGAAATTGTCACTCGATTATAGACTCGAAATTTTTACTCGAAAATTCAGACTCGAAATCGGATTTGAAATTCAGACTGAGCGAACTCGAAATTTTAAATTTATATTCGGACTTGAAATTTGGACTCAAAAATCGGATTCGAAAACTCGGATTCAAAATTTCTTACTCGAAACTCGGTTTCTAAATTCAAACTTGAGATTCTCTTATTCGAGCTCAAAATTCGAGTAAGGAATTAAAATTCGGACTCTGAAATATTGAGCACATATCAAGTTCCAATTTATCATGAGCGCCTCAAAAACCTATAGTTTAGATCAAAATCCAATTTTTTAACGGCATTCTTCGGAAAAAAAAATAGATTCAAAAGGTCTTCAAAGAATCACAAAAAAAACGTAATTGATTATGCCGATTGCCTGCATCGAACTGAGGGATGTTTTCCTCAAATGAGAAAGCCCGTTATCGGACAATAAAATCAATGCAGTCACTAAAGGAAAATCGCGCAATCAATACTGGATATTTCATGAATCACGTACTACATTTCGGCAGCAGTAAAACCCTTTTTCGCATCACCCTCCTCCGTCTCTCGGCTCGGCAGATTCCGAATTTTCCGAGTACGCCGCCGAATGATGATAATGGCAAGTAATTTTGCTTTCCCGGAGCGCACTCGCTCCGGATGGTTTCCACCAAAGATTTTCCGTTTTCCCGTCTTTCCCCGAAATTTTCTCGGCCATACTTTATTGGTATTGGTCAACGCTTCAATCGTCACTTTCTCTCCTTTCTTGCACAGCAGCACGAGCACCAACATTACTAACCAGCCCAAATAAAGAAGCACATATCTCGGGCCCAGCGAAGGATGTGTGTTTTATCTCTGTTCGTATTTTTTTTTCTTTCATCCAAACCTTTTTGAGATCCTTCCTCCTCAACTGGGCACTACTGATGATGGTTGAGCAATTTCTTCACACCAACAATCGGAAGCTGGAGCCTCGGACATAAACAGTTCCAAGTACTTTCCAGATAGACTTCGATTGTAGTGGTGCGTTGTCCGGTTGGAATTTTGTGGTGCGGGGAAGTACTTTCTGAGAGCAAAAAAAACGGACAGATAAATCGAACTTTTGCATTCGAATCGTCGATTGAACGCCTCGAGGACTCCCAGCAGTGGGAGTTGCCTACCCTTTTCCTCCTCATACGTTCTCCCGATAATCAGAAGATACAAAGAGAAAAAAAATCCAAAGAAAAGGTCTTTTAAAACAGGAAACGTATCAGCTCAGCACCCCTTTACTTTCCCGCCGTCCGTCTCAAATCGACCTCGTTACCCAGATTCCGCCCGAGGGGTTCATTTTCACCCCGACAGGACTTCCGGCGGGCGCACAAACACATGAACCCGTCTTGGGTGAAAGAACCAAGGGGTAGGAAAGGAGCCAAGCAGGGGCAAATATCACATATCAAGCAATTCACTTTATTGTGTCACTGCGCTATATCTTGTCGTCGTCGTCGTCGTCCTGATCCTTCTTGGACGTCCGTCGTCGGCGGCGTCGCCTTTCGTCTTCGTCGTTCTCTGGACGCGGAGAGAGGTGTCCAGGGAAAAACGGCTCAAGAAAAACGAGTCTTATTTTTCTTGACCCTTCTCCCCTTGCCGGATTTTCTTCAACCAGGCACCGGTGCCAATCCGTTTTGGAAAATGTCCACACTTATGTGTATGTTTGAGTGCGGAACACGTTAACCTCTTGGCTGATGGTACCCTCTCCTGGACAGTCCGGGTCCCCTTTCCTGAAAAAAAAAGCTTCCCAAAAGCGAAAATGAAGAAAGTGTTATTTTAGCTGGACGCCGGGCCTGATGCTGGGATTCTTCTTGTTGTGAGATCTTTTTTTTTTATCGCACAGAACTGTTTCTCTTTCTTTATCTAACTTCAGTTCGAAGAACATGATTCTTTAAATTTCGATTTCTGCTTTCTGTATGACTTTCGGTAATTCGGTTTACTCGAAGCCGGGCAAGCAGAAGCACACACGTGGAATTTCTTTTGTCGAATGTGCGATGAATTAACCAGACTTGATCCGCATCGAAACCATTTTCGGAAGCACGAGTTATCTTGAATTTAAAAAAAATAAAACATTTCATTAACACATTTCTGACCACACTGGAAAACATTTAAAAAAACTTGAGATTTTTACTTGGATTCTGAATTTTTTTCAGAGTCTTAATTTTGAGTCCCGATTTGAATTTTGAATTTTGATCGATTTTTTTTATTTTAGAAAAATTTTCGATGAAGTTTCAAATCCGAATTTCGAGCTCGAACTTCCGGTTGGAATTGGAAAGCAAAATTCTGAGTCCAAATTCGGAGTTCCGAATTGGAGTTAAAACTACAAGTCCGGGTTCCAAATCCGAATAACTAGTCCGAATTTCGAGTACTTTTTTCAAGTCCGAATTTCGAGTTCGAATTTTGAGTCTGAATTTTGAGCCCGAATTTCGAGTCCGAATTTTAAGTCTAAATTTCGATTACAAATTACGAATCCAAACCTCGAACTGGAATTATAAGTATGAATTGAAATTACGCATTTCGAGTCCATATTCTGGATCTAAATCCCGAGCTCGAGTCTGAGTTCCAAATCTAATTTTCGAGTTCGAATTTTTAATCCAAACTCAAGCAAAAATGCCAAGCCGTGGAAGATATACAAGTCAAAATTCAGAGTCTGAATTTTTAGTCCCGATTTTAATTTCTAATTTCAATTCTTTTTTTAAATTGGTAACAAATTTTCTTCGAAGTTTCAAGTCCTAATTTCGAGCTCGAACTCCCAGTTGGAATTCGTAAGCGAAATTCCGATCCAAATTCAGAGTTCCAATTTGGAGTTAAAATTACGAGTCCGGGTTCCAAATCCGAATAACAAGTCCGACTTTCGAGTACTTTTTTCGAGTCCGTAATATGAGTTCGAATTTCAAGTCTAATTTTCGAGTCTAAATTTTGAGTGCGAGTTTCGAGTCTAAACTTCGATTTACAGTCGACAGTTCGAATTCAAACTCCGAATCCAAAACTTGAGCTGTAATTACAAGCATGAATTTTATTTACTTATTTCGAGTCCGTATTCTGAATCCAAATCCCGAGTTCGAGTCTGAGTTCCAAAGCTAATTTTCGAGTTCGAATTTTGAGTCCAAATTCATGCAAAAATGCCAAGCTTTAATTAAAAATCTGAATTTTTAAGGTGATTTCTTAAGTCTAAATCAGAATTTCGATTGCAAATTTCGAGTTTGAATTACTAGTACGAATTACTAGAACGAATTACTAGTACAAATTACTAGTACGAATTACTAGTACGAATTACGAGTACGGATTTCGAGCTCGAATTCTAATTTGAATTATGATTACAAATCCGAATTTCTAGCCTGAATTCCGACCCCAAATTCAAAACACATTACCAAATCAAAATTCCAAGGAATTTTGAGTCTGATTTTCCATTTTGAATTCCAAATTCGAATTTCGAGTTCAAAATTCGAACTCGAATTTCAAATTCCAATTTTGGATCCAAAATCTGAATCTGAAATTTGAATTTGAGTTGAAATCCAGTCCAGTTTCCAAATCCGAATAACTAGTCCGAATTTCGAGTCCGTATCCCGAGTTCGAAATTCGAGTCTAAATTTCGAGTTCAAATTTCGAGTCTAAATTTCGAGTTCAAATTTTGAGTCCGGATTTCGAGTCTGAATTTCGAGTCCGAATTTCGAATCCAAATTTCGAGCTGCTGGAATTACAAGTAAGAATTTTGATTACTTATTTTTGAATTCGAATCCCAAGTTCGAGTCTGAGTTCCAAATCTAATTTTCGAGTATGAGTTTTGAGTACAAATTCATCATTTTTGCAGCCTAAATTAAGAATCTGAATTTTAATGTTGAATTTCAAATTTAAATCAGAATTTCGTTAGCAAATTTCGAGTTTCGAGTACGAATTGCGAGTACGAATTTCGAGTTTGAATTTCGAGTACGAATTTCAATTACGGTTTTCGAGTTCGAATTCCAATTGTAGTCCGAATAGCGAATTATGATTTCAAGTACGAATTCCAAGCCTAAATTCCGAATTCAAATTTCATGTCTGAATTCCGAATCGAAATTCCAAGTTCAAATTTCAAGTTTAAATTCCACTTTAAAATTTATAGTCCGTATTCTGAATTTAAATTTCACTCCAGTTTGAATCAGAATTCAAAGTTCAAATTCAAAACGAAATTTCAGTCTTAATTCCCAATTCAAATTCCTAGTTCGAATTTCAAGTTTCAATTTGGGGTCCAAAATCTGAATCTGAATTTTGAATTTGAGTTCAAGTCCCAAGTTTGCATTTGGAGTTCGATCTTTTTAATCGAAAAATTTCAATCGCAAACAATCACCAATGCCCAAAACGTGTCTTCATCCAGCTGAAACCCCACTCAAAACGGGAACATGTCCCGCACGTCAGAAAATTCTTCCGGATAGTTTTGACAGAACAAACTTCAATTTATTTTAATCAGCAACCAAAACAACAAACACCCACTTCCAAAGGACAAAGATGCGTGTGCTTCTTTGAAAAACTATTCGGACTTTTCTTGTTCGGTAAAATCTTTTCTGTTAGCTTTAGTTATTCGAAATTTTGGCAACTTTCGCAGAGTCGATTCCCGTTTTCAAGATTTCCTACTATCGGTATTTGATCCGATAGGTTGCGTCAGATTAATTTATATTAAATTTACTCAGGACGTTCAAATTTCTAAGAAAAAAAATCTAGCAACTGTAGTTTGGAAAATTTCGAACGAGAATTCCCATTCTGGACATGTAATGTTTGCTCAACTTCCTCCTGGATTTCAGTGGGTAGTTGGGCGGGGAAAAAGTTTTATGTGTCTGTGGTCGCTCTTGGTCGAATGATTTTCTTCAAGTTGTTCCAACGGGAGGCCGAATTTGGCGGGGGACCAGGAAAAAGGTCATCTGCCCGCTGAAAAGTGAAGGAGAAGAAAATTAATCCTTTTCCTTTTCAATCTAATAACGATAAAGGATAGATGGGGTTTGGGCCGGGGGAACTGTCCGGTTTTGGGAACATCTTTTCCCAGATTCCTTACCCCCCTTTCCTTTTTGGGTTTCTTCATTTCGCAAAACGTCTTGGAGTTCGTTCCTAAGTCCGAGTGAGGGTACAGATTTTTGGAAAGTTGTCCGCAAGACTAACACGAGGTCCGGTTTTCCTAACCTTAACTAGTGGATGGGGGAAGAGGCGCCCGGGCCATAGTTAAAACGCACACGTTCTGTGCCAAATGGAAACATATTTCTCATACTTTATCATGGCCGGTCCTTTGGACCGGACACTTTCCAGAGCCTAGAACAAGAAGAGGGACCTAGAAGACGACTGCTGCTGCTTTGAGGTTGTGAGAGCGGGGTTAAAAGTAAAGAACTCATAAATAAACTCGGACCCGAAACCACCTTCTTCAAGCGGGTTCCGAGCTGGATGAAAAGGGGGTTGGTCCCAGGCAGGAGGGTGTTGTATGTTTTAAAATACACTTCCACTCACTTACAAGTCGGTTTTTTCCTGCAGGGGAGAGTGGGAGTTCTTAAGCAATGGCCCCTGGAGGGCAGCCCTCATCGTCCTCATTCCAGCCAAAGTTTGCAAACTTCCACTGAGACTGATGGCGGTAAGAAAAGGGCTTTTCCATCAAAAAACCTTATCTAAACAAACAACAGTAGCAGCAGCAGCGATAGCTTCTTTATGACCGGTCCCGGGACACTCTTCGGGAATGCGGCTGCTCGGTTTTCCAGGGGCAGGGGGTTTAGTTTTAATGAAAAACCCTCAGTTGTCCGAAAATATAATTATAATGTAAGAAGAAATGTGTATGCAAATGGAAAATGTCCGCAAAGCCTTGGGCCGGTTGAATGAGGCGAAGGAGGGTGGAAGTTTGATATCGAGCTGAGTAGAAATGATGATATACACAGCACAAACACAGAGGATACCCTCATTTCGTGACGACCCTTTCGACTCACTCTGGCTGGACATCGGTGATGATTGTCTATAAGGAAAACAAGCAAGAAGCTGCTCGGCACAAGAAGGAAAACTTTTCAACACACGTCCATTATTCAGCATGTCAAAATGTGTACAATTCTCTCCATTTTGGTACACTAACGAATGCAATCCCAACGTAGAGAAAGTTCCTCCAAGTAGTCCCCTGCTGATTTCAACTCTTTCATCGGCTTCCAAAGAAGTGAGATGCAAAAGTCCTAGAGATGTTTGGCCCTATCTTAAGTGAGGGTCATCAAACAAAATTTTAAATTTCTCCCCGTCCTCGTACCATTTGCCGGCAGCACCCAAAGATGAGCCGGAATTTTTCCATATTAAATTAATACAAATTTCACCGAGCAAAGCTGCTCCGTGCGGTGCTATAATTTGAATAATCTTCTTCCCTCATCATAAATGTATTAATGTTTAGCCTTTCGGCCGGGAGTTTCCCAAGATGTTGTCGACTGTTTAATTCATCCAAAATTTGTCGAAAACACTATAGGTTAGCTCAGCCAAGATAAAATTCAAAATAAAATTTGAGAACCCCTGCCCAGGAGGTACTCCACATTGAAATGACGATGTCGGTACCAAGAACGAATTACGGCCACTCCTCGGTCCAAACGCCAAAGACGTAAAACATATTTCCATGCAATTTCACCCCTTTTTCTTCACGCGTTCCAAAATTCCCACCCTCCTGGTTCGGGCGCCACCCAAATTTCCACCCACCCCCCGAAAAAAGCAACAATGTAATGCGACAGTTCGTCCTAACTAGTGAGGGTAGCAGGACGCTATTGTTATGATTATCATCGATGCTTTATGTAATATGGATCGTTTTCATAAATTTCGCTTCATATTCCTGATGGTCGATCCGCCGGCCTCTGCTCTTCTAACGACGACCGAACCGGAATACCCATCGCATCCCTAATAATGTACACACGACGTCGACGTCGACGACGATGACGACGACGCAGGAAAACGAGCCGGTTTCATAATATTAGTTTAGTTTAGTATCTTGGCTGCCTGCCTCGAAGCCGTCCGCCCGACGCTCATTCGAACATTCATAGAGAAACCCCAGAGGAATGGGGGGATGATTACGATACACTACGGAGCGAAAGAAGACGTCCCTCACATACTTTTGTTTTCGAAAGCGGGGTGGGACACGAGGGTAAAGTAGGGATTCGGCAATGTCTTTACTGCTAAATAATTATAATGTAATAATAATATCCAATCTGGAGAAATTTCGGTGAACGGTCGTGTGTGTGCGTGTGGTTGCGATAGTTGCTGTTGTTACAGAAAACAGCCCCCGGGGAATGGGGGGATGGATGCGGACAAACGGATGGATAGTGTGTTTTTACTTAATGTAATCGATAATTGAATGATTGGCGTGTTGCCGTTTGTGGGCTGTTTTTCCGCCGGCCGTAGTTTGCTGCCAAGACTTTTCAATTGAGTCAAAGTGGTTCCGAAGAAATTTTGCTTGCTCGCACCACACCCAGCGGCATGATTTGTGTAAAATGAAGCACAAATCGAAGTCAATTGGCCTATTAGAATTATGATTCCAAGAAGTTATGTAGCAGCCACGTGGAGACACACCAGTACCGGAACCTCAGGTATGAAGGTTCAAGCTAGACGACATGGACGTAATGGGACAGTTTATTAGTTAGTGGGGACTTCGCCTCGCTTCGGTAATACACTGCCCGTGAATGATTTATGGAGGGGTACTTGGAAATTGATTGCAGTTTATGTAAACAGCTCTCCCAGGTTTGCCCCTGGGCCGGTGTGAGGTGATTGAAAAATAATAGCGTGCGATTTGGAATCACGTCAGAGGAAAACATCTCAAATATGTGTTGGTCATTGCCGGACAGAGGGAAAGAAAAACAAAAATCCAGAGGAACATGAAAGATTTATGGTTTCTTTTTTCTATTTACCCATTCAGATTTTGAAACTGATAAAGATTAAAGATTTTTTTTATTTTATCGAAAATCGAATCCGAAATCGGACTCAGTATTCGAAATCGGATTTTAATTTCGAAATTTGGACTATAAATTCCAACTGGGAATTCGAATTCGGGCTCGAATTTAGACTCGATAGCTTGAACTTCTATCCGAATCAGATTTTTAACTCCAGTAGAATCCAGTCTCAAACTTTGAACTCAGAACTCGATTGCTTAATTTGAACTCCAATTTGGTCTCGAAATTCAAACTCTGAATTTGGACTTTTTGTTCTGACTATTCGGAATTCGTAGTTGAATTCATGACTCGGAACTCAGGCTTGAAATTTTGACTCGAAATTCGAAACTTGAACTTAGAATTCAGACATAAATGTCAGATTCGAAAATTGATCTCAAAATCCGGAATCAGATTTCAAGTTCGAAATCGCGATTTGGACGCAATTTGACATAAATATGCGGACTCGAATATCCGGATTGGAAATTTTTACCCGAGCGACGATGCGACGTTCGACTATAAAATTTGTACTCGAATAACAAAGTTAAACTTCGAACTCGAAATTCAAACTTAAAGCACTGACTGCCCGGATCGAAAATTCGGACCAAAATCGGTCGGGTTTTGGTCCGTTCAACCCGTGAATCGGTCCGAACAGATTAGAAAACCGACCAAATTCGAACCAATTCAGTGCTCTGGTAACACAAGTTTCCTGACGACGCGACGCGATGCCAAAAACAAACTATCAAAAAATTGGTCCTGATTTCCAGACCAATTTCGGTCCGATTCTAGACTAAAATTGGTCCGATTCCAGACCGTTTCTAGACGGATTTCGGACCAAAATAGGTTCGTTTTCTAAATCCAAATTCATTATTGCTGCTGCCATCGTAAATTTATATACTATTTGGATTTATCAAAAAGTTCAAGTAATTCGGAATAAATTATTTTTTGCAACATCTAGATAACACATATTTTGAAAAATTAAAATATCATTTAAACAAAACATTTTTCTAACACCCTTGCGTTACCTCGGAGAACTTGATTGGTTTACCGATGCTTTCCATCGAACAAATTTATGACATATAAAAAAACCAAATGATTGATACGATTGAAATCGCGGTGAAACTTTTCAAAACTAGACGACGCGTCGCGTCAATTCGGTCAAGAAAAACTGACCGAAATCAAACCAAATCTGGTCCGATTTGAACTGTCAGGCCTTGTCTTCGTCGCTGCCGTTAGCTTCAGGTTAATGGTCCGGAAAAACGGACGAAAATCGGACGTTTTTAAACTGACCATTTCGGACGTAAATTTCGGACTAGAGTCGGACTAGAATGTCCGGATTTGAAATTTATACCCGAGAGCCAGATGCGACGTTCGGCTTTGAAATTTGTACTCGAATATCAAAGTCCCACTTCGAACTCAAAATTCAAACTTAAAACACTGACTGCCCGGATCGAAAAATCGGACAAAAATCGGTCGAGTTTCGGACCGTTCTACCCGTGAATCGGTCCGAAAACTGACCAAATTCGGATCAACTTAGTGCTCTGGTGACACAAGTTTCCTGACGACGTAACGTAATGCCAAAAACAAACTGTCAAAAAAATTGAACGGATTTCCAGACCCAATTCGGTCGGATTCCATACCAAATTCGGTCCGATTTCAAACCAAATTTGTCCCGATTCCAGACTAAAATTGGTCAGATTCCAGACAGTTTATTGCTGCCACCGTATATTTATATAATATTTGGATTTTTAAAAATGTTCAAGTTATTCGGAATAAATTTATTTTATTTAAAATCTACATAACACATCATATAAAAAATTGAAATATCATTTAAACAAATCATTTTTCGACAGGCCAACGACCTCGAAGAATCTGGATTCGTTTACCGATGCTTTCCATCGAATAAATTTATGACATTTAAAAAAAGAAACTATATGATTGCTATGATTGAAACCGCGGTGGAACGTTGCAAAACTAGACGACGCATCGCGTGAATTCGGCCTAGAAAAACTGACCGAATTCAAACCAAGTCTGGATCGATTTGAACTCTCAGGTCTTGTCTTCGACGCTGCTTTTAGCAGCAAGGAAGCTTTCTTTTGCCAATAATCGGTTCGTTTGTGAGAAACGCTCCGAGCAATATCAACACCAGAGACGCTTCGATCGATGGGCATTTGGTAAAAATCGATCAATTCAGACTACTCGAACGGACTGAACAGGTTGGAGAACATGCTTTTTTCCGATAGGGTATTTTTGAGTCAAATTTTTATGCTCAAATGGCTGCCGCACATTGTCAATGTTAGGTGCCTTCTAGCCAAAAATTGAACGGAATTTTGGTCTAAGTGCCATGTCAGTAAATATGGTGCTCAAAGTTTCGTGAAGTTTTGACCCAAAAATTTGAGTCAGTATTCAGAATCGAGATAAAACACAACATTTAGACACATTCCAACTAGAAACTCAGATTAAAAAAGTGACTTAAAATTTAAACTCGAAATCCGTAACCAAACTTCGAACTCAAAATTCTGACCCCAAAATCAGACTTGGTATTAAAATTTTGAATTCCAATTTCAAATTTCAAAATTTCGGGGCTTGTGATATAACTTAGTGGGCAAGTTTGATGCTTCCTGAGCCGATGTCCGTGAGTTCAAGCCCAAAAGTAAACATCGGTCACAGTTGTACCGAATAAGTTTTTCAATAACTATCTGCCAACTGCAACGTTGGTATAGTCAGGGATTAATTACAGAAGTTAGAATCCATAAAAAAAAATAGGTTGATTTAAAGTTGCGAATGCAATAAAGATCGTAAAATAAATATAAACGGAACAACAACGAAAAAATATTTCAAAACATTTTAACTAGAAGTAGTAGAAATTTGGACTCCAACTTTGGACTCGTAATTTGAACTCGAAATTCAGACTAAAAGTTTCCATCTATAATTGGGAATCGAAATCTGAACTCGAAACCGATTTCAATTTATGGCTTATTATTCAGCCTTTGTATTTGTGATAAGGATTCAAAATTTGATTCAAAACTTGTGTTTGGCTTTCGAAAGGAAAAATTTCACAACAAGCTGCCAAAATATTGATAGCCCACGCTGACCCATCCCTGAACCACCGTAAATCTGTTTTTAAGCCAACCCATCAGGTTTTCCTCCCTCCGACTCCTTAACGAATGCTTCCAAGATTAATTCCAAGAATAACTTTTTCTTACAAAACTATCTAACCGGACCGGACGAAGTGGTGTTTTGCTGTTGTTGTTGTTGTTGTTTGCCGGACAGCAGCAATTATAACAACTTTCATACCTTTCGAACCAGGGCAGGCACCCGTAGAACTTGCAGGTCCGACGAAAATGCAAAACTACAAAGCAAATGATCTTATCCTTCCTTCCTTGCCTGCCGTAAGTTTTTCTTTGCAAAGGAAACCGAGATAGTTAGGGGATGAAATTTGGTAGGGGGGGTAGTCGTTTTCTTGAAGAATGAAGAATCCTAGATTTTTCCCTCTTCCCATTACGACTAACAGTGAGCTGCGGAAAAGATCATCAAAAATCGGCCCGTTTCGGGACGAGTTGAGACTACACTGTGTACATAACGGCTCAGATTTTTCCCTTTCCTTCCCCCTCCCCAAAGTCGACCTATCTGTTTCTTGCAAGTGTCCGGTTTTTAAGCTTTCTTCTGATCTGATGTGGTGGGTGAGGTTAAGTGCGGAGGTGTGGGTGTGGGTGTTTACAGACCGTGATTAAATGAAAGATGGTCCGTCGGATCGAAGAGGGTGAACACTTTCCAACTGACCAGCATGTGTTTCTTTCCTTGTGGTTTTTGGGATCTCGGAGAAAAGGGGTTGGTTGATTAACGTCAGCCTCAGTCCTGGAGCAGATGGATGCAGGAAGCTGACCGAAGAGGGATCGGTATCGTCCGAACTTTATCATATTTCTCCCCAAACCTCAAAGACGATAGTTTTCCGTTGAATAATTAATTAGTAGAAAATTGTCTTACCTCAGGGGTCGTTCGGTTTGTCCTGCAAATTTGATTTGTGAGCGCAGGGAGGGGGTGCAGCAGGACTAAGACGAAGTCAGCAAGGAGCAGGGTCGATGGATGTTTGGCTTTCTTTTGCAACAACTTGGAAGCGGTCTAAGAAATGATAAATCTGAGATTGTATGCACAGACTTCTCTCGTAAAATCAGGTTCTGAACTTTTACAGGCATATCGGCAGGAGAAATGTTTGTTCGGAATTGCTTAGCTGGTGGAATGAGGCTATGGATCGTAGTTGAATTATAAATTACTAATTTAGAGGATGTGTTTCTTTAGGCGAAAAAGGATTTGAACCTTAGTCTTCTGGAAAATCTGGCAGTCTTGACCACTGGTCCCGGATTCATGGACCGTAATTAAAAAGATTCCCGGAGAAAAGGGTTCTCGGGTAAAACTTTGAAATATTTACGATTTCATATGACCACATGGCAAGAAACAGCAGCGCACACATTTGGAGAAAGCCTAAGTGGGTGAACACATAGAGCTTGTTTCTTACTCCTTCCTCCAATTTTCCTTCTTCTCTCAAGACGGAAAAAGGAAACCCCAATCCCAAAAATTTACAGAAAAACGGGATAAGTTAAATTTTCGGCAAACCCCTTATTTATTTTTATTTGCCGCTACTCCACCAGCAATTGCTAAACACACTCAGTTCAAAAGTTCAATTTCGAATGAAACCTATTTCTTTTAAACTATACGCCACCAAAAGGCTACCTTCCTACAGAAAGAAGGCATCTGGGGTACCCAAAAAAAAAGGAGGAAGGAGGCACCAAACGAAAGAAATCTATCTTTTCCGATTTTCTACGTTAGGATTCATGTCCAGTTGCCAGGCAGCCTGGGCCCAAAACCAGGGAAGGACCAAGAATCATTACTTTTCCACCCAACTTGAATCTGGAAAAAAAAGATCCCTGGCCTGGCCAGTCATGTCCCATGGTTTCGGTGGGTCTTCAATTTCGCCCCGCCTCTTCACAAGACCCCGCAACACAATCAGCATCCGGGCCCATTGATATATCTTCATTTAATAAAATATGTGCGTTTTACTAAGGGGGGAGGCCGAACCAGAAAAAAATATCCCGACCAACTTCCAGAAAAGTGTACAAAAAGGGAAAAAAAACTCCACACTCACATATGCCACCAGCTGGTGCACTTCTTCCTTGCCCAGACCAAACCAACAATAAGTCCCAAGAAAGAAAAAAAAAGGAAGGTTTTATCAAATCGAAAAATAAGTCCTTTTAAAAGTTCGACCGGCGGACGTCACCGGGCAACCAAAACCTGCCCTTCAAACTCCTTCCCTTCTTCCCTCCGACACGAAGATAGCCCGGAACCCAAAGAAAAGCCGGAAGGTGGTTGAATCAAAATTGATAGAAAATAAATGTCTTCCCAGGAATGAGTAGAACCAGGGAAATCTTCACCGATCGACAAACCTTGCTGTTGTTGTTGGGTTTCCAGCTCGAAAAGTGTATGAGGTAGCATCACATCTGGGGGCAGCATTATTTTTAATGGTCAGCAGTTCCCCGGCAGTTCCGGGTTGGGTTTTTGCCCAGTTATTGTGGGTGCAGCTCCCGGGAAGAACCATATTGAAATCCTAGGGAAATATGCCTGATAAGGATTGAAATAACAATGGTTTTAAAAAAAACGGCATTCGGATGATGCAAAAAAAATATGAAAATAACCTTCGGTTGTTCGGAGATATATCACGCGCAAGTGGTCGTGCGTAAAAGTCACCCAAAGTGGACACTGAATCCACTTTGCTGGGGCACGAGTTGTTACAAAATCCTGGAAAGAGTTACTTTTCAATTGGGAGAAACATGTTAGGCAAAAAGTGACTTCCTTAGGGAACACCTTCTAAGATGTTAATTTTTTCTTGAATCTTATTTTACATTTAGGTTCAAAATTCAGATTCAGGTCAAATTTTCAACGTCGAATTTCAAATTCAAATTTAGAATTCCGTATTTCGTGTTCAAATTGCAAGTCAGAAATTTTGAGTTCGATTTCCCTTTGAGAACTTCCAGTTTGGATTTCCATTCCAAAATTTGGATTGGAATTCCGAGTTCAAACTTCGAATCAAAATCCGGTTCAAATTTCGAGTTCAAATTATGAGTCCTTGGATCCTCAAGTACGATTTTTGAGATTGGAAGTTTCGAATTCTGAGTTCGAATATTGAGTTTGGATGTTGGAATTTCCAATTCGAATATCAAAAAAAAAATTGAGTCCCAATCACAAGTCAGAATTTCGAGTAAGATTTTCGAGTCCGACCCTTGAGTCAGAATTTTCAGTCTGAATTTGCAGATCACATCCCAAGATTACCCTTCGAATTCTAAATCTAAGTCATGGACTGGAATGGGTCCGAATTCGAGTCAGAATTTTAAGCCTAGATTCCAAGTTCTAGTTTCGATAACGAATTTCAAGTTCAAATTACGAGATAAAATTTTCTAGTCGCGATTCCGATCTCATATATTAAGTCCGTTAAGAGTCCAATTTCGAATCTGACTGTCAAACTTCATATGAAAATTTCGTTACGAATTTCGAGTCTCAAAACTAGTTTTGAGTTGTACCTACTTTGGGTCCGAATTTTGAGTCCGAATTTCAAATCCGAATTTCAAGTCCGAATTTAGAGTTCGAATATCGGATTTAGATTTTGACTCTGAATTTTAAACCCAATTTTCGAGTTCGAATTTCGAATCCGGATTTCAACTCTGAATTTCAAACCCAATTTTCGAGTTCGAATTTCGATTCTGAATTTCGAGTCCGGATTTCAACTCAGAATTTCAATCCTAAATTTCAAGTCCGAATTCGAATCTGAATTTCTGAGTTTCAAGTTCAAAGTTTGAATTTCTAGTTTCAAGTTCGAATTACGAATCTGAATTTCTAATCCGGATTTCGACTCCAAATTTCAAACCCAAATTTCGAGTCCGAATTCGAATCTGAATTTCAGACCTAATTTTCGAGATTGAATTTCGAATCCGCATTTAGACTCTGAATTTCCAACCCATTTTTAGAGTTCCAATTTCGAATTTCCAGTTTTCGACTACGCATTTCAAACCCAAATTTTGAGTCCGAATATCGAATCTAAATTTCTGAGTTTCGAGTACGAAGTTTGAATTTCTGGTCTGATTTTTGAGTCCGACCAATCTGAATTTTGTTACAAAATAAAAGTTAGAATTTTAATTTCGAATCCGAATTTCGACTCTGGGTTTCAAACCCAATTTTTGAGTCCAGATTTCGCCTCAGAAATTCAAACCCCAATTTTGAGTCCGAATTTCGTGAATTTCTGAGTTTCGAGTTCAAAGTTTAAATTTTTGGTTTGAATTTTTAGTCCGATTAGTACGAATTTCAATTCCGAATTTCGAGTTCGAATTTCGAGTTCGAATTTCGAGTCCGGATTTTGAATCCGGATTTCGACTCTGAATTCCAAACCCAAATTTCGAGTTCGAATTTAGAATTTCAATTTCGAATCCGGATTTCGACTCTGAATTTAAAACCCAATTTTTGAGTTCGAATTTCGAATTTAAATTTCGACTCTGAATTTCAAACACTATATTCGATTTCGAATTTCAAATCTGAATTTCGAGTCTGGATTTCGAATCTGAATTTAAAAACTAATTTTCGAGTTTTAATTTCGAATCCGAATTTCGACTCCGAATTTCGACTCCGAATTTCAAACCCATTTTCAGAGATCAAATTTCGAATTTCGACTAAGCATTTCAAACCAAAATTTCGAGTCCGAATATCGAATCTGCATTTCTGAGTTTCGAGTACAAAGTTTGAATTTCTGGTCTGATTTTTGAGTCCGACCAATCTGAATTTCGTTACAAATTAAAAGTTCGAATTTTAATTTCAAATCCAGATTTTGACTCTGAAATTCAAACCCGATTTTCGAGTTCGAATTTCGAATCTGAATTTCGAATCCGGATTTTGACTCTGAAATTCAAACCCAATTTTCGAGTTCGAATTTCGAATCTGAATTTCAAATCCAGATTTCGACTCCGAATTTCAAACCCAAATTTCAAGTCCGAATTTCGAATCTGAATTTCTGAGTTTCGAGTTTAAAGTTCAAATTTTCTAGTTTGAATTTTTACTCCGATCGGTACGAATTTCAAGTCCGAATTTCAATTTCGAATTTCGAGTTCGAATTTCGAAGTTGAATTTCGACTCCGGATTTCAAACACAAATTTTGAGTCCGAATTTCGAATCTGAATTTCGAGTTCGGATTTCAAACCCAGTTCGAATTTCAAACCCAATTTTTGAGTTTGAATTTCAAATCTGAATTTCGAGTCCGGATTTCGACTTCGAATTTCAAACCCAAATTTGAATTCGAATTTCAAATCTGAATTTCTGAGTTTCAAGTTAAAAATTTGAATTTCTTGTTTGAATTTTAAGTCCGAATTTCAATTCCGAATTTAAAGTTTGAAATTCGAATCAGAATTTCGAATCCGGATTTTGACTCTGAATTTTCGAAACTCTGAAAATTCGAATCCAAGTTTCGAGTGCGAACCACAAAAATTGAATTTTCAGTTCGAATTTCGAGTCCGAATTTTCAAAACCGAATTTCGAGTACGAATTTCGATGTATCTGAGTTTCGAGTTCAAAGTTTGAAATTCTTGTCTAATTTATGGATCCGATAAATCTGAAATTTAAGTCCGATTAGAACAAATTTCATGTCCAAATTTTGAGACCGAAACGTTTGGTCCAAACATTGAATCCGAATTTTGAGTTCGGATTGTATGACACAACTTTGACTTAAAAAAAACGAGTCCAAGTTTCGAGTCCAAATATCGAAGCTGAGTTCTCAGTTCGAATTTCGAGTCCGGATTTTGAAACCGAATTTCGAGTACGGTTTTCGATGTATCTGAGTTTCGAATTAAAATTTATATTTTCTGGTATGATTTTTATGTCCGATAAGTTTGAATTTTGAGTAAAAATTGAAGTCTTAATTTCAAATCCTTTTTCTTCGTCCGAGCAGTTTCGAGCTTCGAATCCAAATAGTTAGTCTGAATTCTGAATCTAAATTTCTTATTGACATTTTGCGACTGTAATGTGAATTTTCGACTTCAGTTTTTTTCAGAATTCCAATCCAATCCAGAGCTTTAATGTGAATATTCAACTAAACCTTCGTTTTTACATATACCAGAATAAACGAGTTTCAATCTTGTCTCAGAGATTAAAATGGAACTTTTGAAGACTTATTTAGGTAAAAAAAAATCCGATCGTAAAAATGTTATTTTGCATTACACTCGTTTCAAATCAGAGCTAACAAAATTAAAAATTTATTGACGTTCCAAGATCAATTTTTCGCAAGAACCATGACTCAGGAGAAGCTCCAACCGAGACTTATCTGTGGGAGAGATTGGAAAAGTTGTCGTTCCGAGTAAGAAATTGAATTCTAACCGCAAATTGTTCCTCGGATGGGTTTATGCATCGGTAAGCAGCTGGGACAAGCTCGATAAAGGATAAATTTAGCCAGCTTCTTACCCACTTTCTGTGTAAATTACTCTCCTCAGGGTGGGCTAATCACACTTTATGGAACACTCGAGAAAAACAGCAGCACGCCGCCATTAGTTATTAACCAGACATGTGAAATTTTTAATTACTAGCAACGAACAAAAATCGTTCACCTTATTCTCGTACCCGTGAAAGAGTAAAGTCTGGGTCTCAACGGGACATTTCTTCATTTGCGTTTGCTTGTCGCCCCCTCGCTCGTTCATTCATCACATGTGGGAGTTAATAAAATTTAATTACAAACTAATGACGCTGGCTTGGAGTTTCAAGCTTCTCCAAAGGGCAAAATGTATCGGAAACTACTATCTATTGGTTTACCTCCTTCCAAAAAAGAAGGGTGGGAGGGAGTCACACACAAGTACTTTACTTTGTGCCTTCGGTTGCACAAACAATTAAGTTAATTAGATTCCTTTGGCTTTCCCCCGACAAGTTTCTTACGTTTGAACCTTCAAGGAAAAGAAAATTCATGGAAGCAAACCGTCGTCATCGTCGTCCATGTACCGGTAAGAAAATTGTCAGAATCGATGTACCGTGACCACCTTCTTCCTTGCCCCACTCCCAGAAAAATGGAACCGTGTTCAAAAATAGCAGCAGCTTGCTCTCTGTCTTTGATGTTATCATCTTGGCTTGGCTCGGCTTGACTTGGTCTGAGTCTCGAGCTAATCGATTTATTACTCCCCCGGTTTCGGTAAATCTCAAGCTGATTGTCATCTTCCAAAAGCCAAAATCGTCAAGGGTGGTTTAAATTATGAGTTTAATTTCCGCCGACCGAAGATGTTTACCCCGTTTTGTTGGTGTGTGTATTAAAAATTCAATGCGGCATGAATTATCAGTTTTATTTTTCTCGCAATTGAGCTCCGATGACCATCGCCTATCGTTGCCATCAATCATCCATCCGAAGGTCCATTCATATGATAATGTTTCGGCTTAGCCCCAGGAACTCTATCAAACCGAGGACACAATCGGTCCATCAATGAAACGGGGCAAAAATTTAAAACCTCCCCTCTCCCGGTTACAGCAAATCGGCAGAAAAAAAAATCGAATAAAATTCACAACCAAGCGGCAAGGGAGAATCTCCTCTTCAATTGTTGTTGTTTGTTGACCATCATTGGATGAAAAGTGACAACGAAAAATACAATAAAAAAAATATGAAAAACGGAAATAATACACAGCGCATAAAAAAATATGCGTGAGTTTCAGTTTTCATGCCACAGGACTTGTTTGTGTCCTCGATTCCGGTGCCGGGGAATGATCGAGCAGGAAAAAAAGCTGTTTTCCCGCTATCGTTCGCCGTTGCTTTCCGAAATAGTGTCCAGCTCCTCGATATTTTGTTTTGTTAGTTTCTATTTTCCCCCCCCAAAAAAACCACGAGCACCCAGCCACCCACACCCTTTGAAATCTGGCGATGATGGCGGGACCGAATATGAATATTGCATGTGTGGATTACGTAAAAATTGAAACGAGTTTGGCGAAAGTGGGTCCGAGGAAGAAAAAAAAATCGAAAAAAACACATCATCGATATGTGGAAGAAAAGTAGATATCTTTCCGGAATCGGTTCAATCCGGGGAAGAACAACAATAAGTGTAGGAATTTTTTTTTCTGTTTAGCTCTCTTCTAGATTTTCATTTTGATAGAAGTGTTTTGGCGAAGGGGCGAAATAAATTGTAAGTATGTAGCATTTGTCCAGTGTGTGTGCTGGACGATGAAATATAGCTCACGGGACATGAGTTATTGAGTCCCTGATTAAGTGTTTGTATTATTGCAACATTCAAGAGTTGAAAATTCATGAGCCATCGCCAGAAAAAAAACGAACTTTATCGTCAACATTTGAACTCGATAGCAAATCGGGCATTGAAATTATGATCAAAAATTTAACTCCAGTTTTTACAAGAAGTTTGAACTAAAATTTTTGACTCAAAATTCGAAATCGACTCGAAATATGAACTTGGAATTCGGATTTGAAATTTCGACTTAAAATTTTATCTCGAAACTCAACCTACAAATATGAAGTTGAGATTCTAATTCAAATTTGAATTATGAAACTTGTGAATCGAATTCGAGATTGTATTCTAGAACCGCAAAAATTCGAGTTCGAAATTCAAGCTTAAAACATAGATTTGAAATTAAAACTTGACAATATTTCAAATTTGGACTTAAATGCGGATTCGAGATTGAACATCAGAACTCGAAGTTTGAATTCTTGATTCGGTCTTAAACTTCGTTACGTAATTTGAAAAAAAAAATTAAAGATTCGAATTAAGAAGATTCGGGTTCAAAATATGGACTCGAAATTCTTATTTAAAGTTATTTAAAGTAAAGAAATTTATAGTTGAAATTTGAACTTGAATTGTTTCATGAAATTCGGACCGATAATTGAACTAATGTTGGACTTGGATTCGAAAATTGAACTCGTTATTTGGATTTCCAACTCAAATCTAAAATATAACTAAAAGTGGACTCGAAATTTCAAGCTCTCACGAAAATTAGATTAACAATTGGAATCCAAACTCTTGTTCCAAATTCTTACTACTTACTACTTCAAATTCTGAATTTAAATATCGAATGCGGCTGCTGAATAGAATTCTAAATTTGAGTTTCAATACGAATCTTCTGAATCTTAATTCTGAATCTGAATTCTGAATCTGAATTCTGAATCTGAATTCTGAATCTGAATTCTGAATTCTGAATCTGAATTCTGAATCTGAATTCTGAATCTGAATTCTGAATCTGAATTCTGAATCTGAATTCTGAATCTGAATTCTGAATCTGAATTCTGAATCTGAATTCTGAATCTGAATTCTGAATCTGAATTCTGAATCTGAATTCTGAATCTGAATTCTGAATCTGAATTCTGAATCTGAATTCTGAATCTGAATTCTGAATCCGAATTCTGAATTCTGAATTCTGAATTCTAAATCTGAATTCTGAATCTGAATTCTGAATCTGAATTCTGAATCTGAATTCTGAATCTGAATTCTGAATCTGAATTCTGAATCTGAATTCTGAATCTGAATTCTGAATCTGAATTCTGAATCTGAATTCTGAATCTGAATTCTGAATCTGAATTCTGAATCTGTATTCTGAATCTGAATTCTGAATCTGAATTCTGAATCTGAATTCTGAATCTGAATTCTAAATCTGAATTCTGAATCTGAATTCTGAATCTGAATTCTGAATCTGAATTCTGAATCTGAATTCTGAATCTGAATTCTGAATCTGAATTGTGAATCTAAATTCTGAATCTGAATTCTGAATCTGAATTCTGAATCTGAATTCTGAATCTTCTGAATTCTGAATCTTCTGAATTCGGAATCTTCTGAATTCTGAATCTTCTGATTTCTGAAATCAAAACCTGGACCAAATTTAACAAATGTATTATCTTTAGCACATTTGCGGCTAACGAAACGGAATTTCTTGTATTTGAATTTGAATATTTTTTCTGAGTTCTGACTCTGAGCGTCTCAATTTAAATTCTGAATTTAACTTCTGAAAATAAATCAGTTTTGGGTTAGAATTGTAATTTTTTTAAGGAAGGGTTTTACAGTTAAGAAAGCTACCTGTTTGCTTCCAAGCCGATAAACCGCAATCTTTAATGAATTATAAAAAACTTTTCTGTAACGAAAATCAAGGCAAATTCATGAACACATAATTTTCAGCGTCCTATTAAAAGATGTCTCCTCATTCTTTAGGAGACTTTTTCTCGGATCCCGAGAGTAATCCTTTGCTAAAAACCCAAAGCGGAAAAACCTACTCACCCAGGTAGGCAGCTTGGTACTTCGAGTTATTTTCATTTTCCCGAACAACAAGCCGACCCGAACCTGGAAAATGGCCCATTATTTCGAACTAGGCAGCCATAATTTCGAAAAACAATAAAACAATTCCTGAACTAGGTAGTAGGTAGTAGGTAGTTGGTACAGATTTTAATGGTTTTTCCTTATAATGGCAGCTTTATTTGCTACCCCTTTTGTTACTATCCCGTCCACCTTTCCCTTAGAACCCCTTTTGGATCTCTTGCGTACCCACCCTGGTTGGTAAATAAGAATCCGGCGTTTAAAGAACTCTGAATGTTAACGGAGTAGGGGGAAAACAATGGCCCTAACCGGAATAATAACTCTCTGCCGCTTCCTAAAGCAGCCTTCAATTTGGATGATCCACCCAGGACGCCCCCAACTTCACCGAAGGTGGAAAAAACTAGAAACAAATAGTAGTAAAAAGTTTACCCTCCCCACTGCTGAACCTTACTCTCTGGAGCCACCATTATTTTTTGTTCCCACCACCAGTTGGACTTAACCCCTAAAGGTAGGCACCAAATCAATTTCCCTACGCTCTAGGACTGCTGCTGGTTAGTTCGGTTAATTATTTTTTATTACGGTTACCTTCCAATTGGTCCACCCCCCACGTTTTCCCTCTTCGAGGGCCCCTCCTTTCCACAAGATTAGGGGGTAAAAACACACAAAAAACTGTTTCGGTGCAATAATAAGACGAAAGACCCCACGTGCTCTCGTCCCTGGGGGAGAGGTAATGAAACCTGCTTTACTTGGAAATTTCCTCGACATTAATGTGTACCTAGTTCCTGATCACGGAAGCTTTTTTTTTGTTTTTCCACCCATAGAATGGGAAGTTCATCA
Organism: Uranotaenia lowii; assembly: GCF_029784155.1. Lineage (NCBI taxonomy): Eukaryota > Metazoa > Arthropoda > Insecta > Diptera > Culicidae > Uranotaenia > Uranotaenia lowii. The sequence goes on from NC_073692.1 coordinate 33,869,664, forward strand.
AGTATTCGGACACAGAGAAGACGACGGACGAAGGTGCGTCGTAAATCACGCACGCACCACTTCCAGTAGCCTCGCTCGAGGGCAGCCCGCAGTCGGGGGCAAATTACCCCACAGGACGACGTCAACGTCGCCGACGGGTTCCTAAGAGTTTGACAAGCTACAATTTAGATTAAAATTCAATGCCCTTTTTGTTGAGTACACACACATTTCTTGACTGGCAAACGAAGCAGAACACAAAAATCAACAACAATCAGAAAAAAACCAACCATTGACTGATTGCTTCTGTTTCCACCCCCTCTCCCTATGGTGGGTATTTTTACAAGGGTGATTGCATTTGACTCTCATACAATTGTGACCAATTCGACTTCGTGGGGGTTCATAAATTAACATCGAAATCACTAGCCTGGCCCGGTCTAAAGAGATGAAAAACTGCTGCCAACACCCCTGTGCTGGCATAGTAATTAGTGCTTAAGTAAAGTCACTTTCTCAGTCGATGTACTTTTTTGCCCTTTCACTTAACACACAAACTATTGGAAAGCCAAATCGTCCGGGGGAAGGTACTCATCACATTTGCAAATAAATCATCCTTCGTCCATGCCGTACCAGGGTGCTACTAATCAGAATGATTAGCTGGATTGAGCTGGTACCCGCAAAACATTTCGGATGCGGAATTCTGTTCTCTTTGTGTAATATTCATCAGAACAACTAGCTGCTACTTTTAATCCTCGTTGGTGATTCATTGGCATTCACCATCATCTGCAGCCGGCAAACGCTGCTGCAGATCTGCTCTCTGCACAAATGCCGGATCCACATCCGGAGTGATGTCCGAAAATTATTGCTACCATCGCCCCAGAAGACAGACGGAATCCTTAAGCTGGTTGAGGGTTCGGGGAAAGGGGTGACTCGAAGCGTGAAAGATTACGACGCGCAGTGCGAAAATCTGCCGCTGTTTTTTTTTTCTTCAAACCCTCTCTCGCTTCTTTGTTTTGGTTGCCAAACTTTTGGGAAGGTTACCAGATTAAAAAAGTTACTTCACATCATTTCAATATGATGTTGATTTTTTCAATTACAAAACCCAAATTCTATGCGTTGCTTAAGAAAAGGCGTTTTGTATAGCCTATTGGTATAAATTAAGGCGCTTTTTTATCAAAAACATACATAAATCTGAATTACGATTTTTTTTTTTTTTTAAACGAACACAAACACTTACAGGATCTCAATGAAACATTATGTTTCCTTGAAGAGATTCTTTTTTTTCTTAACTCTAAACGTACATCTTTCGAGGATATGATGGCTAGCATTCTTCCAAATGCTAAAACCACCAACCAACCGAAAGTGTACTATGTATGCCGTGACCGGGATTCGATCTCATACCCCCTGGCTTAGAAGACTTGAAAGCTATCCTCTACGCCACGGGCGGCGGCTTTTTTACGGTTTAAATGGTTAAGTCGTTTTAGTAGTAACTCATTGAAAATGTTAAAGGTTAAGAACCGTATTTGTTTTTTAAATTCCAAACCAAAATTCAAAATTGCAATTTGTACCCGGAATTTAAACCAAATTCAAAACTCGAACTCTAAATTGTGACTAAAAATTGTGAACTCGAAACTCGTAAAAAAGTGCACATTTATGGTTTCGAATCTTGAATTCAAAACTTAAACTCGAAGTTCGCACTTGAAATTCGGTTTCGGAATAGGACATCAAAATTCGCACTCGGAGTAAAAATTTGAACTATGAATGAAGATTCGAAAGTTTGAACTGGTCTCGAATCTCCAATTCAAAACTTAGACTAAAAATTTGGACCTGAAATTCAGTCTCGAATTTGTACATCAAAATTCTCAACCGGAGTAAAAAATTTTTTACTGGGAATGACATATCGAAAATTTGAACTGGTCGCGAATCTCCAATTCAAAACATTAACTCGAAATTTGGACTCGATATTCGGTCCCGAGGCACATTTTTGGTCTCGAATCTTGAATTCAAAACTCAAACTCGAAGTTTGGACTCGAAATTCGGTCTGTCAAAATTGAACATCAAAATTCGCACTCGGAGTGAAAATTTGAACTGGTCTCGAATGTCCAATTCGAAACTTCGACTCAAAGTTTGACTCGAAACTCGGTCTCGAAACTGGACGACAAAATTCACACTCGGATAAACATTTGAAATCGGAATGAAAACTCGAAAATTTGAACTGGTCTCGAATCTCCAACTCAAAACATTAACTCGGAATTTGGACCTGAAATTCGATCTCGAAATTGAACATCCAAGTTCGACTCGGAGTAAAAATTTAAACTGGGAATAAAGGCTCGAAAATTTGATCTGATCTCGAATCTACAATTCCAAACTTAGATCCGAAGTTTGGTCTCGAAATTCGGTCTCGAAATTGAACATGAAAAATCACCCTCGGGATAAAAATTTGAACTGGGAATGAAAACTAGAAAATTTTAACTGATCTCGAATCTCCAATTTTAAACATTATCTCGAAATTTTAACTCGTAAATCAGTCTCGAGGTATATTTATTATTGGACTCGAGTCTTGCATTCAAAACTCAGACTCGAAGTTTAGACTTGAAATCGGTCTGTCGAAATGGGACATCAAAATTCTCACTCGGATTGAAAGTTTGAACCTTCGATTCGAAGTTTGGATTCGAAAATCGGTCTGTCAAAATTGGAGATCAAAATTCGCACTCGGAGTAAAAATTTGAAGTGAGAATGTAAACCCGAAAATTTGAACTGGTCTCGAATCTCCAATTCAAAACATTAAATCGAAATTAGGACTCGAAATTCGGTCTCAAAAGTGGACATGAAAATTCGCACTCGGAGTAAAAATTTGAACTGAGAATGAGACTTGAAACAAAAAATTTGGACTAGAATTTACATTTGAAAATTGAACCCAAAACTTGAGCTCAAATCCGAATTTGGCATCTTGATATCTGGACTCAAAATTTGACGTCAAAACTCAGACTCGAAATTCGAAGTTGAAATTCAGATTCCAAATTTGCTCTTCAAACTTTGACTAGACATTCGAACTCGAAATTCGGACTTGATTCTCTACATCGTAATTCGGATTCAAAATTTGACTCACAACTTGGACACAAAATTCGGAACTTAACATTCGATCTCGAAAATTGAATTTTTTCTTTTTTCAGGAGTCGAACAGCTAGACGTCATTGATGAATGCTTTAGGAGCGCATCTACTTCGGACTATAGTTTGAATGTTCGATTCCTTGAAAAAGAAGGAAAAATAATTCGAAACGCCAAAAGAAGAGCACATAAAAATGGTTGTAATTCTTTGACAGAAAGACCGAAAGCCGAATATAACCTCGAAATTACTCCCGGTCAAAAAACAAACAAGAAAAATAAATCCGAATTCTGATAGTTTGGAATCCGAGTTTAAAATTTAAGATCCAAATTCTAAATCTGAGATCCGAATACAGAAATCCGAACTTCTACTTCAAACTCGGACTGGAAATTCGTACTAGAAACTAGGATTCAAAACTCCGACTCGAAACTTGGACTCAAAATTAGGACAAGGACTCGAAATTGGGCATCAAAATTCGTGCTAGTAGAAATTTTGAAAATTCAAACTCGTAACACGGACTCGAAATTCGGACTGGAATTACAGTTAAAAATTGAACTCGAAACTCGAACTCGAACCCTGGGCCAAGGTTTCGGCAGCAAAATTCTGTGTTTTACAAATGAAAAATCTGATTCTGAGCTTAACACTCGATCTTGAAAAATTAATTCAAATTCTAATAGTTTTCAATCCGAATTTAAAATCTGAGATCCGTATTTAGAAATCCAACCTTCTACTTAAAACTCGGACTGGAAAATCGGACTACAAACTAGGATTCGAAGCTCCAACTCGAAACTCCGACTTGATATTAGGACTAGGACTCAAGATTGGGCATCGAAATTTGCGCTTGGAGTAGAATTTAGAACATAGAATGAATCCAAGAATTTAAACTCGTGCAAAGGTTGTCGAAATCACAGAAAAATCTATAATTTCACAGAATTTGGAGCCATTTTTCATCACAGAATCTGGGTCACAAAACACAGATTTTTAGAAATATTCACAGATTTCACAAAATTCTAAAATTTTGGACGTTTTTCCAAAAATTCAGTTTGAAATATAAATTTTGAAATAATGATAAAAATATGATGAAATTGGCAATAGTTATTAATTTTTCTTAAGTAGAATGTTAAAAAAAACAATTTGACATGAGTTTTGAATGAAATAAGTGAAAAAAATATCACAAAAAACCGTCACAGAATTTTTGGGTAAAATCACAGTAAATCAGATTTTTTTTCTTCAAACCACAGATTTTTTTGGCAATTTTTCCCTGGGCTAAGGTTTCCGAAAAACAAATTCTGTGTTTTAACGAAAAAAATTCTTACTTTCTGTGATTTTACCCAAGAATTCTGTGATGCTTTTTCCATAAATTTCATTCAAAAGTCTTGTCAAATTGCGTCTTTTGTACATTTTAATTTAAGAAAAGTTGATTAACATTACAAATTTTATCCTAGTTTTCAAATTTGAAGATAATTGTCCAAAATTCACACTAACATAAAAAATTGAATTTCGAAAAAAAAACGTCCAAAATTTTAAAATTTTATGAATTTCGTGAATATTTCTAAAATTCTGTGTACTGTGTGACACAAATTCAAGCTTGCATAAAAATCTAGATTCAAACTTTTGGCTCAAAATCCAGACTAAAATTTCTGACTTTGAATCCGGACTAAGATTTCGGCCTTATAATTCAAACTTTAAATTCTATATTTGGACTCTGAATGTGTACTTCAAACCCCGGCTAAAAATTCTAAATCTAAATTCAGATTTGAAAATCGACTTCGAAGTTCAGACTCGAAATTGAACTCCAATTTCGAATTACAATTTGATATTTCAGTTTTTAATCCAGATTGTAAATTTTAAATCGAGTTCTAAATCACAATTTTCAAACCGAACTCTAATTCCGTATTTTTAATCCGAATTTTGAATACGAATTCTCCAGAGTTTGAATCTGAACTCGGATCCCAATTTCTTTTATTTAGAATTCTGAACTTCTGAACTCGGAATCCAAATTGAAAATCCGAGGTCTCAAACGGATTCTGAGTTCTAAGTCTCAATGAAAATTCTGAGTCAGAATTCTTCTGAGTCAAAAATTCCAGAAATTCATAATTCTAAATCTAAATTCAGAGTCCTAATTCGGAGTCTAAATTTGGAGTCTGAGCTCTGAATTTGAACTCTGGGTCTGAATTCGAAGTTTCAATTCTGAGCCAGAATTCAGAATCTGAATTCGAAGTCTTAATGCTAAGCCTGCTTTTTTTAAATCCGAATGCTGAATTACATTTTAGAATTCTGAATACGAATTATGAATACTGAATCTAAAATGTAAATTCTGCATCTGATTGTTTTTATTTGAAATTCGCTGATATAATATCAACAATCCAATAATATTGATGTCTGTGTTAGAGATCAGTTTTCTTATAACTTATACTTAAAACTTCTTCTGAGTCTTCTCAGTTAGAATTCTGAGTCAGAATTCTTAGTTGTGAATCTGAGTCAGAGATCTGAGTCGGAATTCGTAAGTCTGAATTCTAAATTTAAATTCAAAGTCCTTATTCGTAGTCTGTATTCGGAGTCTAAATTCTGAATCTCAGTTCTTAATCCTGAGACTGAGTTTTGGATCTGATTTCTGTATTTGACTTCTGAATCCGAGTCCTTTGTCTGAAATCGAAGTTTAAATTCTGAGCCTGAATTCGGAATCTGAATTGGAAGTCTTAATGCTAAGCCTACATTTTTAAATTCGAATGCTGAATCACATTTTGGAATTTTGAATACTGAATCCGAAATGTAAATTCTGCATTTGATTTTTTTAGTATCAATTCGCTGATAAAATATCAACAGTCCAGTTTTTTTTATGTCTGTGTTAGAGATCATTTTTTTTATTATGTTCTTTTGCAATTTCTTTCAAACTCACAAAAACAATCTGATTCGAGGATGTTGAGTAATCAGTGTTTTAAAATTTCCGTAACAACTGTTAACTATCTATTTGGAAACCCTAAGCCAATCGGAGAAGAATCTAAGCAAAATTTCCTCTTCCAGGCTCTTGTCTCTCAACCTCGCTCTACAAATTTCCCTTTTCCTTCCCTTCTCATAAGACCAGTTTCACTGAAAACATCCATCTCACTCAGTTGTTTATTTAATTTATTATTTATGTATGTAGATATCAGAATTATGTAAATCTTTTTGTTTTCGTTCAGGCACAATTTGTACACTTTCACTCAGTGAATTTTTTTCCCTTCGTGTTCCCCCAACCCCAGAATTCGTCCCACGTTGTTGGTCCTTATTTCGTTTTTGGAAGGTTTTTTTTTTTGCTCCTTCTTCCTTTCTTGGACCGAACAAATCGCGCGCGCCTGCAAGTTAGACTAACGATCGAACACGCCACGGAATAAAATATTTGCCGTCAATTATGTGATGAAAGCGCGCACCCTTTTTCGTCGTCGTTGTTCTTGAACTTTACCCCTTCCTCTTACCTTTATTTTGGTTTGATATTTCCCGTAAGGCTCGTTGTTGCCCGTGTATAGTTACTGTAGCTTTCCAGTTGGCTGAGTTGTCCATAATCCTGCTTGTCACAACATTCGAATTCTTCATCGTTGTAGATTTGATTCGGGCTTTTTTTTCGTTCTTTCTTTCTTGGGTGTTGCCGCTTTCTTCTAGGGTGTTGTTGGTTTAGGGAATTTATTCCTTACTCGGTCTCTCTCTCTCTCTCTCACACTTAGTTGCTTGATTCTTCTGGTCTTCCTCTGACTGATCGCCTTCTGCTCTGATGGTCGCCTTTCAACGACTCTGCCAGCTGTTAGGGTACCAACTTGAGTAACGCCACCGCGTAGTTTTCTATTTTTTTCAGACCGTGATGTTTTCTAGGCATTGCTAGTGAGTGCCTTAAAGAGCCAAGCGAAAGGCATCAATTTGGGGGATGATGTGGGTGAAAATCCACTCTACCCTTCCGATTTTGTTGAAAAAAGCGCACTTTTTCTTGCACTCTGAAACAAATTGATACTTTTTATTAGAAAAAAAAACTGTCTTAAACTTGATTAGTTTTTAACGATACTTTTCTGGTCTAAATTCAGGGGCAACCCCATGGCTATAGCCTACATTTAGGGGCTTTTCTCGCCGTGCAGTTGTCTGTTGTTTTTCCCTCCATCATCATCCTCATTGTTTTGTGATGTTGATGGTGATGAGTTGGTTGGGTGGAGCTCGGCGAGAAGTGACCGGACAGTTGCCGCCGCACATTTTGTTCAATTTGAGTGAAGGCTCTTTCCTCAGTTATGGTTATTTATGTATATAAATATTCCTAAATTAATTTAATTGAAGCCTCCCCCGAAAACTGGACCGGACCGACCCAATGAAAGTAACCAGGGGAATGGGCACGAAGAAAGGGCAATAAGAAACCCGCTGAGTATAATGCTAAAAGGCTAACACAATTTTGACGGAGGAAAAATTTTAATCAGAGTAAATTATGGTAAGGAACCGCTTTCTTGGTCCTTGTCCGACCGGCTGGGAAATTTCAACTGCAGAAGGGAAACAAACAACAAGAAAGGACTAACGGGAAAAAACACAAAATTGAAACCACTAGCGGTTGACAGTTTAAATAAACAAATTTACATTCTAATTGTTGGTGAAAATACAAACCAAAAAAAAAACACAGGAAAAAGGAAAGTGTTCATCGAATATCGCGACTCCACCCCCGCTGTTTTTTGGTCTGTCAAACTACCGGGGCGACGACTAATGACATCGCGCTTTGACGTGTCGAAAAGAAATGAAAATCCGGTTGCGCGCACTTGCGGCCAACACAGAAAGACCACCAGCAGTAGCAGTAAAACTTCCAATCATCGACGACTCCGGCTGGGATGATATTTTCCGCTGGATAATTCGAAAATTATTCAAATTATTTATTTGCTCAAGAAAACTTTCTCTCCTAACTGTTATCCGTAGCCCGGGGAGTCTCTAGGTTTGCCATTTTGTCTGCCGGAACCCGTAGCACTTGTTCCGGCTTTCCCCAGTTTTTCCTATCGATGTTCAAGGAGGCGCAGCAATAGGATTTTAATTCAAATGTAAATAATTAAATCATATCGTTGCCGATGAATTTCACAAAAACCATCCTTTGTCAGCCTCTGCACTTCCCATGGCACTTCCTGGCGGCGCAGGACGCACAGCTGGAGCAAACTTCCTTGTTTCCAAAGACCCCCTCATCAACCAACCCTCAGCCCCCCGATGAAGATGATCGGTTTGGGTGTCTCGATGATGTCGCCTTGCTTTTAACTCCGTTTGCATGTCTCATCTCTATTATTTTTGAACATTAGCACACAAAGAGGCAGAAGCTAGTCGTCAGTATTTTGAGTCCTAACGCCCAACCCTCAAAATAGGAACGAATAACAATCAACTTTCTGGTTTTCCAAACCCAGAAGCAGCAACAGCAGCAGTTTGTAATAAATGTTTTAGAGAGCAAAGAAAGGCGACTTTTTCCCTCTCAGCTCCACCCATCCGATTTGCTCCACTTTTCTTCATCCAGAAAAGATGAAACATAGTCTAGAAATGGCACACCGAGTAGATTTCAGCTCATGCATATCACACAAAGGAAGAACATGGAACCAGCCAAACCCATCCACTCTTTAAAAGCTCGATTCTGCTGGGGCAAGAGAGGTTCATCTTGCTTCAAAAAGATGTCCTTATCGACGACTTATACATTTTACTACTAACAGAAGAGTAGAACCCAATGAAGAATCTTTTAGCTAGACTGTACCTCATCCAACAAAAAAAACAGGCACCGACGAGCACCCGGAGTCCCTATAAATAGCACTCGGCTGACTGACTCCCTATTTCGGATTCAATATTTAAAATAGAATATTTTTCGATTTTAATAAAACTATCCTTGCAGTACATATGATGATCATCGGATTCATCAGTTGCCGGATGACTCTCGGGTTTGCTTCCCTGTGAGCTGGTTAATATTATCGATGCCCTTGGGAGGTTAGATATTTTGATTGCCGAAATTTTACCCTCGAAGATGATATAAAAAATCATTAAACCTGTGTACGCACGTATTTACCGTTTTTTTGTACAATGTCCTAGAAAAGGCTTTTCATTTGGGTTATAAACTCGAAATCGTCGACCAACAAAATCGAAGATAGATACGTCAGAAAAAGTCATCGGATCAAGTGGAAAGAATTGTCAACTAAGAGGGTCATCAGCTGACTGAATTTTCGATCCAATAGACCGAAAACTAACCAAGAAAGTCGACCAAAAAGTTCATCAGACTAATAGGAAGTTTGTCAAATCGATCCATAACGTTGCCAGGTTCATCTATATAACATGCCATTGCCAGATCTCGATGTGGAAAAAATCTCGGTAGAAAATCATAAGTCTCGTGAAGATCTTCGGTTATAATCCGCTAAGAAGTTAAAGAAGGGTCAGTCAAATTTCCAAAGTTGAGTCTTTATTTCGCCAGAAGACCTTAATTTGATCAGAAGATCTTCAAACAGCCTGGAGACCTTCATTGGACCTGAAGTGCTTTTCACTCACTTTTTCGGACCTGAATACTTCTTGTTTATACAGGCCTAGAGGTTTTTCAGGACCAATGGCAATGGCAATTCCATGATGGCAATTCAATGATCCTGATAATGGCAATTCAATGATTCCAATATTGCCATCATCAGGCTCGAAAAGGTCATCAATTCCAAAAAAACGATCTGGAAGTCATGGGTGGCTTCAAATCTTGACGTGTACAAAGGTTAACATGTATGAAATAATTTCTAGAAAAAGGTCTTGAGCTACAGGTCCAGTAGAGGTTTTTAGAAAAGTAAGGTCTTCGAGTCCTTCAAGTCCTGGATGACCTCTAGGCCTGCATGAAAAAAAGTACTCAGGTCCGAAAAAGTGAGTTAAAAGCCTTTCAGGTCCAATGAAGGTCTCCAGGCTCTTTAAAGATCTTCTGGTCAAATAAAAGTCTTCAGGTAAAATAACGGCCTTTGTCTTAAGCTGCAGGTCCAGTAAAGACTTTTGGAAAAGTAAGATCTTCGAGTCCTTCAAGTCCTGAAAGACCTCTAGGCCTGCATAAACAAAAACTATTAAGGTCCGAAAAAGCGAGTTAAAAGCCTTTCAGTTCCAATAAAGGTTTCCAGACTCTTTGAAGATCTTCTGGTCAAATAAAGGTCTTCAGGTCAAATAAAGGTCTTTGTTTTAAGCTACAGGTCCAGTAAAGGCATTTGGAAAAGCAAGGTCTTCGAGTCCTTCAAGTCCTGAAAGACCTCTAGGCCTGCATAAACAATAAATTTTCATGTCCGAAAAAGCGAGTAAAAAGCCTTCCAGGTCTAATGAAGATCTTCAGGCTCTTCGAAGATCTTCTGGTCAAATAAAGGTCTTCAGGTCAAAGAAAGGCCTTTGGTTCCAATCAATGATTTCCGGTCCTATGCAGGTCTTCAGGTTCAATAAAATTCTTCATGTTTGATGAAGGTTTTCATATTAAGAATATTCAGATCCAATGAATACTTTCAGGTCAAAAAAAGTGTTTTGGTCCAAAAACGGCCCTCAGGCTGAATGAGGGTCTTAAGGTCCAATAACGGCCATCAGGTCAAATGAAGGATGAGAGTTCAATTAAAGGCCTTCAGAGAAAATTAAATTATTCAAATCCAATGAAAGCTTTCAGTCCAAATAAAGGTCTTCACCTCCATGAAGGTTTCCAAGTTCAATAAAGGTCATAAGGCTTTATGAAAGGTTTAGGTTTAGAGTTCAATTAAAAGCCTTCAAGGCAAATGAAATTCATCAAATCCAATGAAAGCTTTCAGTCCAAATCCAAGTCTTCTGGTCCTTGAAGGTTTCCAGGTAAGGCCTTATGAAAGTCTTCTGGTCAAATAAAGATCTTCAGCTCCAATAACAGTCTTCAGGTCCAATGAACATCAAATCCAAAACCGGTCATCAGGTCAGTTTTTGTTTAAATAAAGGTCATCAGGTCCAATCCTCAGCTTCAATGAAGCCCTGTGAAATCTGAAACCGAAAAAAACCTGAATTCCCAAATAAAAACTCCCAATTCTTGTAGCCCGGGAAGGTCCGAAAATGGTCTGTGATCAGAAAAAATAACTTTACATGTTCAGTAAATTATAAAATTACGAAATAATCCAAGCCCCACAGCCGAGCACGAAAATGAGTTCATTATCACAAAGTTATTCCATGTTAAAACAGTTTGAATCTAAATTGTCAACTCAGATCATCTAACAAGCTCATAACCTAAGGTTGCCAGAATTTTTCCAGCACCTAGACGGGCCGGACAAATCCATGTTATTTTATCTAAAAATCTGGCAAAATCTGGGCATAAGATTCCAAAATTTCGACTAAAAATCCGGGAAATATCCGGGTAAATTTGATTAAAATCCAGGAATTACTCAACACTCACTAATCAAGAAAAAAAACTTGAAACAATTTTTTTTTTCATCAGCAGTTTCTAAACTGTATTTTGGGCTTTCAAAAAGCTTTTCATGATTATTTTTGTAAAACTTGCTCGAAAAATTTCATGTTGGGCTCATAAGTGAAAAGTTTTACAACACTATTTGTTTTTTTTTGTTTGCTGGCAAATAAAGTGAATAAATCCGGGCAAAATCGGGAGTTTTTCAATGAAATCCGGGCAATCGGGTCGGACCGGATTTTCGTCAAATTTTGTATTACATATTCGGGCAAACCCGGATAAAACCGGGCAATCTGGCAACCTTATCATAACCATCTATAGTAAGTTTGCCAGATTGTCAGAATTTCCCCGGACTTGCCGGGATATTTGATACAAAATATGATTTGCCCTGCTCGGATACGTGCGGAAAAAAATCTGGCAACCTTAATCTACCCAGGAAATTTTTCAAGCCCAGAAAAGCTCCTGAAGTTCCTCAGGCTCACGCCCAGGAACGTTCAAGGTTCAAAAAAGCCTTCCGATGGGCATGGGCATCCAGATCAGAAAACTTTTTAATGTCTAGAAAAGTCTGCAACCCAAAAAAGAGTCTCTACCAAGGTTGATTTTCAGAACAACAATGCTTTTTAGGCTTTGAAAAATAAAATGGACCCTCTAAAGTTCTTCATTACTAGAAAGTCGAAAATTTCTCAAAAAATATGAAGGGCCAGAAAGGCCTCAATACAAGGAAAAATAGGCCCTAAAAGTGTTCATATCAAAAATTTTAGTTGACCTAGAACGATTTTTAAATCTCGAATCTCATAAAAGCCTTGTAGTTTGAAAAGTTTCAAAGGATAAGGAAAGTATTCTGCCCAAAAACACTGTCAGGTCACACTTTTCTGGAATCGGAAACCCTTCTAGAGGTATTCGTGGTTTTAAAAATCTTCCAAAAGCAAGCTTGAAAACGGATTTCAAACCACTTTCCAAGGCTTAGCGAGGTTTTCAAACCCAGAGAGGCCTTAAGTTGGGTGTCCATTTCCCAGCCATTTTGGTGTTACCGGCAATCGGAAAATCTAACTATCCTTTTCCCCGGGAATTCTTTAAAAATTCAATTAGCAATTTTGAAACCAAAAACTCAAAAACTAAGTCCTATAACCGACAAACTTGACTGATACTTGCTGCAAAAATTTGAAAAAAAAATTTTTACTATCTGAAGAAGTTGTTGAATCGGGAAATCTGTCTTTCCTTTTCCCCGGAAATTCTTGAAAAGTTCAATTAGCAATTTTGAAATCAAAGGTTCAAAAACTAAGTTCTATAACCGACAAACTAGACTGATTCTTGCTGCAAAAATTTGAAAAAAAAATTTCACTAACTGAACTATCAAATCTCGTAAATTTTCAGATAACTATCCTTTTATTGATTCTTTTCGTAGCGTTTCATTATTGGCATTGTTTGGCTTTATAGATTCTTTGTCGTTTTTCGCTTTTACACTAAGTTCTCGAACGAAAAAAAAAACATTTTTCATCAAATTCAATGTTTTAACCAGTTTTAGAAGCAAAAAAATGCTTAAGCCTAAGGCATATATCAAGGTAGAACTATTAATTTCCTTGCTCAATCTTATTCATTTTTCTAGTTACGATCGTGATATTTTTTAAAAATTAAACACTTTTTATTCGCTTCGGAAATTTCCGGGATTTTTCAGCGTTTCCCAGGATTCGAGAATTCTCGATTTTTTTTTTATTTCCGGGAATTCCCGATCGGGAAATCCCGTTTAGGAAACTCTACTAAAGAAAGGTGTTCAACTCCAAAATGTAGGTTATAAGGCTCAAAATGGTCTCAAAGCCTAGGGTGATTTAAGGTTCTGCAAGCACTTTGCCTTCAGACGAACTTGCCAAATTTTCCGGTTTTGTTCTGACTTGCCTGGATATTTAGTACAAAATTTAGGAACGGTCCGGTCTGGCCCAGTTGCCCGATTTTGTTGAAAAACACTTTTTACAAAAAAAAAATAAACAAACTAAATAAACAATGACTTGTAATTTTTAATTTTTACATCCAAAAACGAAATTTTCTTGGCAATTTTTGTCAAAATAAACTCGAACGATTTTTTGGAAGCCTAAAATGTAATTAAAAATCTGCTGATGTGTTTTGATTGAAATATAAAGTTTGAAGTGCTTTTCTTCTTGATTTTTTCTTTCTGTTCCTGGGATCTCGCCCAGATTACCGAAAATTGCTCGGTATTATTCGGATTAATGGGTCGAAAACTTTGAAATCAAGTGCCCGTGTTTTGCCAGGTTTTAAGATAAAATACGGATACATGCGGAAAAAATTATCTCGAACTTGTTTTAAGGCCAGAACAATGTCTCCAGTCAGATAAATAAAATGCAATTAAAAATGTTCTGAGGTGTTTCGATTCAAATATAACGTTTCAAGTGTTTCTCTTCTTGATTTGTTTTTAAATAATTCCTGGGATTTCGCTCAAAATTGCCTGGATATTGCTCATTTTTCGGATTGAAAACTTTGAAATAAAGTGCCAGGATTTTTCCAGGTCTTTAATTTAAATAGCCCGAATACATGCGGGAAAAAAATCTGGCAAATATACTTTAAGACTAGAACAAATTCAGATAGAGTTTTACGGCTATATTTGTAAATCCAGAAAGGTCTTGAGATCCTAGTATAGTCCCCAGGCACGTAAAAACTGTCTTGAAGTTAAAAGCTTAGATTTTATGATGGTCCTCAGGTTTTTTAGAGTTCTGCAGGTCGATAAACTTTGTTGAACCCAAAAGAGGAGTCATGCTCAGAAGGGAATTTTGGATGTCAAAAATCGTATGGTTAAAAGGAAAAGTTTAAGCTCTGCTTTGGACTGTCGAACTTGCATTTGATTTGAATCAGTCGCCAAAATGGTATTCCTTTAAAGTTGAAAATATTTTAAACATCCAGTTGCTGAAGGAAACCGTCCAAATCAGTGGCCTTAAAAGCCCACTAAAATAACTAACAAGGCTTCCATCGCAGTTCAATCAACTCAACTCGACGCGCGGTGCCATGGGTGCGGGCTGATGGGTCTCCCTGAGCGATGTCCCTCAACTCCTCTCGAACTCCTCGAGGTAGAGTGTGTACATCGGCCCGGGCCACGTGCCATTTCGCCGAAAGGGGTGGCTAATTATCGCTTATTGCCGGACGACGACGACGACGCGATTCCCCGAAATGAGCACTTCCCCCCACAGCCGTAATTGTAGTCTCCCCTTCCTCGTCGCCAAATTTGGGTTCAAACAAAATAGCGGGGGCGCTTTTGCGTAAGTCCGCGCCCAGGCACCATCAATCCGGTGTCAATTACAGACAATAATCATCTTCGAGCGTATTTGCTCGAACTCTGCTCACTAACCCGTTCGCCAGCCAACGATTGATGTTAGTTTGGGGAATCGGTCTTCGGTCGGTGGTAAGGGGGGATGATTTCGATTAGAGACAATGATAAATGAATTAATTTCGAATTTGGCAAAAAGCTTTCGCGCGCGCGAATCGTCGTCCTCGGCATCGTTCTCGTGTGTTTTTTTTTGGTGGTTGTCCTCACCAGGGAGCAGGGAGGGTCCCGATATGCAATAAATTTCCTCCGTACTCCGGAGTCCGGGTAGATTTGGAAACAGCTTCAGCTCCCGTGTTGGCTAGGACATTTGGAGACTGCCCCGGTTTTTTTTTATTTTTTTCGCTCGGTCTCTCCTGGAAAAGAAATTGAATAAATTTGAACGTTTAATAAATTCCAACAGCCCTACTCGAGAACGTTCGTTTTTCATAGGTACACACATCAGACCGGCACATGCTGGAGAAATTCACACACATGTTCGAGATGTACTTAGGTCCTTTTTTTATCCCCGGTGCACGTTCTCCAAAGTGAGAGATAGCCCCAAAAGAAAGCTATAAATCAATATGCGGATGTCGGTTCGAGTCCGTCCAGCAGGCGAAGAAGAACCTTCACAGTGCCAAGGATGCGAACGAAAAAATATCGTTTGGTGGGTGATTTCGGTGCGCCCGAGACGCGTCTTATGTGCTTATTATTCGGTACCATTTACCATTATTTTTCTCGTTTGCTGCCACAAGCTGTCCCTCTAGGCCGCCCGTCGAGGGATTCTTGCACTTGGCAAGTGCGATGGTTAAAATGGTAAATAGTCCCCAACCCATCCGTTCCGTTCATGACAGTCCGGGATCAAGCCGAGAAAAACCACCCTCTCGGACAACAACAACAACTCCAACTACTACCACAGACAGTGTGGCACAGGAACTTGTTGTTTACTTGAACCCACGCACGCACAAAGCGATACACGTTTCTCAGCCAACACAAAACGACCGGGCAATGGAAAAACATTCCCTGCCGTCTTTCTTCTGCTCCTCCCCCCTCAAGGCTCTAGGGCGCTCGGAAAAAGGGAGATCTATCGAACAGATATATCTTTCTTTTCAGTTTTACTGTATTTTTTAACAAACAACCCCTATTTCCTGACCCGGTCCCGGATAGCCGGAGCCTTATCGGATCCCCCGCGCGCCGCACGATTTTTCAAATCCAAGGCATCTTCCTTTTTATCCCTTCGGTCACCTCTTGCCCGGCTGCACCCATTCCCGCAACCCTACCCTCAAACGCCAAACATCACACACATGTGTTACCACCATCATCCATCCGGGGCCACCATACACCACGTGAAAGTTCGATTCTTATGTAAACCCTCAGCAAGAAAGTCCAGGGCGGCCAAGAAGGAAAGCTTCTTCACTGACCGCCTTCCGACACCCGGGCCGGGCCGAGGCCCATCTGTGTCTAGAGCCCGCCCGTAAGAAAAGAAACACGTTTCTCATCCGAGGAGCAAAAAAGTGCGGACCCGAACCGGTCATCCCAAATCGACCCGAGGAACGCGCGGTAAGGGGGGATGAAAATAAAGCATTATTTCGGACTTTGGCTATTCCTTCCAACAACTCTTCCCAAGGACCAAGGAGGAGGACCCACCGAATGTGGAATGGTTTTTCCAACCCCGCCGTACCCGTTTCTACCTTTTCCGTCCCTCACAGAATTATTGCAACTGACGAAGAAGTACGTGTTTCTTTTTTTCCGTCGTTGTTCATTTTATTTGGTTTGGAATGTGTGTACTTACTCAAGACCCATTTTATGGACACATGAACGACGCGTGAACCCACGAATACAAACTAACACTCGTTCACACGGTGAAAGGAGCAAACAACAATAAAATATTTCCCACCCCAAAGGTTCAGCCGGTGAATTACTCCGGATGGCCAGTTTTCCCCCGGTCCATGGCAAAGGCAAAGAAGGTGGTATTTGATCTATGCGCCCGGTGAATTGCTGCGATGTGGGAGAGACAATGAGCATTAGGAAGTTTATTTTTTTCTTCGGGTGGTGAGAAAGGGGGGATGAACGCAGTTCAATTGTGTGGGTAACGATGCCATACAATTATTATCCGCTGTGCGAAGTTTGGCACGAAAACTTGGCGCCTCATTATCAGGCAGGGTTCTTCCTTTTTTTTTTTTTTTAATATTATCAGTCTGAATTATTTTATGTTTTTTGTTATCCTTGGTTACAAATTCGAATTTGAACATCAGAGTAATAGACAGAAATTGTTCGAGCACCGGACTCAGAAGCCATTCTTCTTAACATGAACCAAGGTTTAGGCTCTAAAATTGTCATCACACCCTCGAAGGTCTCCAGGCTCTCCAGTTCAGAAAGGTCTTCAGGGTCGAAATTGATCTTCAGAGCTTCAAAGGTCTCTCGATCCTGAAATTCACATTTTTCCAAGTTTATAAGTTCAAAGACTTTTAGACCCAGAAAGTCCTCAAGTTCAAAGGGATTTCAGGCGTACACTAAGTAGCTGTCAGGTTTCTAACGATCTACAGGTCCATCAAATTTGTAGGGCCCGGATCAAGAAAAGTGTTCAAACCTTCTCCTGGAAGATCGTCAGGTCCGGAAGGATCTTCAAGCCCAAACGGAGCGTTCGAACCAGGAAAACTTTCCAAGTCTCAGAAAGGTCTTAAACTGGTTTTAAGAGCAAGTAGGTAGTCAGGCCCACTTGAATCCTCCGAGCTCACAAATTCTGTAAAGCTAGCTTTTCGCCTCAATGACAATGACTCAAGCTCAAAAAGATATTCTGTTTCTCAGACTCAGAAAAATCTTCAAGCCTGCAAAAGATATTATACCCAAAAGCTCTTTTAAGGTTTTGAGGTTAATGAAGGTCTTCAGACTAAAGCTTCATAACCAAAATCAGATCTTCAGACCCAAAAGAATCTTCAAATATTTAGAAGATTTTTAGACTCATAAACACTTTCAAGGTTTGAACGCCCGAGAAGGTCTTCAAGATCTAAAATAGGCTTAACGCGCAGTAAGGTTGCCGGATCTAAAAAATGACTACAGACCTAGAAAAATCCAAAAGGCTACTAAAACTTTTGTGATCCTGAAAGTATTCAAGGCCCAGTTGAGGTTTCCAAGTTTAAAAAAGTCCCATAACGATCTTAAGACCAAGAAGGTCTTTTTTTTTAGTTGGTAACCACAGGTGGTAAATCTTAGTTTACGGATTGTATTTCAAGGCACGGCGAGCCACCGCATCTCCCCACTTTGTTACTCTGGGTTCATCGGTACAATGGGAAGACTCGTAGTATACTCTGACTATACCTACTACTCCCTACACTCCACCTGAGGATGCAGACGTAGTTCCCACCTCGAACTGCGTAACACACTATCCTTCAATTGTGGCAATACTCAAGGCAATACTCATAGACGAGACCACCTTCAGCAAAACCTCTCATCCTTACGACTTGAAGTCTGAAACCTCCTCTAACATCTTGAAAACCGACATCTCCTCGAAATGACTCGAGATTCCCACATACACCTCTCCTCTTCACGACTCGAGGCCTGATATCTCCTCTTACGAATTGAAATCCGATCCCTCCTCGCATCGACTCGGGGTTGACTTACACTTACACATACCTCTCCTATGCACGACTCAAGGCGACTCCTCTAGCACCTCAAGATCTGACCTCTCTCCTAATGACTGAAGGTAAACAGTTATACTCCTCCTCTTGTTGATTAAAGGCATGATCTCTCTTCTTGCGACTCGAGACCAAACCTCTTATCGTAAAGACTCGGAGTTGGCCACACAAACCTCTCCTCCTGAAGACTCAAAACCTGACCTCTCCTTTAACGACTCGAAGCCCGACCTCTTATTTCCAGGATTCGAGGTTAGCCACCTCTATGCCCGTCGTGTGCCGATCGAGATCAGCTTATCCTAGACTCGCGCCTGTCACAGCACACGCGCGGGACTTCACACAACTACTCAGATGATTCCCGACGAAGACGTTATCCCACTCCGACTCGAATGGTTCACCCGGCGTCGAGCGCCACTCTACCCGTGCGTATTTCGCGATCGTGGAATAGCACTTTCCCAACGATTTCTTCTGCGAAGAAGGTCAAGTCTTATCCCCGCAGCTTCGATCGATGAGAACCGCACTACTCAAATACTCCCCGAAGGTGGAGCATCCTACGCACGGACGCGGCGTACCCACGGCATCCGCTACTCGACAGCTCCCTGTTGATGGAGTCAGTCTACTCCGACCGTTGTCCGGCCTTCTTGTATCCCTTTGGCTGGCAACCCTGTGCCAGTCGTGTGTCAGATCGAGAGCAGCTTGTCCTGGACTCGTGTCTGTCACGGAACACATTTGGGACTTTGAACGCTACGACTACGACTACGACAGAAAGGGTCTTCAGACCCAAAATCCCTTTCAAGGATTTGAGGTTCATGAAGATCATCAGACTCAAAATTCAGGTAAGATCTACCAACGTTTTCAGACCAAGATTAGATCTTCAAACCCAGAAAAATCTTCAAGTATTTAAAATAATTTTAGGCCCAGAAACGCCTTCAAGGTTTAGACGCCCACGAAAGTCTTCTAGCTTTAAAAAAGTCTTAACGCGCAGTAAGGTTGTCAGATCTAACAAAAGTCTGCAGGTCTAGAAAGATCTAAAAGCTTAGTAAAATTTTTGTGGTGTTGAAAGTATTCAAAGCCCAGCTGAGGTTTTCCAAGCCTGAAACGCCCAGAAAGTTCTTAAGATCCAGGGAAGGTCTTCATTGTTAGATTAATATCGAGGTCTACCAAGGCCTTCCGGAAGAAATAGGTTTCAGGCTCCCATTGATCTTCAGGTAGATCAATGTTTTAGGTTTGAAAATAGATCCTCAGTCATAAAAGAGTCATCGAGTTCTTAAAAGGTCATCAGGAAGCCTATCAGAATTTTCAAGCCTAGGCAGGTACTCTGATCTTAAAATACGCTTAAGGCGCAGTAAGGTCGTCAGATCCACTAGAAGTCTTTAGACCTAGAACCCCGTTAAACCCCGTAAAAGTCTCTTGGCCTAGGAAGTTTTACAGACCCTTTGTAAATACTTCTAGGTTTGAAAGTTTTTCAGATCCTGCAACGTTTTTAATTCTAAAAAGATCGTTGGACCCCGAATGGTCTTTAGATCTATGGAAATCTTCAAGCCCAGAAAGGGTCTTCAGACCCAAAAGCCCTTTCAAGGTTTTGAGGTCCATGCTTCAGGCAGGATCTACCAATGATTTCAGCCCAAGATCAGATCTTCAGACTCAAAAGAATCATCAAGTATTTAAAAGATTTTTAGACCGTAAAACGCTTTCAAGGTTTGGATGCCCAGGAAGGTCCAAAAAAGACTTAATGCGCCGTAAGGTTGTCAGATCTAACAAAAATCTGCAGGCCTAGAAAGAACTAAAAGGACAAATTTAGTGATTTTGAAAGAATTCAACGCACAGCTGAGGCTTTCCAAGCTTAAAAAGGCCCAGAAAGTTCTTAATAACCCAGGGAAAGTCTTCATTGTTAGATTGGCATTGAGCTCAAACAAGGCCTTCCGGAAGAAATAGGTTTCAGGATCCCATAGATCTTCATGTAGATCAATGTTTTAGGCTCAAAAGTGATCCTCAGTCGTATTCGAGTCATCGAGTTCTTAAAAGGTCATCAGGCCCAAAAAGCCTTCAGAATTTTAAAGACCAGGCAGGTGTTCTGGTCTCTAAACACTCTTAAGGCGTAGTAAGGTCGTCAAAATGATAAAAAACGATCTTAAGGGCTGATGAAAGATTGCAAGCCCTCAGCGGTATTTATCCCGTAAAGGTCTTGGCCTAGAAAGCTTTACGGACCCTTTTTAAATGTTTCAAGTTTGAAAGTTCATCAGGTCCTTCAACGTTTTTAGTGCTCAAAAGATAATTGGACCCCGAATGGTCTTCAGATCTATGGAAGGTCATCAATACTAGTTTTGAGACCTTTGAAGGGGTTTATACTTAAAAACATTTTGTTCTTATTTCGAATAGTAATAACATCAAAATCGTTTCGTTTGTCCGTCCAAGACTTGGCTTTGATGTACAACTTATGATCCCGTAGGATTTCACACCCGAGATAACACGCGTTAGAGGGTGTGGTGGGTAAAGAGATATTATTTCTCGGTTTTGATTCTCCTTCGCTTTTTCCACTCAATAAAAGTGATTGTCCAGCAAATGGAAGAATGAACGCGCTTCGGTTGCGTAATATCTCCCTTTCGTTGTTACATAAAATATTGAAAAGAAATTTTGGCATCGAGTTTGATGATTCGATGCTTCGTTTCGTGTGGGCGGAAAAATAAAATCCGACGAAACTGGTCGATGGTACTTCGGTTTAAAAGCACCAACAAAAAGTAGGTAGCCCGCAGAAGAAATTGAAAATCCTCCACACATGAAAGACATCAACTCCGCTCTCCATCCTTCCGCCCTTCCGAAATGATGGTGCCGACTGTCTTCGACGGATCTTTTTTTTTCCTTGCTCGCTCCTCTAGTCTAATGTGTTTTCGTCGTCCGGTGAAAAATCGAAAAATTTCGTCCGGACAGTTACAAACACATACGAAGGTTCGCACCCATCCCGAGCCAGAGATACAGAGAGTGTGTGGTAACTCCAAACGGTGCCAAGCGGCAACATCCTGTCCATCACCCCTCTTAGCCCAAAGCAGCGCCAACACCCACCTTCCGCCGCCCTGCCACCCAACTAACCCAGAAAGAGGGACGCGCAAGTTTAAGGATAATGGCAAGAAAACGACAGAGAGTAATTGTGTTCATGTCCGATTATAAGAAAAGCGTACACAGAAGGATGATATATACGAGTTTCGCTCGGCGCTCGCCCCTTCCACCGAAAACGTCGATTGCAGCCCCACCGCTCCCTGTCTGCTTGAAAGGTTGAGCAAAAGGGGGGCGTAAAAGGGGGGCGGTGGCAGGGCGAAAAGGGAGGCGTAAGTACGCGCGAGCACGACCGGCGAAAGTTGGAAAGGTCTTTGGTAAACACGGACACGCATCCTTTTCGTTTGCTTCTGCTGCTTGATGGTTTTTCCTGGTTGAGAGGGGGGCAAACAGAAGAGTGGGGTGAGGTATGTGGGAAAAGTTCACGGTAGTTATTGTTATTGTTAGGATTTTTTCCTTATTTTTGCGGACCAGTACCTCACACACTCGCTCGACCGATTTGTCCCACTCCGCCACACCGGGAACTGATTACGGCGATGGGTGGGAAGCAAGATTCTTGAAGGATTTTCTAAGCCTGATCTATTTTTTTTGCTATCCATATCCGGTTATGAACACGACGGACACTCACAAACACAACTGTAGGGTGACGTTAGCTGCACAACAATAGACGAACAACCATAACAGTAAAAGTAACATTTGGAAAGGGCGAGAATAGGGTGGTGAAAAGTTTACATTTGCAGTCCAGTTTCAGCACTAAGTATGTGAGACAAAATTTGATCCGACTGTTTTTATTAAAGATAACGGCCGAAAAGTGATATCGGTAATTTTAAACTTAAACTTCGGATCTTATTATACTATCGACTTCATTCAAAAAAGTTAGAACATGTGTGTGTATTTGTCTGTGTATCGACATTTTTTTCCTATGTTTATACCGGAATTGAGCAATCAGATTTTTATCCATTTACCGTCAAAGTGTGAGGCACATTGCCCCTCACAATTTCTGAAAAAATAAATAGAATCTAAAGAACCATAAACAAATTATAAGCAAAACAGTAATTCATTACATTGCATGAATAATGTACTAGAACAGGTTAAACTAGATCAAATTGATTGTCAGTTTTCGTAAAATTGTTGGTTCATAATGCTCAATGAGGGCAAATTTTGATGATTAAACAACGTTCAATCACTCCCATCAAACGCACAAGACAACCGGAAAACCCACCCTTAAGAAGTAAAACTCACTCCCTTGCGAAAGCTGTTACTTTCAAAGTCACCTATCGATTCACGTGTACTTGTGCATAGTTTATACTCTCTGGCTTCTATCCGTTTACCTTGAACCAAAAATGAAAAATTACAACGACACAATAGTGCCTGCCTGTGTCTCCTAAACTCCAGTTAAGCAGTTTTATATTCATATTTTTGATTAATTTCTGGGTACACAATACCAACACAACCCGGCAACGTCCTTCACTAAATCATTGGCTGAGGAAAAATCGAAGGAGTAGGAGAAGGAGCAAGGATAACTGCAATACTTCAACAAACCGTTAGCTTTGCCCTCCCCCTCTAAACAACGACAATCAACCGACCGGATAAAGTATTTTGAATTTCATGATTTATCGCACGCAAAACGTTTGGTCGGAGCAAAACGTTCCGAAAGCGATTATTTTATGTACCGAATGAATGGCCATCGAAAGTCTTTTTGGGCTTTGGTTTTCCGATGATTGGAAATTTTCCTGCTTCCCAAACCGTTCCTCTTGTCGTTGGGTTTTTGGTAATTTGCCTTTTCCTTCCGTCGACGACGTTGGCCTTTCTGCTACCACAGCCGCGATGTTCATCCCCCCTTTCCACGAGGGGTTTTTTTTCTCTCTTTCGTTTGCATCTTCTCAAGAATCGGGAATCGGGCAGAGGGTGGCGAAAACGCAGAAATTTCATTATTTCATAAGGTAATTACCCCTTTGGCTCGTCCTTTGAAAGGCATTGCTTGGTTTTTGCTGTTTTTTTTCGTTTGTGAAAAACTCTAAACAGCTAAGAGACCAGTTCTCTTTCAATGGTTGGGAAAATTAATGGCGAAAAGTTCCCGCACCAGGCTTTCGGGCGTTTGCTCAAAGTTCCTATTTTAAGAAGCCTTCTTTTCAAAGAAAGACGGAGAAAACCATCGACTAGGACGACGCTGGCGACGACAGACACTGAAAAGTGGCCAGCGAAATTTCTAGTTAAATCAATTGTTGGAAATTCCTTTTAATTTCTAACTCAATAAATCAGAAATGATTGTGTAAAGCTCTTTCCAATTTCGTTCGTTCAGCTAACCGGTTACGCTGGCCGAAAGGCTTTTAGGAGCGGCACGCGTCCACCTCCTTTTTTCTCGTCGTACCGTCGATTCGATTCTGAAATAGTATCGAAAAAAACATCCCGTTTTCTGATCTTCATGGTTCGGACCCAGCTCGAAATTAAATAAATTGAAAATGTACGTGATTCATGGCATTTTAAAAGGGGGCCATCATCCCAGTTTTTGTTCGACCAACCAAAATAAAAGAAAAAAAAGCCGACGAACTACAGATACATACATTTATGTATGGACTCTCTAAACCAACAACGGCCAAATACGACGAAACGAGACGAAGCAGCTCGCCATAGGAAAAATCTAATAAACGATAAAACTAATGTACCTATCAGTTCTGCCTCCCTTCCAACCCCGAAAAAAGAGGCATCTACTAGGCGACTTTTCCCGTCTCTCCGGCTCCTGGCTGATGGATTACGACGACGACGAAAAAAGCGGTTTTCTATTTTCCAACTTTCGATCTCCCCAACCCTCGCGCTTCCCGATTCGGCCCCAGCTCCCTGTTTGGTTAAAAATAAATGCTTTGAACTTATTACCGTTTACCATTAACCCGATTTTTTTTGTTACTTCGTTTTGCTTTTTTCGTGACTCTTGTTTCTTTTTTTTCACATCAAAAGTGAAGTCACAAAACGGAGTAAATTTCCCGATAATTCAATCTACTCAAAGCTGGTCAAAATTGAGCAAATGGTTGGAAATCAAATAAACAGTAATGTTTTAAAAATATTTTTAAAAAAAAACCTCGGATTACGGTTTTAACGGACTTTAAAATTTTTAGGCCTAAACAACCTTCGGCTCTCGGGTATCTCTTTTCATGTGGAAACTTATACGAGAAGTTTTTTTTTCTCAATTTGGAAAAAAGATTCTTGACGACGAGAAAACTTGAAAAGCTTCCTGGCTTACCAAAACTTTATAACTTGGAGGTTTTTAAATGTCTCAACGAATTTCTGCGATAAAAGATCTTCCTCTACCCAAAACCTTAGATGATCTCTCAAGCATTCAGAATATCTACAGATTTTTAAAAGACATGAAAGTCAAAGAACCCTTTTTTGAAGTTTGATGATATCAGTGGGCCGTATTTGATCACTAAGAATTACCAAGAAAGGAATTTTGAAGATCTTAAACTAAAGCCTTCAGATTGCCCAGATTTATCCGGGGTTGCCCGAATATTTGACACAAAATTTGAGGCCAGGTTGCCCGGATTTCGTTGAGAAAAGCCTGGATTTTGCCAGGATTTATTCATTTCATTTGTAAAATCTAACAAAAAATTCAAATTAAGTTATTATAATTCTATTAACAAGGAATTTCTTATGGCAAGTTTTATCCAAAAAATCATGACTTTTGTTTTGGAAGCCTAAAATCGATTTAAAATCTACTGATGTGTTTTGATTTTAAAACATATATATTTCAATCGTTTTTTTTTTGTTTTTCACTGAATACCCAGCAAACATAAAATCGTAACAGAAATGACAACTTAAGTCGTTTACAATGGTGCTGCAAATCGCAATTCCAACTGCATAGTGAAAAGATCGTATAAAATGTCGTCTGAAGTCAGTTTAAATCGGATATGATAGATAGTCCGCCATGTTTGTAAATTTTGAAATAATTTTGGTCCTGCACCAAAAAATTATTGTCATGTTCTCTCTGCAACCAGCAGGGCATCCAGATGGCTGAAAATCAGACAGGAATTGAGTAATATTGACCAATGAGTGAACTGGAAAATATTGCCGCTGGTAGCGATTTGAAGGCTATGAGAGCAAAATCTTGCGCTCTCTTGTCTTCTTTCGATAGGTACTAATAAGGAGTCGGATAAAACCCAATGTAGTTTGTTTTGCTTTAAAAAGAAATGAAATTTTTGCATGTATCTTCATATATTACCTCCATTTTGATAGGTAAATGCTGTTTCTTCAACTTTCATACGATCATTTTATAATGTATATGGAGCGTATATCAAAACACCATTAGAATACAGCTACAAAAATGTTTTCTGGGATAATTCCGTAGTTTTTACTAAATTTGCCCGGATATTTCCCGGATTTTGGGTTGAACATTTTGAAATTAATTGCCAAGATTTTTCTAGGTTTTTAGATAAAATTGACAGGATTTGTCCGGTCCGGATACGTTCGAGAAAAATTCTGGCAACTTTACCCTAACCAAACCTGAGTATCTTCCTGAGCCTGAAGACCTCCTCAGACCAGAAATCTGTGCCTCAATACGTTTCCCAGCCTAAAGACTTTCTGGACTCGAAAACATTTAGGGGTCAGCAGTACTGTTCCAAAAAAGACAGTTTTGAGGTAGATATCTATAATGAAAATTTTTGGACTTGAGAAGCTTTGTGAGTCCCACAATTTCTCTAGGTTACCGATCTTTACAGCCTCAAAAGTAAAACTCGAATTCCGATTTGTCTAATCTGATCAGTTTCTCCATGAATGTTCTATGAAATTTACGGTTACACCAACTGGTCTCTCATAAATCAGACAACTTTAAGGAATTAAAACTTTCCTTTAGCCCAAATTGACAAAACATTGTCATTGAGCGAACGGCGCAAATGTTTCTAATACTCGTGGCAAGTAGACAATAAATTTTGATTTATCATCTAACTAACTCGCACAGCAAACCAAAAAAAACCGACAGTCAAATGCCAAGTGTTTTTGAGCTGACACAACGTAAATATCATTTCGTCCTTCCAGAGCGTTCCGGAGAAGCGAAAAAAAACCGTTAAATAAGCGGAGGAGAGATACAGTTGCTAGACAGTCAAAGTGGGGAGAAAAACTTCTTCATTACAACTTATTTTGTCTTTGCGAGCCTCCCGAAGCAAAACTAAGCTGGAATCGGAATCGACTTTATCGCCATTTTCTTACTATGAGAAAACGTAAGAAAGCGAGAGAGCCGGGCAATACGACTTTTCACATTACAACTCAAATTGCTTTTCCATTGCCATCCGTCGTTTGTTGTCGTCGTTGTCGTATTACACAACTGTTGACAAACGTTGGAGCCCTTTTTTTTTGGCGTTTCCTACCCCCAAGGAGGGTATCTCCTCATTCGGGGTTATGGGGAGGAAAAATTATTACAATTTTTTATTATTTTATTTATTGCGAAAGTTTGGTTTTTTCTTCCTTTCCCTTCTGCATCCGCTTTATTGATGGGGCAGCTACCTAAAAATGGATGGAAGAAGATTGAAAAAAATACTGGAAGCCCAACCATAATTGGGAAATGATAAAAGCACGTTGAAAAATATTGTTTTGCGATCAACTTTTAGAAAAAAATATCGTCAGACAGTAGTTGTTTCAAACATTGCATGCAAGTGGAGTAGTTTAAGCTTGCGTGCAATTTTTTTTTAAATTTATGTTGTTACGTTTATAAAAAATGGGTTAAAACCATGCGATTTCGCAGAGAAAAAATATAAAAAATTCTTCACGTGCCAATTTGCCTCTAGTCACGCGTAATGGACGAGCGAGTATCACAGTGGATTCCGTCCGGGAGTTGCGTTTGTCACGTTATTTGTTCGGTGTGCGCGGGAGCTTTCAAATCACGGAAGTTTGCAAAATTAGAATATAATTCTTCTGCTGCTCGGCTCGACTCGAATCGACTTCCGTACGACGGTTTCAATCCGGGACGAAATGAGGGACTTGATTCGAAGAAAGTTTCATTCCGTTAGGCAGGGGAGCAGGGTGACAACGAACGACTTTGTCATGGTCATTACTTATCGCGCAAAAAGGGCGGCGAAATGCAGCGAGTGGAGGGTTGTGAGAAAATGTCGTCGTTTGGTTCCGATATGCTGCAATGTTACGTAAAGGTGTGTCGTTCGCTTAACAGCAGGGGAAACGGGGAAAACTAATGCGGTCATTAAGTCGCATTAGTACCCGCGGGAGTTCGCTTGTGGGGCTTCTCAATCGGCTGATATGAGCACTATTTAGAAGTTACTCTAGTAGGTCACAGCCTTCGTTCCAGCAGTAATAGGTTGTCACGGTCAATGCAACTGACAGTGTGTGCACACTTGCATCGGAAATTACCGCGAATAACCATCAGACGAGTAATTGAAACCGGTTGACAAAGGTTGCTTTTTCTTCTATCTATGCGAAATGGTAATGGCTTCACGTGCGCAATAAAAGTGACAGCACAATTGTGCGTTATCAGCGTTGCTTGCGCGCTGACTGCGTAGACACTGCACGACATCGTCTTTAGTTGTGTTCGCTAGAGCAAAATTGAATAAACTTCCCTTTCCGAACATTCCGGTATGTCTCATAAAAATACACGGAAATGGTCAGTCAAGGAAAATTAACAAAAGCATCATAAACGCTTGTGTACAAGTTCTTATAATTAAAAAAAAACTTGCATCAAGTTAATTTCCCCAACTTATCAATTTGTGTGTGTATTGATTTTTGTTCATAGGATTCTCGCAAAACCTGATGAACTAATTTTGCTCACTTTAGGCTCAAATTGTGGGGAATGTTGTCCTCCATGGAGCTACGTAAAATTGACAAAAATGTTTGAATGCTTAAAAAATTATGAGCAAAAAATCAAACCAATATTTTGACCAAGTAACTGTCGATATCGATTCACACACAAATCTATTATAGCTACCCTATTGGAAATTATACCTACTTTTAATATATGACGTAGGGTGTGTGCCCTACTTCATCTCTTCCCAAAAGATTTTCTAGTGAAACAGTCGAAGAAAGTATTTGCATGCGTTACAACCATTTTCCGTAGGAAGATCAAATCAGACTAACCTACTTGCATTCATTACCCACCCACATAACCTCCAGCCCACAAAAATATCATAAGGAAACAATGGAAAAGAAACGTTTAAAATGCCGCTGTCGTCGACTCTTAAATAATTGTACTCGAACGTTTGTATACAAGTTCTTGTTATAAAAAAAATCTAGCATTCAAGTCATTTTACCCAATTTGTGTGTGTATTGATTTTTGTTCATAAGATTCTTGCGAAATCTGATGAACTAACTTTGCTCAATTGAGGCTCAAATTGTGAGGAATGTTATCCTCCATGGAGCTACAAAAAATTGTCAAAAATGGTTGAATGTGTGCAAACTTATGAGCAAAAAACTAAACCAACATTTTGACCCCGTGTACCTTTATTTTTGTTTATATGGATGTTGTGAAACCTGATGAACAAATTTTTCTAAATATAGACTTAAGTTCTGAGGAATGTTGTCCTCCATGGAGCTACATAAAATCATCGAAAATGGTTGAATGTTTAGAAAGTTATGAGCAAAAAACTAAACCAATATTTTGACTAAGTGATTGTCGACATAGCCCCACACACAATTCATTTATAGCCACCCTATTGGAAATGTAACCTACTTTTAGTGTATGACGTAGGCTGTGTGCCCTACTTCATCTCTTCCCAAAAGGCTTTTCAGTGAAACATTCAAAGAAAGTATTTGCTTTCGTCACTTCAATTTTCCGTGTATCGAGGAGGCAAAAGAGCAAATCAAACTATCTTACTTGCATCGATTACCCTCACACACAATCCCTCACCCACAAAACTATCAACAGCAACAATGGAGGAGAAAAGTTTAAAGCGTGAAATGCCACGAAAGGCCGCTGTCGTCGTCGTCGTCGTTGCCGCTGCCGTAATTTGCAAATAATATTCTAATGCGGTCGACGGGTGGCGTTTGCATTTGCAAAATGGAACGGGATGGAAACGGACAGGGACCGGGGGTCGTTTTTGCCAATAGAATTATAGCACATTCGGTCTGTGGGTGGTTTCCCACTGGAGGTCGCCCGCATCGCCCGGCCCCGTACATAATAGTAACAACGTATGCATTGCGGATAATTGAGTAATGCTTTTCACCTTTTTGCGCCGTGGCCGAGGCCGAGGAGCGCGGACCAACTAATCCGCGCGATCATTACTGTACATACGTTCGTTAAAGGCCGTCGATTATTTCCCGGCGTATTATCCGCTGTAATCTCCCGGTTGGAACTATCGCAATGATAAAGGCCCTCCTCTATGGGTGAGGTAGAATGGGCGATTATCCAATGCCGAAACATATTTGAAAATGATTCCGATTCATTCGCAACGAAACGATCATCGCTTTTGTTGAAATTTGAAAAAGTAGGCCTTGAAAACGAAACCGAATCGAACGAAAAGTAGACCTTGTTCCTATAGGGTTTATGAAATATTTATGACATTTTTTGCATACTAAACAGAGATGCCAACAATGCCAGGTGCTGAGGATAAAAATCAGGGAAAAAAGTCTGTGCGTGAGACCACAAATTTGGTACCATTTGGTGTAATTAAGATGTTTTTTTGAAAATCAGTAAAATTCAGTACATTTGAGACCGTTTTTTCAAAATTAAGGCAAATCAGGACATTTTAAAAAATCAGGACGGTCTTTCGAAAATCAGGACAAATCCTGCTTTAAAAGGACACCTGGTACCTCTGATGCAGATCAAAGATGGACTGTTGTTTTTGGGGGGGATTGATTTAACAGTCTAATTTCAGAAGTTTCTCTGTACATTCTTAACATCAATATGTGAATTATCAATCAAACAACTCTGACGATTCTAAACGTTGACCAAATCGACAATCTACAAAAAAATAATCTAACAAAACATGAAATAGCTGTTTCGTACTTCGAGTCACAATTTCCCGCATTCTGTCTGGGGACAATCTATTAATGTTCAAAAATTTAGCTTCACTTGACTTGTCATCCGACAAAAAACTTAGCATTTTTACATTCGACCGACGACAGACGAATATAGTAAACCCCGAAAAAAACGAATCAAAACCTGTTAGTGAGGAACAAATTTTGCCTTAATTTCCCGCTAATAGCTCCAAATTGCTGATTTCCTTTGATCACGAAGGGTTTTTTTTAGCGGTACCCAACTCTCATCTAACGGTAGGGAAGCTTCTTGTTGATTTTTTTTTCCCTTTCCTTCTCGGTTTATGGTTGTTTTTGTTGTTGTTTTGACGATTGAGCAAAATAACAGAAAACACTAACCGAGCAAATGGCATTCGCAATAATAGTACGGTGACACACAGACACATCCACACCGAAACAACAACTACTGGGACCCGGAAAAAGAGAAAAAAACACATTACCCTACCTTCGGGCT
Organism: Uranotaenia lowii; assembly: GCF_029784155.1. Taxonomy (NCBI): domain Eukaryota; kingdom Metazoa; phylum Arthropoda; class Insecta; order Diptera; family Culicidae; genus Uranotaenia; species Uranotaenia lowii. Next base: position 33,900,528 of record NC_073692.1, read on the forward strand.
GCCGCAAGCAAAGCGAAGGATTTTCCATCCACCTCCGCAGCTGCCAGCCAGGCAGGACGACAAATGAACGAACAAACGGCCTAAAATCGAAGCTATTTATTACTTTCAACATTTTTATGGGTGCAAATATGTTCGGCTCGGCTCTGTTGCTCGGAGTTGCAGCGTACACTCAGAAGAAATCTTATTATAAATTTCATGAGATACATCTTATGAACCACTTTTTTGCGTCCAAACTAATTTTTCATAAGAGTCTTATGAAATTCTTTCAATTTTCATACGATGTTCTTATGAAAAATAGAAGAAACGGCATTGTGAAAAATGATGAACTCATTCATTCATAGCATCAGTTTTTTTTTCATCATCTAACAGTACGAAGCAATCGCCAGTTCATAGTTATTATAGTTTTCCTTCAATGTTAAATGTTATTGTTATCTCCGGAATGGTAAGTTCGATTTGATGTTTTTGGTGTGAACGTTGAATATATTAGTTAACTAAAATACATTATTTGTTTACTTTTCAGCAAGCTGATCGGCAAAAAACGAAAGGTCGAAGATTATGATGTGGCAAAAAAAACTTTGATGGAGCCGTCTGTTGATGCGCTGGTGATGGTGACCATGAAGGATTTAATTTTAAACAAATTTGGCAAACAATAAAGTGAATGTTTTCAGCATGAAATATCGAGAATTTTTCTTATTAGAAAGTGATTTACTGTTTCCATAAGAATCTCTTATGAAAAGCAACAACCTTTCATTGAAGTAGGCGTTCATCTTCAGAATTCATTCGCGTCATAAGACAATCTTATAAATTTCATTAATTTTTCTTATGGCGCCACTTCATAAGAGAATCTTATGGCATACATAATAGTATTTTTCTGAGTGTAGTTTTTTTTGTGTTTTTTGTATTCCTTTTTTTTAAGAAAAAAGAATTTGGGGATTGTGGCGGTTAAGAGTATTTTTTGAAAGTTTATTCCTTGTGTTTCTACTACTAGGAAAAACTCAATTTCGATATCAAGCTATTTTGTCTACCAACAATGCATGGACATTTGAAATTCAAGCGGACATTTCTAGTAATTACCATCTTGAAATTTATTCGGGTGTCATCGGATAACAAACATACCCAATCAGAAAATAAGTCCAGAATCGGTCCTGGTTCGGTCCGTTCAAACGGAAAAACGGTCCAAAATCAGACCAAAATCATATGAAAGAATTCGGGCTCTGCTGAAACAATTTGCTGTACGACTACTGGCAAAACAATCGGCTCGTTTTCGCACCAAAATCGGTCTGTTTTCGGATCGAAGCCAGCCGACGAAATATTGTCTGAGCCCGGCCATGAAAACTAACCGAGCTCGAAAAAAATCTAAATAACAGACATTAATCGGTCTAATTGCAAGAACCTAGCCTGTATTGATAAAAACTTCAAAAAAATACACTTGTTATAGTCAAAGTAGGCGTAAAGTTAAACTCACACGCCCAAAAATTAGAAACCAAAAATGCGTTAAAGTTAGGATTTTCTTGGAAATTTATGTGCAATTTCTGCTTCTTGCATTATTTCGTCACAATCCACTCACCAATCAGTTAAGCTTCCGGTTCCCGAGACAAACGGTGGACGGCAAGGGTAAAACGCAATCCTAATCGAATTTCCGCGACAATCCCGTTTGTCTCCTTGCTTGAATTGAATCGAAGGTTGAACGTTAAGATTTTTCATCAGCAAATCAGCTGCCGCGAAAAATTGACCGACAAAGAAAAAAACAGCAAAACAAAAAAGGTCTCTAAGTGCTGGGTAAAAATTTTTAATTGAATTTCCTACTCTTCTCGGTTGGGTTCGGTTCGGTTTCGGGATTTTCCGCCGGACCACCCGATTCAACCCGCCCCATTCAATTGATGGATGATGTTCGCGCGGGGAAGCAAGTCTTAGCTAATAAATGATATTTTGCGAGAGGAACCGTTTTTCCCATTGTTTTCCTCGATTGGCTCGATTCCTTCGGAAAGAATTTGTGGGCGATTTCATCGGTAAAAATTTTCCAATCGGAAACCGGGGAGGTTGAGGCACACGACAAACTTCATTAAAAAATAGAAACATTAACGAAAGCCTACGACCAACCGGGATCGGTTCCCTACTTCCACTTAGAAGGAAGGGTAACCCTTTGCTATTGCAATAATTTTTATCGCCCTGAATGGGGTACTTGTTGTTTTGTAACCCGCTCCGCACCTCCTCCGTTGCCTATCGGGTACAATTCCGGTCCGAGTGCTTTCGGTCGAGTTTTCCTTCGGTTCAGTGTTCATTTGCAATTAAAACGGGGGAGGTTTTTAATTAGAAAATCGATTAAAACACCCCCCGGCGCCGTCTACCCCGATCGGTTCTCGAAACATTCTCCAAGGCTCGTCTATTTTTGTGGCTGAAAATTATAACGATGATTATGAGCCCTCTCCCCCAATTGGTTCCATTGTAATTGCGTAGGTATTGTTCTTGTTCGTACTGTTCCGGTTTTTGTGTGTGCATTCTACAATACAGAATGGGTCCTCGTTAATGAAAACGATTGATTGAGTCCGTAATGGGATTACAGAGTTCCAGCCCAAACGGTTCGGATATTGAGCTGAGAGTATACTAAATTTAAATTCAGGTTAGCTGCCAGATTTTTTCTTCTTCTGGTGTTGTATCTCTTCTCTAGGTCGGCCCAGATTTAAAGCACGAGGTGCGCCTATAAGTAGACAGTGGGTCGATTTTACCAAAACATCAAGCAGCTCCGAAGAATGGGATCATTTCTTTTGGCAAACACCCCAGTCCACCCCAGCAGAGAGCGGGCAAAACGGACTCCTAGCCCGAAACGGGTTTTATAATCACATTCAATGGATAATTATGCTTTAACTATCATTAAAATATTCCATTCCGAGGATTATAATTATCATTATTTCGACATTAAGAATTTTAATGTCGTTCACTCTCGGTCGACACTTGGGCCGTACCCGTTTGGCTTTCTCTAGGCCCACGTTTGGATCACGACGACGGCACGGACCGGTTGGGAAAGTGTTGTTTTGCGCCTAGATGACGGCAATCCAGGGCGGTCGGATGAAAACGGACAAGGAGGGAAAATTGTTTTTGTTTTTCTCCCGAAAGCTGCTCTTCTGCCTTCTGTGTCTAACTTTCGTCGGATGGGTACTGTTGAACCCGATGATTCTGCCAAGCTCTTCTCATTCCGGCCGTCGTAATCGAGGGGTGTTTGTTACACTAACTTTGAGGCGAAACCGTCGTCCTCTTTCGGAGGCCAGTAGGAGGTGTAATAAATTTTAATTCTTTCTCAGTTTCTGATTTTGGTCCTTGATGTGTCGGCCTCCCCATCGTAACCCTTCCAGTCTGATGACGTATCTCTTGTTCAGCGAGAGAGTGACATCGGCTTTATGATTGAAAGGGATCTTCCCTTTGGCTGCCGGTCTCTTCTGCCGGAGGAAAAGCCCAACGGAATGTGTATCTATATGCAATTGGAGGTTGTTTTCGGTCTAGGTTTAATAAGTCAAATGACTGCCCCGAAACACGAACATCCACTTTTGGTTTTTCGGAGGAGCCTTATAATTTTCGTAATTGAAAATGTTTGTTGCCGAAACACATCACCTACAATCACGCTCGACAGCCCCACGCCGTCGTCCGTCGTTGTTGCATGTTCGGTATCAGTTCTATTCCTCCCCCAGAATGGGTTTTGTGAGAGAAGAGGTTCCCTACTTTCTTACAAGCACAAGCCGACGACGACACACGCTGCCGTCGTCGTTCGTAACTGACTGGCCGTTCCTTATCTGGGATGTACCTTACCAACAACCGAGAAATGGAAAGCTCTAAGGAGGGCCGAGGTACGGTACGGTACGATATGCGATAGCAATTACATTAGCATTTTGGCAATTTTTACCGGGCGCCCGGGTAATCAGCAAGCCCGTTAGCACTACTGATAGTTGTTGTGGGTGAATCACATCGACTCTTGTTGGAAAAAAGGTTAATTGCAGCTTTCGAAACGGTTGAAACAATTGTATCTCTGGAAAAGTGGTTTGGGTCAACTAGATTTGGTTTTTTTAAACGTGGTAAAACAGTTTTTTTCTTATAGCTCTTTTAATTTTCAACATTCAAAAATAGTTCTATGTAGCTCCGTAGAGGACATTTTTCCACATCTATTGAGCCTGAATTGAGAAAAATCTGCCCAAACAGTTCGGCTAAAATCGTATGAACAAATGTACACACACAATTCCAGACTCCTGGAGGTATGCAACCAAATAAAATTGATTAGTTCGAATTTATTTATTTGTCCAAATTTAAACCGGACGAATTCGGTCGCAAAAAGTCGTTCGGAATCGAGAGAGGAATTCCGAGTTGAAGTTAAAGAAAACTCCCCTAGTCTTTCAAGCTACAATTGATTTTTTTTGTTTATAACTTTTGTAACGTTAAAAAGCGTAAAGGTCCCTGACGGTAAACGTAATCTCAGTGAAGTAGTTTATTGTTTATAGCTTTTCCAATTTTCAATAGTTTACTTCAATTTTGTGTAGCTCTATAGAGGACAGCATTCCTCATCGTATGAGCCCAAATTAAGCAAAATTACCCCAAGCAGTTCGGATTTAATCGTGTGAACAAATGCACAAACAATAAGATATATTTATTCATGAACTCCCCTAAAATTGTGAAGTTTAGGATCGTTTGAGTTGGAATTTTTGGCTTTTCTTCTTACTCAAGTTGAAAATAACCTCAGCTTTCGAAACGGTTTAAGCGATATATCTCTGAAAAATACAGTTGCAAGCCCGTTAGCACTACTGATAGTTGTCGTGGGTGAATCACATCGACTCTTGTTGGAAAAAAGGTTAATTGCAGCAATCGAAACGGTTGAAACGATTGTAATCTCTGGAAAAGTGGTTTGGGTCAACTAAATTTGTATTTTTCAAGCGTGACAGTTTTTTGCTTAAAGCTCTTTTAATTTTCAACATTTAGCAATAGTTCTATGTAGCTCCGTAGAGGACTTTTTTCCACATCGATCGAGCCTGAATTGAGAAAAATCTGCCCAAACAGTTCGGATAAAATCGTATGAACAAATGTACACACACAATTCCAGACTCCTAAAGGTATGCAACCAAATAAAAATGATTTATTCAAATTTATTAGTTTAAAATCGAAACTACAACATGACGTCCGATTGTCTAACTTTGAATCGGACGAATTTGGTCGCAAAAAGTCGTTTGGAATCGAGAGAGGTATTCCGAGGTCAAAGTTAAAAAAAAATCGCCTAATCTTTCAAGCTACAATTGAATCCTTTAGCTTATAACTCTTGTAACGTTCAAAAGTTTTTTTTTCTGCTATTTCATGAAGCTCCATGGAGGAAAGCATTCCTCATCGATTGAACTCCAATTGAATGAAACATGCTTAGGCATTCTAGCCCAAATCGTGTGAAAAAATGCACAGACAATCAGACACATTTGTATTCGTAAATGTCCCTGACGGTAAACGTAATCTCAGTGAAGTAGTTTGTTATTATTTATAGCTTTTTCAGTTTTGAATAGTTTACTTCAATTTTGTGTAGCTCTATAGAGGACAGCATTCCTCAACGTATGAGTCTAAATTAGTCAAAATTACCCCAAGCAGTTCGGATTTAATCGTGTGAACAAATTCACAAACAACAAGATACATTTATTCGTGAATGCCCCTAAAATTGTGCAATTTAGGATCATTTGAGTTGAAATTTTTGTTTCTTTTTACTTAAACAAATTGAGAAAAATATCAGTTTTCGAAACGATTCAAGCGATAGTATCTCTGAAAAAAATACAGTTGACAGTTGTTAGAGTCAAACATCATATCAATCCCAACAAGGTGGGAAATATTTGGTGTAGTAGTATATTGCTTCCAGCTCTTTCAATTTGCATCAGTTTGTTACAATTTTGTGTAGCTCCGTGCAGGGAAATTTTCTGTATCGATTGAACTTGGATTGAGTAGAATCCGCCCAGACAGTTCCGTTAAAATCGCGCGAACAAACGCACAGACAATCAGATAGATATGTTCGCAATTGCCCCCCAAAGTATGCAACCTAGGAACGTTTGAGTTGAAGTTTCTGGTTTTTGTTTTGAATTTCGAACAATTTTTTTTAAGAAAATTGAAATAACAGCCCAGAATTGTAAGAATCCCTGCTAGGAACATCCGGAACCAAAAAAAAAAAATTCCGAGGGGGTTGTGGCTGATGGTGGAGGTGCAGTCACTCTGTATTTGACTGGTAATTACGAAGCGAAACCGATAGATTGCGGCCTCCTAATAGAAGGCGCAAATCGCGATTGGAGAATCAATTACTTGATTGTTTTTCGACGTTCACCCGCACCTCGCGCTGATTACCGCACATTTTCTTCCCAAAACGATAAATGCGCGGAGGCTTGTCCGTCCGGAAATCGTAAGAAAACCTCCGAACGGAACACAGACAGGAGAACACTCCCTGATCCTAAAACTACAATAAACGGAACAGAGTTTGGCGGTTGTCTTTGGAGGAAAACCTCCCCCGAAAATAACAACAACACAACCAAATAGCCGAAAATAATTAGAGCTCCTCGGTGGTTGAAATGAGTGATCCAAAGCGACGGAGACGGACGGACGGACGAAAATGGATGGGCGGCTTCTAAGCGTTCGGGAAAAATTGGACTCATGCACGCAGTTTTTCTATTACGGCCAAGCCGGGCCCAGGCTCGATAATGATGATTTCTCCTCCCCGATGCGGAAACCCACAAACCGAAATCTTCATTACTCCATTTTCCGGGCAGCTCCAGTCTATACCTACCGATAATAATAGACTTTCGATTCGTTAACGCGAACTGTTGGAAAACTATTTGCGATTGCGAGCGAACATGTATCGGGAATTCCTGGGTGAGCACACACATTCACCGGTTAGCAAACGGGCTCATCCTTCCGGCTCGGGACATGGATCACATGAACAGGCCCGGAAAAGTTGATTATGAAATTGAATTAATCTGACCCAACAACGGTCGAGATAGATAGGATGGATTCGATCCCAAATGGATGAACTTGGACCTATACACATGCTTTTCTCTTATTGAATCCGCCGGAGTGAAGGTGTGGTTAATTGAAGCCCATGCAACTGGCCGCCCAACTGAATCCGAATCCATCAGGTCGAATGTATACGAAGAAATTGTTCTTCAATTCTTAGCCTTACAAAAATAGCAGCCCCACGTGCCTGATGAGCACAGGAAAAAAAACACCCTGAAACCCAAATAAAACGCACTAAAACCGATGATGATGGTGATTGGAAAAGTTTGCAATTGGACTCTTTTCCCCGGACCCGGATTCAGGCAGCTACTACTCGACTCGTGGGGGGTACTCCTATGATTGGTTCAACCGATTGGATTCCATCCATCAGAAACAATGTACCTACATACATATCTATCGATGGACTTGGGGAAAGTCAGTCGAATCCAACTTCCCTTAAATTAGTGATTCGTTATTGCAAATCGAAACATCGAAACCGAACCGAAGTAATCAATCCAAAGAAAGATTTACTTGTTTTTTTTTTTTTTTTTAATTTAAGACTGTGTAATCTTACTTCTAAAAAACATTGAAAATTCAAAAGCAAAATTTTTACTGGGTGAGTTTGGAGTGAGATGACAAGAACTGTATCAACTATTTTCTTATATCAAAATTTATGTGCACTTTTGAACTTTCCAAATGGAATTGAGGTTCCAAGTAGGCCTTGCTCGTGTGCGGTCGCATTTTTTTCGGTCGTATTGCGGTGCCACATTTAATTGGGTTCTTGTTTTTCCTGCATTTCAGTTTTAGTACTTTGAAAATTCTAATTTTTAAGTCATTCAGTGGTCTGAAAGTAGTTGGTTCCGCGTTGTGAATGAAACATAAATTGGAGTTTGCAAGAAAAAAAAAACATCCTTGTTCTGTCCTGAAGAGCTAATGTGTGTGGTGAAATTGAAAAACGTTCGTGTTATTCGTGTTCGTATGCAAAAAGAAGCGAATCCGATAAAAATAACTGCCATAATGCGAATAACGTCGGGCGCAGGGACGGCAAACGTACGAGATCTTGGTGAGAGCATTCCGATTTTTTTCTAATCCATGAACATTTTCATTCTCCTATGCAAACACCGCTTTGGCTGTTGTATTTTTTACTTATGTTTAACACATTTATTATGCTCACATCGTGTAATCAACGTTGTCACGGATAGATATGGTTCTAGAAGCTGGTGTTATCCGAATAGACTTCGATTGCTTTGATGTTAAAAATAATGTACAAAACTATCCTTTATGGTTTTTTTTCTTCACACCATCGTTCAATAAGATGTTTGAATTCTTGACGGTCGCCATAGAATAATTTTTTTTTCGTTTTCCTTTTGTCTGGATTTTTGAGATCTGAAAAAAGGTCGTTGGTTTTTTTATCAATCAAACTGGCGAGTCTGGAGAAAGCAAACGCGACATCCATTGCAAAGGATTTTTTGTAGCGAAAATTCGATAGCACCTAATAACTCGTTGAATTGTTTTTGAAGGTCACCATGTAAGAATTAAATTAACATTTCTAACTTTAGAGAATAACTAACTATGATACAAGGTACTCTTTCAATAGTTTGTCAAAAAATTTTGACGGTCGCCATGCAAATTTCTAACTTTAGAAAATGGATTCGATTTTCAAATTTCATTTCAACGTATCTTGTCAATAGTTCGTTAAACTCCACACCAAAAGACAGCTCTTTTTTAATCTCGAATTAAATTAAACGCCAGTCAACTGTCAACGTTGAACGCGCGATCCCATTTCCGACAACCAAAGCTGTTTAGAGCTTTCCAATACGGTTCGGCTGAAAACTAATTTAATCAAATTTCCGATGCCATTACAACTAAATAACTGGTTGAGGGTGGAAGGGAAAAGCGTTGCAACACATTTACGCGATGCTTATCTTAACTGATTGCATCAACTGTGACCGTATATTTAGAGACCAACAACAGACAAACCCGACAACCTAATTGACTCCGGGTGACCGGGTGTTCTTTTTTTTTTTGGTTTTCTGAGGACCACCACCCAAAAACCGCAAAACCAAATCACACTGCGCTCTAATGTTGCTATCGCTGTAGTGTTTATACAAATCATTCCCGCGAACATCCGATCAAACTATGGCGTTCGAAAGTTTAAATATTATTCCCCTGTCACTGCTAAACTAGGACGACTCATCTATGATGATGATGATGACGATGGCGATAATGATATGATTTCCAACCTGATTGCGTTTGAATAGTTACCAACAAAATACATACATATTTGGTTACACCGTTTTTTGATGATGCGCTCTTATCGATTGATGTTTACCGAAAGGTCTACCCCATTCCCCGTTTGTAACGTTTATTATTTTCTCGTTTTTCGATAGAATATATTTTAGATTAGAATTTGCCTTGCAGTTTGCTCTATTGTTAGTTTTTAATAGTCTCACAGAATATTGCGCATAACCGCTGCTGCTGGCTCCCGCGCCACTTTCTGTAATTATTATTTCCTAATTTTCTATTTTCTTTCCTTTTCGATAAACTCTAGCCTATTCTTACGTATCCAAATAGAAAAATAATGAAAGCAAACAAGTAAAACAAATGCCAAACAAGTAACCAACCTACTTACCCGTCAGTGTTAATAATGATTTCTGATTGTTCAAAATAATAATTATTAATATTTAATCAAAATGAGAAGTTCGGTTTCATTTTCGTTTTTTTTTTTAATATCAGTTGAATTATAAACGTTTTGTTTTGATTTTGAGTTCGTTTCACGTTTCATCCGCATAAAACATCGTCATTTTCTGTTTCAAGTTTTCGGTTCAAATTACTTTCAAAACCCCCATTCCAAAAATTGTACAAAAAAACATCCACAGAAAAAAATTACAATTTATCAATCAGGCCAAAACTCAATTCGGAAGAAAAACCATCGAAGATTTAGAAAACGGGCGAATGATCTTTGATGACGAAATTCAATTTCTCACACAAAACCTGTAGATAGCAATTAATAATAATTGGTGAACTGCGAACTAACATTCAAAATTGAATTTACCTATTTTAATTTACTCTCTAACATTTAACTTTTAGTTTTACTTACAACACCCTGTCCAAAAGAACACTTTTTGTTTTCGACACACTGAATAGTTTTTTTTTCTTATGGAAAAGTCCATCGCTCCTATCAAAAATTAAAAATCAGCACCGTTTGTGTTTACTTTCTTCGATATGTTTTTCTTCTTCTCTCTTATGATTTCAATTTTAGTTTCCATTATCGTGTAGGCATCGTTTGTCATAAGTTTCGTTTTTCACCTTAGTTTTATACCATTTCCGTTCAACAACAAAAAAAACATCGTTTCGCAATAGTTACTACTTGAATAGATCTAAATATTAATAATATCAAACACGACCGTGATCTCTATCGATGTATAATGATTTTTATAACTGAACAAAACGCTATCGCAAATGCCTCGAGGTTCGAGGAAGCCAAATTCAAATCGAGTACACTCGAAACGCAAAAATCGCACTAAGCAAACCCAATTGGTTCTAAGTAAACGAATGAAAAAATGCGCGCGCGCCAAACGACGCCGCACAAATGTCCAAATTTTTCTACTTTTCAGAGCAAAAATCGTGAACTGATTCTCAAACGCTTGTAGCTTATAATTAGGTCTCGTTGAAAAAAAATTGTCAAAAAACACAAACCAAATTCATTCCAAATTATCAGCAATCACGAAACAATAAGAAAATAAAAAAGCAAATGAATCGCTTATAAAAATAATTAACCAATACAGATCAGGGTCGGACTTTTGGGCGATCAGAAATCATCTAACACTGCAATCCTCAAATCACGATTGCAGATGCACGCCAACATTGCGATACGCGAATAAAGGAGGAGATGAACGACGACGACGACAGAGACGAAGACAACAATGCGCGACATCGGCAGAGGAGGCTGCACGAACAACAACGACAGAGTCTGCAGCAGCAGCACCAGCAACAAGAACGACACCAGAAGCAGCAGCAGGAGCAACAACAGCGAAGTTGTCTGATAAGTGCCTCACTGGATGGTCTGAGTGGCCGCCGAAGTGGTCCCACCGAGCCGGACGAAAGCGACAGTCGATACGAAGACGAAGACGACGACGAGGATGATGAAGGCATGATGGAGGAGCCCGACATGAAGGATGGCATTCTGTCGGGTGCGACAACGCTGGACAGCAGCGATTACCACAAGCAGCTGGCGGCGGCAGGAGTTCTTGCGGCAGCCGCAGCCGCAGCCAACGGTGCCTCCCTGGGAGACGGCAGTGATCAGAATGATTTTTTCGTCGCCCACAAGTCTGGCTCGCGTGATCTTGCCTTCAAACAACACATCCTCAACGAGAAAGCACGTCTCCAGGCGCATCTGCAGCGACATCAGCAGCAACTGGCAGGATTCCTCTTATCGACCACCGCGGCCGCTGCCACAACTCCTCCCTCTTCGACGCCTCAAAACTGTTCCACCAGCTCCTCCGTGTCCCCATTCACCGCAGGAAGCGTAAATACCAGTTCCGTTAACAACAGCTTTTCGCACGACTCCAAGTCCCAGAAACTATCCCAACATCAGAACGATCGAACCAGCAATCTGTTCGCCTACAGCAGCAGCGGCAGCGGCAACAGTAACAATCCGGGTGGCCAGGTCTACCTGCTACCGTGCCCCCTGTGCGAAGTCCCGCTGGAACCACGTGTCTTCAGGCAACATTTGGACCGCCACTACCCCCGGGATAGTCCAGTGTGCCCAGTTATCCAGTGCGGTCGCCGATTTGCTCATCCCAACTCCGTTCGAAACCACATGCGGCTAAAACACACCAGCCAGTGGGCCAAAATGAAGGCAATGCGCTCTTCCGGTGGACCGTTTACTGGCATTCCCTAAAGTGTCCGCATTCCGACCGTTGCCGACCAGTGGAGAAAATCGATCCAATATGCCTACCAAAAACTACCACAAAAATAACATTCCTATGTTGAACACGAAAAACCGTTGGTCTCCACTAAAAACTAAGTATTTGGTACCCCTAATATTTTGAACCGATTCAACCGGTTCATAGCGGGTTGTCTACTAAAGTTCCTAACTATTCCAAGATAAAGAAATAGTCATACGAAAACATTAAAAATTACTAGCGCCAATCGCGGCTAACAATTTCACCCTAGAAGAAGCTTCTAGTGTTGGAGTTAATACAGACAAAAAAAAACTCCCCCAACCCTAAACCCCACCCAGTCCAGCCTCCCCTCCTTTAGTTTTTGAGTGACGACAAACGACGCAGTGTATAGTCATTGCATTAAAGCAGTTGGAGTTGTTCACGGTATATAGTCCAAATAGAAGAAGTAAAACACATTTAACGAAAACGAAAACGTTAAACGTTACGTTTAGCAGCTCTTTAGTTCAAACCCGATTCAACCTGAGTTGCAAGTTCCCGTCGTCGACACTCGACCGACAGTGATCGAAAATTACACGATAATCTTTGTATTTCGAAATTTCAACTGGAAAAATACCCGCTCGACAAAAAAGAAACTTTTGCGAGACATTTTTGTCAAAATTGACGCAAATTTGAAACAACTAACAATATTTTAACACAATCTTGACAATTTTGACAATTTTGTCAATTTTGTCAATTTTGACAATTTTGACAATTTTAACAATTTTGACAATTTTGACAATTTTGACAATTTTGACAATTTTGACAATTTTGACAATTTTGACAATTTTGACAATTTTGACAATTTTGACAATTTTGACAATTTTGACAATTTTGACAATTTTGACAATTTTGACAATTTTGACAATTTTGACAATTTTGACAATTTTGACAATTTTGACAATTTTGACAATTTTGACAATTTTGACAATTTTGACAATTTTGACAATTTTGACAATTTTGACCATTTTGACAATTTTTACAATTTGAACCATTTTGACAATTTTGACAATTTGATAATTTTGACAATTTTGACAATTTTGACAATTTTGACAATTTTGACAATTTTGACAATTTTGACAATTTTGACAATTTTGACAATTTTGACAATTTTGACAATTTTGACAATTTTGACAATTTTGACAATTTTGACAATTTTGACAATTTTGACAATTTTGACAATTTTGACAATTTTGACAATTTTGACAATTTTGACAATTTTGACAATTTTGACAATTTTGACAATTTTGACAATTTTGACAATTTTGACAATTTTGACAATTTTGACGATTTTGACAATTTTGACAATTTTGACAATTTTGACAATTTTGACAATTTTGACAATTTTGACAATTTTGACAATTTTGACAATTTTGACAATTTTGACAATTTTGACAATTTTGACAATTTTGACCATTCTGACAGTTTTGACAATTTTGACAATTTTGACAAATTTGACAATTTTGACAATTTTGACAATTTTGACAATTTTGACAATTTTGACAATTTTGACAATTTTGACAATTTTGACAATTTTGACAATTTTGACAATTTTGACAATTTTGACAATTTTGACAATTTTGACAATTTTGACAATTTTGACAATTTTGACAATTTTGACAATTTTGACAATTTTGACAATTTTGACAATTTTGACAATTTTGATAATTTTGACAATTTTGACAATTTTGACAATTTTGACAATTTTGACAATTTTGACAATTTTGACAATTTTGACAATTTTGACAATTTTGACAATTTTGACAATTTTGACAATTTTGACAATTTTGACAATTTTGACAATTTTGACAATTTTGACAATTTTGACAATTTTGACAATTTTGACAATTTTGACAATTTTGACAATTTTGACAATTTTGACAATTTTGACAATTTTGACAATTTTGACAATTTTGACAATTTTGACAATTTTAACAATTTTAACAATTTTGTCAATTTTGTCAATTTTGTCAATTTTGTCAATTTTGACACATTTGACAATTTTGACAATTTTGACAATTTTGACAATTTTGACAATTTTGACAATTTTGACAATTTTGACAATTTTGACAATTTTGACAATTTTGACAATTTTGACAATTTTGACAATTTTGACAATTTGGCCAATTTTAAAAATTCTGACCATTTTAGAATTTTTAGAATTTTGACAATTTTGATACATTTGAATTTTTTAACTACTTTGACTGAATCAAAGCAATCGAAAGATTCCTTTTAATTCAACCACGGTAAATGAAAAGTTTATATACCAGTTATTCGATAGCAACTTACTACCTTCTTCAGTTGCTTTCGAAATACTGGTATATGAACTTTTCATTTACCGTGGTTGAATTAAAAGGAATCTTTCGATTGCTTTGATTCAGTTGAATCATTCAACCAAGTAGGCTCCTACCACAACAGAGTGAACTATTTTGACAATTTAACCCAATCCGATTCGATGTGTAATTTTCGATCAAATTTAGAGCCTTGAATTTACAAAGCAACTCAATCGGCGGAAGAACGAACAGTTTCCTTTATTTTTTTTCTAGTCCCACATATTACGTAACGTAAAACGAATAGAAAGTGAAAATATAATTTCAAAACTGGGGAAATCCTATTAACGCATCCACTAGCTTTGTTTAGAAGATGTTTCTCACACGAATCGTTTGTGTTTTAAACCAATGGATCAGTATTATTGTTTGGATAGAAAATATTTTTAAACCCGATCGCTCAGCCGATGAGAAACCAATTATTTTAATATTTATTTAGCAGTGTACCTTCTTTAATCAAATCAATACTAAATACATTCAATCAAATTTCAAACTAATTTTACTCTAGGTTAAATGTGCAAAGGAAGAAGCCCTATAAGTTACGAACGTTAAAACAATTAGCTGCATTTCTTTTTTTTCACACGAACCTTTCTAAACGTTCGCTGCAAAAATGCAAATCAATGAGTTTCGTAAAATTGTAAAACAAGTTAGAGAAATAAAGTTGATTCCTTTTTCTATTTTAGACATTCTAAAAAGGTTCCTATTATATAATTGACTCTATATATATATTGAGAAGAAGAACTATCTGTATATTTATGCAAAAACAAAAAAAAGGAAAAATACACCTAATGACGAAACCAAGGGCGTAGTGTTACAAATGAAAAATAATCTATAAACATAGTTAAGAAGGCGCTACGAAAACTATACACTATAGTAGGAGAAATATTAACAACAAACGCTAACAGCAAAGGTAGACAAACGAGAGAAAAAAAAACAAACCGTGTGATAGTCATTATTCCAGTCACTTTTTTTTCATTCGAAGCCCGAAAAGGTTTTCGAAAAATTCCGTACGGTTCCGTTTATTATTTATCACACCGAACAGCAAAAATGTTGCTGTGCGCGCCACACCTTAGCTAATTTCTTCGCGAGCCCTGCTCTTGACGTCTTGCTTGGTTTTAATTGATGTTTTTTTTTTCGGGCCGTATTTTCCACCTTAATCGGACAGTTATTAGTCGGTTTGTTTGGAAAAAAATGAGACCGAGCCTTTTGATACTGAATTTATACCAGGATCGTTTATAGTGAAGTAGTGAAGTTTCCCCACCTCGCAAAAGAAAATGAAAATCGTAACAGTTCCAATGAGACGAAAAATAAAAAGCTACGAAACCTTCAACTATTAGGTTTAGGTTAGATTTGTAACATTCTTTAGCAGCGCTCGTGATGCTTACGCCACGTAAGTTTTACCTACTAATAGTATTGATATTTAGTTAGGAAAAGCCCACCCCCGCAGATGGATTTCAAATTCAGTAAGCAAATTAAAACTCGCCATAAATCTGACAAAAAAAAACAAAAAAAAAAGTTTATTGAAAATATACTTTTGATTCTATCTTAAAGTGTTTATTTAGGTTAGGTTTAAAAGCGGGCGAAAAAGTTCCAAACATAGAAATAATGTTAATTTCACTTTTCGTTCAGAATAACTATGATTTGTATAGTTTTCACTTGCTTGTTGGGTTCAGAAGTATACAATATAGAAAGGGGAAATTCATATGACTCTGGCCATAACAACCATTGCTGTATATGGCAAAGTTAAGCTAAAGCTAGAGACCGTGTGATTTATCCCCTGGGTACACTATTTAGAAAACAAAGTTCTACACCAATAAAGAGACATCAATAACAAGCAAACAAATAACCAAACAACTGCTTTAATACCCTATGAAATATGTTAAAAACAAGATTCACAGAACAGTACATACTAAACGCCATATAATATGCAAAGAAAAAAACAAATACAAACAAATAGCAGCAAATGATTACACACAACCAACATTGTAAGCAAGAGTTGTAAAGTTTAGTTTTGTATTCAACGCTGGTAGTACGAGAGAAAGAGGAGAAGAAATACAGTAAACTAATGTTTCCGACAGAAAGAAAAAGAGAAATAATAAAAACAAAGTAAAAATTAAACAAGAAATGGTTTTATCTTCAGACTAGCTCTCCCTAACATGTTTCGCACTAACTCCACTACAGTATGCACAAGTATCTTAAATTAACACAGCAACTACACTGAGAAAAAAAAGACCAAACAAATCCAAACATTCTCTCGCCGCCATATTTTTGATTTCAGTTCGATTTATGTTTATCATTTGCGACCATCTCTCTTTTTCTCCGCCACCCAACTCTGATTGCAGTTTCTCGCCGTTCTCTAGAAATCCGTGTTCGTGCCACCGATCCACGGCCATGTCCAAAGTGCGGCAAGATCTACCGTTCGGCTCACACCCTGCGTACCCATCTGGAGGACAAGCACACGGTCTGCCCCGGCTATCGATGCGTACTGTGCGGAACCGTGGCCAAGTCCCGTAACTCGCTGCACTCGCACATGTCCCGCCAGCATCGTGGCATCTCGACCAAGGACCTCCCGGTGCTGCCGATGCCTAGTCCCTTCGATCCCGAGCTGGCCTCGCGTCTCCTGGCCAAGGCCGGCGTCAAGATTTCCCCTGCCGAACTGCGAGCCCGAGCATCCCCGACCGGAACCCGACGAAACGATGGCATGAAGCTGGAACTGCGCTCCGGAGGTGAAGGCGATGATTTCGATGATCCCGAGGACCTCACGATGTCCCAGCAGAGCGGCCACAGCGAGGCACAGCGTCGATTCCACGAAAGCATGTTGGGCATGTCGCCATCAAGTAAGTATCCTACCCATTAGGACAGTGACCTCAACCATAAAAAAACCCAATTGTAACCTTCCGAAGTTCCCTACGGTGATCTTTCAGCGTTCAACCATCCCAGCACCACGATAACCCGCGTCAGGCAACCGGACGGGGGCAAGGGAGACGATGGCCGCGTCGGTGGAAACGGTTCCGGACTGTCCGGCATGGGTGGCGCCGATCGACTGGGAGGCGGAGGCGGAAGCAGCGGCAATCCGATGCAACAGAACACCCCCACCGGATCGGCCATCCTGGACACGTACCTACAGTTCATCACGGAGAATGCTTTCGGTGAGTGCGATTTCTTGGAAAAATCTCGAGATACTCAAAATCAGAACTCGAATTCCGATCTTTTATTTAGAACTCGGATTTGGAACTCAGTTCCAAAACTCAAATTAGAACTTAGAACTCAGAATCGAAACACATTTTCAGAAAATTTTTTCGACATTATTAACAATTCCAACATGACATATTTTGAAATTTTTGACATTTTTGACACTATTGACATTTTTGACATTTCAACATTTTTGACCTTTTTGACAGTTTTCGACATTTTTGACAATTTTTGTCATTTTTGACATTCTTATTATTTTTGACATTTTTGACCTTCTTAACATTTTTGACATTTTTGCCATTTTTGACAATTTTGACATTTTTGATCTTCTTGAAACTTTTAACATTTTTGACATTTTTGGCATTTTTGACATTTTTAAAATTTTTGATATTTTTGTCAATTTTGACATTTTTAAAATTTTTGGCATTTTTGACATTTTTAAATTTTTTTACATTTTTGACAATTTTGACAATTTTGACATTTTTGTCATTTTTGACATTTTTGGCATTTTTGACATTTTTGACATTTTTGACATTTTTGACATTTTTGACATTTTTGACATTTTTGACAATTTTGACAATTTTGACAATTTTGACAATTTTGACAATTTTGACAATTTTGACAATTTTGACAATTTTGAAAATTTTGACAATTTTGACATTTTTGACAACTTTGACATTTTTGATTATTTGGGCATTTTTGACATTTTTGACACTTTTGACATTTTTGACATTTTTGACATTTTTGGCATTTTTGACATTTTTGACGTTTCAACATTTTTGACATTTTTGACAGTTTATGACATTTTTGACAATTTTTGTCATTTTTGACATCCTTATTATTTTTGACATTTTTGACAGTTTTGCCATTTTTGACAATTTTGACATTTTTGATCTTCTTGAAATTTTTAACATTATTGACATTTATGACATTTTTGACATTTTTGACATTTTTGACATTTTTGACATTTTTGACATTTTTGTCATTTTTGTAATTTTTGACATTTTTGACAACTTTGACATTTTTTTACATTTTTGACATTTTTGACAATTTTGACATTTTTGATATTTGACATATTTTACATTTTTGACATTTTTGACATTTTTGACATTTTTGAGATTTTTGAAATTTTTGAGATTTTTGAGATTTTTGAGATTTTTGAGATTTTTGAGATTTTTGAGATTTTTGAGATTTTTGACATTTTTGAGATTTTTGACATTTTTGACATTTTTGACATTTTTGACATTTTTGACATTTTTGACATTTTTGACATTTTTGACACTATTGACATTTTTTATATTTTTGATATTTTAGATTTTTTTTAACATTTTTGATTTTTTTTAAATTTTAGGCATTTTTTATATTTTCGACATTTTTAAAATTTGACATTTTGTTATTTTTTTTATATTTTCGACATTTTTGACATTTTTGATACTTTTATTTTTTTTTTTGATATTCTTTCATGTTATGATATTTTTAATATTTTCGACAAATTATGACATTTTTGACACTTATATTTTTGACATTTTTTTAAGTTTTCGAATTTTTGAAATTTTCGACATTTTTGACATTTTTGACATTTTGGCATTTTGACATTTTTGACATTTTTGACATTTTTGACATTTTTGACATTTTTGACATTTTTGACATTTTTGACATTTTTGACATTCTTGACATTTTTGACATTTTTGACAATTTTGATATTTTTGACATTTTTGACATTTTTGACATTTTTGACATTTTTGACATTTTTGACATTTTTGACATTTTTGACATTTTTGACATTTTTGACATTTTTGACATTTTTGACATTTTTGACATTTTTGACATTTTTGACATTTTTGACATTTTTGACATTTTTGACATTTTTGACATTTTTGACATTTTTGACATTTTTGACATTTTTAAAATTTTTGACATTTTTGACATTTTTGACATTTTTGACATTTTTAACATTTTTGACATTTTTGACATTTTTGACAATTTTGACAATTTTGACAATTTTGACATTTTTGACATTTTTGACAATTTTGATATTTTTGACATTTTTGACATTTTTGACATTTTTGACATTTTTGACATTTTTGACATTTTTGACATTTTTGACATTTTTGACATTTTTGACATTTTTGACATTTTTGACATTTTTGACATTTTTGACATTTTTGACATTTTTGACATTTTTGACATTTTTGACATTTTTGACATTTTTGACATTTTTGACATTTTTGACATTTTTGACATTTTTGACATTTTTGACATTTTTGACATTTTTGACATTTTTGACATTTTTGACATTTTTGACATTTTTGACATTTTTGACATTTGTGACATTTTTGACATTTTTGACATTTTTGACATTTTTGACAATTTTGACATTTTTGACATTTTTGACATTTTTGACATTTTTGACATTTTTGACATTTTTGACAATTTTGATATTTTTGACATTTTTGACATTTTTGACATTTTTGACATTTTTTACATTTTTTACTTTTTTGACATTTTGACACTATTGACATTTTTTATATTTTTGATATTTTAGATTTTTTTTAACATTTTTGAATTTTTTTTAATTTTTGGCATTTTTCATTTTTTCGACATTTTAAAAATTTGACATTTTGTTATTTTTTTTTATATTTTCGACATTTTTGATACTTTTATTTATTTTTTTTGATATTCTTTCATGTTATGATATTTTTAATATTTTCGACAAATTATGACATTTTTGACACTTATATTTTTGACATTTTTTTAAGTTTTCGAATTTTTGAAATTTTCGACATTTTTGACATTTTTGACATTTTGGCATTTTGACATTTTTGACATTTTTGACATTTTTGACATTTTTGACATTTTTGACATTTTTGACATTTTTGACATTTTTGACATTCTTGACATTTTTGACATTTTTGACAATTTTGATATTTTTGACATTTTTGACATTTTTGACATTTTTGACATTTTTGACATTTTTGACATTTTTGACATTTTTGACATTTTTGACATTTTTGACATTTTTGACATTTTTGACATTTTTGACATTTTTGACATTTTTGACATTTTTGACATTTTTGACATTTTTGACATTTTTGACATTTTTGACATTTTTAAAATTTTTGACATTTTTGACATTTTTGACATTTTTGACATTTTTAACATTTTTGACATTTTTGACATTTTTGACAATTTTGACAATTTTGACAATTTTGACATTTTTGACATTTTTGACAATTTTGATATTTTTGACATTTTTGACATTTTTGACATTTTTGACATTTTTGACATTTTTGACATTTTTGACATTTTTGACATTTTTGACATTTTTGACATTTTTGACATTTTTGACATTTTTGACATTTTTGACATTTTTGACATTTTTGACATTTTTGACATTTTTGACATTTTTGACATTTTTGACATTTTTGACATTTTTGACATTTTTGACATTTTTGACATTTTTGACATTTTTGACATTTTTGACATTTTTGACATTTTTGACATTTTTGACATTTTTGACATTTGTGACATTTTTGACATTTTTGACATTTTTGACAATTTTGACATTTTTGACATTTTTGACATTTTTGACATTTTTGACATTTTTGACATTTTTGACAATTTTGATATTTTTGACATTTTTGACATTTTTGACATTTTTGACATTTTTTACATTTTTTACTTTTTTGACATTTTGACACTATTGACATTTTTTATATTTTTGATATTTTAGATTTTTTTTAACATTTTTGAATTTTTTTTAATTTTTGGCATTTTTCATTTTTTCGACATTTTAAAAATTTGACATTTTGTTATTTTTTTTTATATTTTCGACATTTTTGATACTTTTATTTATTTTTTTTGATATTCTTTCATGTTATGATATTTTTAATACTTTCGACAAATTTTGACATTTTTGACACTTATATTTTTGACATTTTTTTAAGTTTTCGAATTTTTGAAATTTTCGACATTTTTGACCATTTTTGACATTTTGACATTTTTGACATTTTTGACATTTTTGACATTTTTGACATTTTTGACATTTTTGACATTTTTGTCATTTTTGACATTTTTGACATTTTTGATATTTTCGACATTTTTGACATTTTTGACATTTTTGACATTTTTGACATTTTTGACATTTTTGACATTTTTGACATTTTTGACATTTTTGACATTTTTGACATTTTTGACATTTTTGACATTTTTGACATTTTTGACATTTTTGACATTTTTGACATTTTTGACATTTTTGACATTTTTGACATTTTTGACATTTTTGACATTTTTGACATTTTTGACATTTTTGACATTTTTGACATTTTTGACATTTTTGACATTTTTGACATTTTTGACATTTTTGACATTTTTGACATTTTTGACATTTTTGACATTTTTGACATTTTTGACATTTTTGACATTTTTGACATTTTTGACATTTTTGACATTTTTGACATTTTTGACATTTTTGACATTTTTGACATTTTTGACATTTTTGACATTTTTGACATTTTTGACATTTTTGACATTTTTGACATTTTTGACATTTTTGACATTTTTGACATTTTTGACATTTTTGACATTTTTGACATTTTTGACATTTTTGACATTTTTGACATTTTTGACATTTTTGACATTTTTGACATTTTTGACATTTTCGACATTTTTGACATTTTTGACATTTTTGACATTTTTGACATTTTTGACATTTTTGACATTTTTGACATTTTTGACATTTTTGACATTTTTGATATTTTTGACATTTTTGACATTTTTGACATTTTTGACATTTTTGAAATTTGTTATTCGACTTTTTTATCAATTTTACTCACAACTCCGAACTCAAAATCAGAGCTCTGATTCAGACCTCAAATTCAGAATTGAAAATAAGAACTGAGATTTAACAGTCAGCTTCAGAATTCAGTTTGAAGAAATTATATTGCTAACTGAATATACTCTTTTTCACAGGCATGGGTGGAATGACCCCAGAGCAAGCGACAGCCGCCATTCAGGCGGCCAAATACGCCCAACTGAAGGCTATGGGTCACAACCTGGAACAATTACCGCCCGGATTCCTGCCGCCACAGCTGGACATCGCCAAACTGGCCGCCAGTGCTGGAGCAGATCTTTCGTCGCTCGGCAAGCTGCAATCGTCGCCCAATGTAACGATTGAACCATCCGGCAACCGGGATGACCGGCACCAGCAACATTTGAGTGCCCAACAGAAGCTCCTATCGCTGGCAGCCGGAAACGGAAACCACAACCTGAACAACAACTCGATCCTGCACAATGACTCGATTCGGCGCGGCGATTCCTCGGAACCCATGGACCTGGGCCTGGATGGACCGCAACACCACCATGGCGGCAATGACGATGGCAACAGTTCCGGAGATGAACGGAATTTCTCCGATGACGAGGGCGTCGGTACAAATTAATAAAATCTTTGTGGATTTTACGCGCATGCCTCTGGTAGAATAGCATGTTTTAACTCAGGAAGAAGCACTCGATTCGCCGTTGCGATTCCAATGCAAATAAACAAAAACAAAACAAGTACTAAACGAAACACAAGAGTAAATTCGTTGTGCCATCCTTAATTAAGTGAGTATGATAGTTGTCCTCGAATATCTGTACTGTAAAAATCCATCCAAAATAGCAGAAGAGTGGAATATCGTCCTCATCTCATGCTAGAGAGCCTAGCCTATCTAGGGCTAGGGAACGTCAATACCTCATCTTTATTCCTCTATTTTATTGTCGAGAATCCTATATCCAATGAACTCTCGTGTAGCCGTTAAGAGCAGAAGAAGAAGAAACACAAACAAACACACTGCAATCCGCAATCGAAATACCTCAGAGATAGCAACAGCATTTAATTTAACAAAAGAATAGCTCCTTTTAGAGAGAAAAAGAAAGCTAGGAAAACAGGAAATGTTGTTCTACTTACCTAGTTGTATAAGTATACCTATTTACAAACGCTATACCGTTGATTCACAACCTATAAATCCAGCAGTCTACCTCAACAAATTACAAACATAGTTAGAAAACCGTTACGAGATTTTAAAAAGACACACGCAAGAGTATACAATTCCCACGTGGGGCTGGTCTAAAACAGATGGAAACCAGAATGCAGAAAATTGCCCTTCAAAAATCCTAATTCACTAAAAGGCATCCGACAAAATGAGACCTCCAAAGTAATTCAAAGCTTATTACTCTTTCGAATGGCAATTTTTTGTATGGCTTGAAAACTTTTCTTGAATTCTACTCTTGACAAAAGCGAACCAGCCCTTCTGAAACTAATACGACAAAAAAGCATTGATATGTATACTAATCTCCTCGACAGAGAATCATACCGCACTCTGTATACGCGCAAACGCTATCCCGCTATAAGGTTTTATTGTTCATTCATTGAAGCACAAACTCATCTCTAGAAAAAAACAAAATTTTTGCAAATTTTAATGCATGTCAGAGAAAAAACAAAATATACGAACTTTTATCAGAGCAACAACCGATATACGAACAATTTAAGCAAAACACACATCATCTAAACCGAAAGTATACTTGACATACGCAACTGACATACATATGTTCTGTTTTCGATCGGAAAACGTTAAACTTTTTTCAGGATCCTGATTAACTTTTGATTTTTTGAGTTTTTCCTTCCCTCTACCAATCTTGTTATAATCTAAACCAGCTATACGACTCCTCTATATCAGAAAACTTGATAGTATACGTCAAAAGGGAAGAGATAAAACATCAATACTTGTATACCGAACGGAATAAACAAACAAAAATGACACGAATACATACGTGAAATACCAACACCGTACACGAACAAAATTATACGATTTTCGATTTAAAAACGGAAATAAGAAAATAAAAAAAAAGCAATGCTGAACCGATACGATATCAATTCAAGTATACTTGCATCAATTTGCTATACAGAAAAACTTTAGGTCAACGTCACAAAAGTTTTTCTTTTTTGTTACCCTTACGAGATAACACCGCCTGGCACAAACAAACTAAACCTTGAAATCTCACGAATTGCTACATTCAGTAGAATCTCACCATCAATAGTTAGTCCAAAACAGAATGAATACTCATTAATTTTTAACGAATCTCAACACAAAGTCCCAACTTTTTAAGGAGCATTCTACATGAACAGACGAATGAAAACCAACCGGCAATTTTGCCCAGTGTAGTTCAACCAATAGAAACGATAGATTTGTTCAATGATCGATACTCGATACAAACACAAATCCAGCATTATTCAACCGGAACGAAATATGTCGTTTTTTTTTATTTATGTCAATTGTTAAACAACTGAAACGTATTATTATTTGTTACTCAGAACTGTTAAATACTTACTCAGGATCACAGTGTTTTAGTGTAGAGAATCGCTCTCAGGTTTTTTTCCCAAAAAAAAACAAACAAACAAATCAACTTTAAACACTTCAGTGCAACACAACACGGGTATATTATAATTGTATCATTAGTTTTTTTGCCCCCCTCTTAAAATAGTGAAGTTAAACAATGTTTTGTTTTCATTGAGAAAAATGCGTTTTTTTCTCTCCCATGTTAAATAGTCTCTCCGAAAAGAAGGAACTATCAACCAATTTAAGTAATGATAACGGAATATGCGCATCCGGAGGAAGTAAAGAAAGAATCACATTTAATGTGTATTTTTTCGTTATGTTGATTATTTTCTCTTGTTTAGGTGAAAATGACAAAATAAAATGTGTACAAACATTACTAGAACTAAAAATTTGTAACATACATAAACCCTATATCGATAGAAGAAGAAGAAGCAATAGCATTCGAGCGAACATCCGAATACGACCAGTATTCGAAATCGCCGGTTGAGGAATCTCATTGCCTTTGGCATCAAAAGAAATTCGAAAAAGTCAAAAAAAAATTAAGAAAAAAAACTCAGTTATCTGTACTTAAAAAAATCAGAATCTTCCCCTTTTTCCACCCAGTAGGTACATGTACAGCTTTCTTCCGATTATTGCTTCCCTCAATTTTCGATCATTCAGCCAGAACTGATCGTTCAAGAGAGAGAGAAAGAGTATCTTAAATCTAAAATTGTAAATATATATATTTCTTATTTCAAACACACAAACAAACAACAAAAAACCTTAGATCATTAGTAGACGATTTTAGGATTTAGCACAAAGTTAGAGCGATCGTTGAGTAGCTTAGCCAGTGTAAGCCCTCAAAACCTGATGAGCGTGGAGATGATGATTATAAGAAGTAAGAAAAAAAACATATTTTACAGCAGAAGCAGCATATAGATTTCTTGAGCGCGAATTGAACAAGAGATCTCCCCAGGAGATGAGAAAATAATAGCTAAATTTTACCGATTTAAGCCGGAGAAAAGAAAACACAAACAAAGTTATGAGTTTTGATATGTACGTTTACGTTTTTTGGTTTCTTCTTGAAAGTTGAACCAACGCACCCACGCTTTTGATGTTTTACTGCCACTCGAAATATGGTTCAAATCAAAATTATGTAAAGAAAAAAGAGAAAAATTCAATGAATTTTGTTAGTAATTATTATTATTACCTATCATTACTATTATCTATTATTGCTATCAATACGTTGTACTTATTTGGTTCGATTGTCTAAAAGAAAAATGTTTTCCGTTTCGCGATAACATTGGCTATTTATTTGCGTCGAACGATTCGACGGTTGAGTTTATGGTACACAAAATTAAGAGAGAAAAAAAACAAACCTTGGAGAAAATCTATTCGAAGTAAATGCACACAGCGGCAGCACACAGTTGTTAAATATTAATTACTGGAAAAAAAAGAAACCCTATTACAATATTATTATTCTATTAAATGTGTGATAGACTTAATCTATTATATGCAAGAAACAGAGAGAAACACTGAACGCGAAATGCTAAACAAAAAAAGAACACAAAGCGGTAATGAACAAACGAAAAGTTGCATACAATTATGGTTAAACTAAGTAGTAGTTAACGAAATTATGGTGAAGAATTAGATGCGCAAATGCAAGAAACAATATTTAAAGAAAATCAGAAAAAAAAAAGTTTGATTAGCAACGCTACCACTCTCGTAGTTTGTAAGATATATTTTCTATTTTTTTTAGTTTTAACTATTATAATTCAACCATTATCAAGATTTATATATGATTTTTTCAGAGAAAAAATATATTTAAAAAAATTCTTCATTTTGATTTTATTTTATTTTATCCCCTGCCGAAATTTCCCATGTTCCCTCTTTATCCAACACTTGTGTTTATTCGAATTTCTCGGTTGTTTAAGTCGATTAAAAACCCAACGGAAACCACATTGGTTTACAACTTCGGGGTGTGCCTTTTTTCCAATCAACATTGCTGCATACACAAAACTATTGATAAATCATATGCGCGAGAAACAACGTGACTTCATTAGCTCGCAGACAGACACACAAAACAAGTTCCTAAATGATGAAGAAAACAGAGAAAAAATTTAACAAATGTAACTACTTAAAAAAATCCGCTAGAAACAAACGCCCGCTTTATTCAAACTAAAGTAGGAAGGTTTATAGCTATCAGCATTTTTTTATTTCCTCAACTGTAGCACCCAGCTAAATATAGAAGAAAATCGTTTAAATATCGTAACAGTTACAGTAGACTTGAAAGAAGGGCACTCAGAAAGCTGGAACTAGACAGATGTTTATAAAGACAATAATTCAAACAAAAATATATAAGCGAAACCGATTGGCTAGTAATATCCCCACAAGTATGCAAATTCGTTGAAAGCTCGAGAAAAATCAACCAGCTGAACCAGCTTTCCTTAATGTCGTCGCTTTCGTACTTACAGAAAAAAAAACAAAAACAACAAAATTGATGACCTGCGTGTAGATTCCATAACTTAATTGATCTGTTTAGACTATAGCATTAAGGCTCCCAAGGAGGGATAAATTTTCCTCCAAAAACTAACACAAATGTACTCCAGATTAGATACATATTGACAGATAGATGAGACGAAAACTAAAATCCTGAGATAGATGATTTAATATTTTGATCACAAACCTACTAGCCCCTGACGAGTCGAAAAGAATAAGGCTCCGTGCGATCAGAGTTAGGACAAATTTAGTGCAATACTTACTACTAGAGAGAGGGGAAGAAGCTTCAAACAAAACCAGTTGACTAACTCTAAAGATGATTAAGAAAAAGATTGACAAAAAAAACTCATAGATTAAAAAGAAAGAAATACTTTTCTCAGCCTTTGTTTGAAGAAAAAAGAAAACTCGAATATAGAAAATCCGTTAAAAAACTACCTCGTTGCCCCAAAACTGACCAGTGGCAAACAAGTTTACAAGAGAAGAAAAACAAACTAGAAGTAAACACAACAAAGCAAATTCCTAATGTGTAATTGCTTTCAGTATCAGTATGATGATCATTATTATTATTATTATTATGGATAACGGAATAAGAAGAAAACAAGAAACCCATCTACATATAACATTCGTACGGTAAGATTATTTAAAAATAAAATAATGAAACTCCACCGTTTGTTGTTTTTGCTTTAACCTTTCTTGGCTATCCGAAATCCCTTTCTCAAGCACTATCTCCGGAGCTTTTTCTCGTCTCCTGTGAAACAAAAGACTTCAACGGATGTAAGAAAAGTCAAGCTACGAACCTATCAACGCCTATCAATCATCTTTATGCAGGTTCAGGAGGTGCCCGAAAATCGACTTTAAGGGAAAAGATGAAAAAAAAAGTTTTAATTTGTCAAAATTGACAAAATTGACAAAATTGACAAAATTGACAAAATTGACAAAATTGACAAAATTGACAAAATTGACAAAATTGACAAAATTGACAAAATTGACTAAATTGACTAAATTGACAAAATTGACAAAATTGACAAAATTGACAAAATTGACAAAATTGACAAAATTGACAAAATTGACAAAATTGACAAAATTGACAAAATTGACAAAATTGACAAAATTGACAAAATTGACAAAATTGACAAAATTGACAAAATTGACAAAATTGACAAAATTGACAAAATTGACAAAATTGACAAAATTGACTAAATTGACTAAATTGACAAAATTGACAAAATTGACAAAATTGACAAAATTGACAAAATTGACAAAATTGACAAAATTGACAAAATTGACAAAATTGACAAAATTGACAAAATTGACAAAATTGACAAAATTGACAAAATTGACAAAATTGACAAAATTGACAAAATTGACAAAATTGACAAAATTGACAAAATTGACAAAATTGACAAAATTGACAAAATTGACAAAATTGACAAAATTGACTAAATTGACTAAATTGACAAAATTGACAAAATTGACAAAATTGACAAAATTGACAAAATTGACAAAATTGACAAAATTGACAAAATTGAAATAACTGACTAAATTGACAAAATTGACAAAATTGACAAAATTGACAAAATTGACAAAATTGACAAAATTGACAAAATTGACAAAATTGACAAAATTGACAAAATTGACAAAATTGACAAAATTGACAAAATTGACAAAATTGACAAAATTGTCAAAATTGACAAAATTGACAAAATTGACTAAATTGACAAAATTGACAAAATTGACAAAATTGACAAAATTGACAAAATTGACAAAATTGACAAAATTGACAAAATTGACAAAATTGACAAAATTGACAAAATTGACAAAATTGACAAAATTGACAAAATTGACAAAATTGACAAAATTGACAAAATTAACAAAATCGACAAAATTGACAAAATTGACAAAATTGACAAAATTGACAAAATTGACAAAATTGACAAAATTGACAAAATTGACAAAATTGACAAAATTGACAAAATTGACAAAATTGACAAAATTGACAAAATTGACAAAATTGACAAAATAATTGACAAAATTGACAAAATTGACAAAATTGACAAAATTGACAAAATTGACAAAATTGACAAAATTGACAAAATTGACAAAATTGACAAAATTGACAAAATTGACAAAATTGACAAAATTGACAAAATTGACAAAATTGACAAAATTGACAAAATTGACAAAATTGACAAAATTGACTAAATTGACAAAATTGACAAAATTGTCAAAATTGTCAAAATTGTCAAAATTGTCAAAATTGTTAAAATTGTCAAAATTGTCAATTGTCAAAATTGTCAAAATTGTCAAAATAGACAAAATTTACAAAATTGACAAAATTGACAAAATTGACAAAATTGACAAAATTGACAAAATTGACAAAATTGACAAAATTGACAAAATTGACAAAATTGACAAAATTGATAAAATTTACAAAATTGACAAAATTGACAAATTGACAAATTGACAAAATTGACAAAATTGACAAAATTGTCAAAATTGTCCACATTGTCAAAACTGTCAAAATTGTCAGAATTGTTCACATTGTCAAAATTGTCAAAATTGTCAAAATGTACAATTGTCAAAATTGTCAACTTTATCAAAACTGTCAAAATTGTCAAAATTGTCAAAATTGTCAAAATTGTCAAAATTGTCAAAATTGTCAAAATTGTCAAAATTGTCAAAATTGTCAAAATTGTCAAAATTGTCAAAATTGTCAAAATTGTCAAAATTGTTAAAATTGTCAAAATTGTCAATTGTCAAAATTGTCAAAATTGTCAAAATAGACAAAATTTACAAAATTGACAAAATTGACAAAATTGACAAAATTGAAATAACTGACTAAATTGACAAAATTGACAAAATTGACAAAATTGACAAAATTGACAAAATTGACAAAATTGACAAAATTGACAAAATTGACAAAATTGACAAAATTGACAAAATTGACAAAATTGACAAAATTGACAAAATTGACAAAATTGACAAAATTGACAAAATTGACAAAATTGACAAAATTGTCAAAATTGACAAAATTGACAAAATTGACTAAATTGACAAAATTGACAAAATTGACAAAATTGACAAAATTGACAAAATTGACAAAATTGACAAAATTGACAAAATTGACAAAATTGACAAAATTGACAAAATTGACAAAATTGACAAAATTGACAAAATTGACAAAATTGACAAAATTGACAAAATTGACAAAATTAACAAAATCGACAAAATTGACAAAATTGACAAAATTGACAAAATTGACAAAATTGACAAAATTGACAAAATTGACAAAATTGACAAAATTGACAAAATTGACAAAATTGACAAAATTGACAAAATTGACAAAATTGACAAAATTGACAAAATTGACAAAATTGACAAAATTGACAAAATTGACAAAATTGACAAAATTGACAAAATTGACAAAATTGACAAAATTGACAAAATTGACAAAATTGACAAAATTGACAAAATTGACAAAATTGACAAAATTGACAAAATTGACAAAATTGACAAAATTGACAAAATTGACAAAATTGACAAAATTGACAAAATTGACAAAATTGACAAAATTGACAAAATTGACAAAATTGACAAAATTGACAAAATTGACAAAATTGACAAAATTGACAAAATTGACAAAATTGACAAAATTGACAAAATTGACAAAATTGACAAAATTGACAAAATTGACAAAATTGACAAAATTGACAAAATTGACAAAATTGACAAAATTGACAAAATTGACAAAATTGACAAAATTGACAAAATTGACAAAATTGACAAAATTGACAAAATTGACAAAATTGACAAAATTGACAAAATTGACAAAATTGACAAAATTGACAAAATTGACAAAATTGACAAAATTGACAAAATTGACAAAATTGACAAAATTGACAAAATTGACAAAATTGACAAAATTGACAAAATTGACAAAATTGACAAAATTGACAAAATTGACAAAATTGACAAAATTGACAAAATTGACAAAATTGACAAAATTGACAAAATTGACAAAATTGACAAAATTGACAAAATTGACAAAATTGACAAAATTGACAAAATTGACAAAATTGACAAAATTGACAAAATTGACAAAATTGACAAAATTGACAAAATTGACTAAATTGACAAAATTGACAAAATTGACAAAATTGACAAAATTGACAAAATTGACAAAATTGACAAAATTGTCAAAATTGTCAAAATTGTCAAAATTGTCAAAATTGTCAAAATTGTCAAAATTGTCAAAATTGTCAAAATTGTCAAAATTGTCAAAATTGTCAAAATTGTCAAAATTGTCAAAATTGTCAAAATTGTCAAAATTGTCAAAATTGTCAAAATTGTCAAAATTGTCAAAATTGTCAAAATTATCAAAATTGTCAAAATTGTCAAAATTGTCAAAATTGTCAAAATTGTCAAAATTGTTAAAATTGTTAAAATTGTCAAAATTGTCAAAATTGTCAAAATTGTCAAAATTGTAAAAATTGTCAAAATTGTCAAAATTGTCAAAATTGTCAAAATTGTCAAAATTGTCAAAATTGTCAAAATTGACAAAATTGTCAAAATTGTCAAAATTGTCAAAATTGTCAAAATTGTCAAAATTGTCAAAATTGTCAAATTGTCAAAATTGTCAAAATTGTCAAAATTGTCAAAATTGTCAAAATTGTCAAAATTGTCAAAATTGTCAAAATTGTCAAAATTGTCAAAATTGTCAAAATTGTCAAAATTGTCAAAATTGTCAAAATTGTCAAAATTGTCAAAATTGTCAAAATTGTCAAAATTGACAAAATTGACAAAATTGACAAAATTGACAAAATTGACAAAATTGACAAAATTGACAAAATTGTCAAAATTGTCAAAATTGTCAAAATTGTCAAAATTGTCAAAATTGTCAAAATTGTCAAAATTGTCAAAATTGTCAAAATTGTCAAAATTGTCAAAATTGTCAAAATTGTCAAAATTGTCAAAATTGTCAAAATTGTCAAAATTGTCAAAATTGTCAAAATTGTCAAATTGTCAAAATTGTCAAAATTGTCAAAATTGTCAAAATTGTCAAAATTGTCAAAATTGTCAAAATTGTCAAAATTGTCAAAATTGTCAAAATTGTCAAAATTGTCAAAATTGTCAAATTGTCAAAATTGTCAAAATTGTCAAAATCGTCAAAATTGTCAAAATTGTCAAAATTGTCAAAATTGTCAAAATTGTCAAAATTGTCAAAATTGTCAAAATTGTCAAAATTGTCAAAATTGTCAAAATTGTCAAAATTGTCAAAATTGTCAAAATTGTCAAAAATGTCAAAATTGTCAAAATTGTCAAAATTGTCAAAATTGTCAAAATTGTCAAAATTGTCAAAATTGTCAAAATTGTCAAAATTGTCAAAATTGTCAAAATTGTCAAAATTGTCAAAATTGTCAAAATTGTCAAAATTGTCAAAATTGTCAAAATTGTCAAAATTGTCAAAATTGTCAAAATTGTCAAAATTGTCAAAATTGTCAAAATTGTCAAAATTGTCAAAATTGTCAAAATTGTCAAAATTGTCAAAATTGTCAAAATTGTCAAAATTGTCAAAATTGTCAAAATTGTCAAAATTGTCAAAATTGTCAAAATTGTCAAAATTGTCAAAATTGTCAAAATTGTCAAAATTGTCAAAATTGTCAAAATTCCCATAATTGAATGTTCGGACTGAAAACAAAATGTTATTGATTTTTTTCATAAATTACCTTCTTTTGTATTTTTACTGCAACTCACTTATCCTTTATTTTTTGAAATATTATTGTTTTCAAAGCTGAAAAGTAACAGAGAATGGCTACCTTTTTATGAACGTGCATGTTATGCGAGATTTTCCTCTCTCGAAACGGCATTCTCTCACGTTATCATAAAAGGTAAACAAACTTGTTTACATCGGAATTCGTCAGCGTACTGCTATCATTTTTGGTAATTTTTTCTATACAGTTTGCACAGAATGATTCGAAAATTGGCCAACAATCTCGTCAGCACCTTGTCCAGGAGAAGCTTGGTATCGATCAATCATCCCCGGGTGAGTTCAACTAGGATCATTACGAAACCAGTGCTTTCTGGAAGTAGACATCAAAACAATCAGGAATCTCGTCACTTCAAACCGGTACCAATTTTGGTAGCCAGCTCGTTTCTATCTTGGTTCAGCAAGAAGGATGACGACGACACACCGGAAAATCAGCTGGTAACTACCATCAAAATGTCCATCCTCAGCATCCAAAGGGAGGAATATAAAAAAGCCGAACAGTTGCTTCATGTTGCCCTCAAAATGGCCCAGGATTTGCAAAGCAAAGATGGCATTACCTACATATACGACATAATGGCAAATCTAGCGATGGAGGTAGGCGAGTTTTCCAAAGCCGAGAAGCTGTTTGCGAACGTTATGCAAAGGCTATTTGCCGATGGATTCCTTGAAGATCATATAAAAATGCTCCACATTAGCTCTAAAATTTCCCACATAGCACAACTTCAAGGGCACCTGGATAAGGCTTTGATCGGCTTTGAGTGGACGCTGAAAAAACTAGAGGAAAATCTCAAAAATGCACCTGGAGATAAAGAAATCCGAGAGCTGTGGGGAATCACAAAGAACTGGTACGCACAGCTTCTGATGGAGCTGAAGCGTTTTACGGAAGCCAAATCATGTTTCTTGCAGGCGTACGAAGCGTACACAGAAATCCATGGGAAGCTTACTGAGGAAGGGCTCACGATACTGAACAACCTTAGCGTAGCTTGTTCCAATGTAAGAATGTAGTTTACTTAATGTTTTTGTGTTAATAGATTTCAATATTTTCTTCATTTTTAGTTAGAAGACTATGTAACGGCTGAATACTATCTGAAGCAAGCCATCGCTCTGGCAGCGCAACTTCCCGAACAGACCGAAGCCGGAATATACAGAGCAAACCTAGGATTACTGTACCTGCAGCAAGGATTGCTTGAGCAGGCAAGGGAATTCTGTTCCTTCGCATGGAAACACGGCACGAAACACCAACACGAGGAAACTGTGATACAAGCTAACTACTGCTTGGAGCAGATAAAAGCGGTGCAAAAGTAGAATAGTCCAACAAAAAAAAACCTCTAACGGTTGATCTAGTCCCCGATATGGTAAAGGTTGGCACCGAACAGTGAGACTTCGTGATTTAAAAGAACGTTGAATTTTATTGTGGTTATTAAGATTTTCGTTATGTACATTGAAATTTATACATAAGGTTAATACCAGACACCGACAACATTTGATCAAAAATAGAAAGCGGGAATTTACCCGAACATCATGTCTGCAGACGAATCATTTGGTTTTTTTATAGAAGTGGGTTGAATTTGGAAGTTTTAAATCTTTTTCTCTACAATTCTAAACTTTGTTATCCTGAATAATTCATTGGCAGCCTCATTTAAGGCTATTACAATTTAAAAGTTGTTCTTAATAAAACTCTTAAATAAATCTAAAAACTGAATCGTGAAAAAGTGATCACATTCAGTATGAGAATTTTAATTTATTTTATTCAAACGCACTATACACATTCGCTCAGTGTAGCATAATTCATATCTCCCAGCCCTATTAAAATTGTATATGGCAACTAAACAGCACAAGCGTTACGTCGTGGATTTTCAGCCATAAAAAGTGAGGTCGAGAGAATTTACTCTTCATCTCTCTCCATAACGTCAAAACCCGATGAACTGCAGTTCATGATTCCTACCTCTATTTTCACAATCTGGAAGCCGGCCAACAAAAGAGGCGATTGATTGTTGGGCTAGCAGTATCGGGAAAGGAAAGGCAAGGAAAAGCGAAAGATTGAAAAGATCTTCTCTTCATTTTTCGAGTCAGTGCGAGTCGAGTGAAGTGGCAGCGTTGTTATCAGTGACGTGTAAATATCGAAATCCCATTAGTTTTCGGTTTTCCGCCACCATCGGCGAATTGGATTCGACTTCCGGAGTATCGCTGTTTTGTTCTCGTGTGCCCGCGGTTCGGATGATGGATCATGCCAAGAGTCGGGGGCGAAAGCCCTCCGCTAACGTGGTAAAGCAACAGGGAGAGTCAAAATCCTACCGGGTTCATTTGTCTCTGGCTCTGTTTTTGGTTATACTTTGGCTTTCTCTGCCGACATTATGCGATGGACACGAACATGGTCATCATCACCACCATCATGATGAAAATCCAAGCTTTAAGGTATGGGACAAATTGATCGATGGTCCTTAGAATTTGTTTATATAATATCCTTTTTTACAGTATTCAAGACAGGCAAATCAGATGTACCAAGAAGCAGATCATGATCATGATCATGGACATCATCACCATGATCATGGGCATCATCATCATCACGATCATGAGCATCATCATGATCATGGACATCATAATCATGACCACCATCATCACGATCATGGTGGTCATCCCAAAATTAAAGAAGGAAATGAAAAACCTCCAGTCGGTAAGTTTGGCATTCGTGGCAGGAATAAACTCTTGGTCCACTACTCTGACTTTCTGTGGGATTTCTTCACTCCACAGATACATTCTACATTTGGGTCCACTCGATCAGCTCGACGCTGCTCATCAGTGCGGCACCTTTCTTTATCCTGTTCGCCATTCCCCTGGACAACACCGAAGAAATGCAGCCCCGTTTGAAAACCCTGCTAGCGTTCGCTTCCGGCGGTTTGCTGGGGGATGCGTTCCTGCATCTCATTCCGCACGCCATTCAACCGCACAGCCACGGTGAACACGATCATCATGACCACGGCCATGGACACAGCCATCATCACGATGAGGAAGGTCACAGCCATGGCCACGATATGCGAGTTGGGCTCTGGGTACTGGCCGGAATAATTGCCTTTTTGGCCGTGGAAAAAAGTGTCCGTTTGATAAAGAAGGATGCCGCCGGAGGACATGGCCACAGCCACGGTGGAGCGCCCAAGAAAGCAAAGGTTAGTTCAAACTGTTCTTTCAATCCGTATGGACTTATGTTCCGAAAAGTAGAATTCCATCTCGCTTTTCACAACTTTAAGCTGCATTATCTATTTACTTGAAATCCGGTTTTCTTAAAGTATTTAACACTTAAAACACAGCGTCAAACAATAGCGTTATTAAACTTAAAAAAAAAAGTACAAATTATCGAAAACTGATATTAATCATATACCATCGCATTCCTTTAAATTTGTAGTTCACACCAGAATACATTTTAAAGCTGTTTTCCGAGGATTTGTATGAAAATCCTAAGAAAAATCGAAATGAGCCGTCAGTTTTTCGAAATATTTGCAAACATTTTTTTACTTCGAAACTGATGCATAAGGCTCAAGATCTGTTGTTCCCACTATTTTTTCTCGCTGCTGTAACCAACACACCCGTTGGTCCTTTGAGTGCTAAAAGAATATGTTATTTAAAATAATCGCGTATAACGTCATACTTATCGAAATTTGCAAAACATAGATTTTTGGCGAAATTTTGGCTTATGATATACTTAGCTCAGTTGGTAAGTCGGTTGCTTCCTGAGCCGATGTCCGTGAATTCAAGCCCAAGAGTTGTACCGGATAAGCTTTTCAATTAATGTTAGTCAACGGCATCCTTTTAAGATAGAGAGAATTGAAATTCTGATTAAGTTTCACTCCTCTTTGCAGTCATCCCCACCGGCATCGCCGTCGAAGAAGAAGGACTCGGCCAAACAATCGGGCTCCGGAGATGGTGCTAGCAGCAAGAAAAAGCCCGAGGAAACCAACAAGGGCAAAGGTGCGGTGGTGAAGAAAGAACCGAAAAAAGATCAAATCAAAATTGCCGGCTATCTCAACCTGGCAGCCGATTTCACTCATAATTTCACCGATGGTCTGGCCATCGGAGCATCCTATCTGGCCGGTAACAGCATCGGCATAGTGACGACCATTACCATTTTGCTGCACGAGGTGCCCCACGAAATCGGAGATTTCGCTATTCTGGTCAAATCGGGATGCTCCAAAAAGAAAGCCATGCTGCTGCAACTGACCACGGCCATCGGAGCGCTGGCCGGAACTGTGATAGCCCTGCTAGGTAGTGGCAGTGATGCTGCCGAGTCCTGGGTACTTCCGTTCACGGCCGGTGGTTTCATCTACATCGCCACTGTTTCCGTTATTCCCGAGCTACTGGAAGAATCCACCAAGCTGTGGCAGTCGCTGAAAGAAATCACCGCCCTGCTAGCGGGTGTTGGAATGATGGTAATTATTGCGCAATTTGAATAGATTCTTTTTGTGAACGTTGATTTCTCCTTTGCTCCTCGATAACTTAAACTATCTTATGTGTGTAATTCAATATGTTCGTGATTGATGCGCGGCACGTTTTTAACGATATGGGACTTTGTTGTCTCGTGTTCGAGATGCTGAGATGATGATGGTTAGAAGAAGTTCGATTAATATAATCTATTTTTTCCTATAGTTGGTGAGATTTACACAATGTTTAAACATATGCAAATAAAACATACAAATACTAAGCTAGATTCAATTTCAGAACAATTTCAACAAAGTGTGTAAGATAGACGTATAACGCGCGGAAATAAATATATCTATTACCTACTAATTCAATCGACTGTTATCATGCCTAGATGACAAGTTTCCAAAATTTCTTTCCGATTGGTTCTCTTTTCTTTGGTCATTGGTGGTCCGCTATCATCGAATTGTGTACTCTGTTCGACTAACCGAGAAATAGCCTATCCTATTTCAAAGAAAACGTCCGTTATCAATGTGGTGTTGCATCATTTTGTTGTACTTTGGTAAATTTATCACTTACTTATTAAACTTCGCAGGGAACCTGTTTGAAGGCCATCGAGGAATCTTTCTACGAGTAAGAATGGAGAAAAAAAGGCGTCTAATCGATGCTCTGTAAATAACCTAATTGCGAATGGATTGTTATCATTACTGTTAGTTGTAGCTTGTGTTGTTATTTTATTTTATTGTTAGTGAAGTACGAAAATTTTATGAAAGTTTTTACTTGTTAAAATAAATCACAGATAATGAAAGTTACCTTACTTCAAAGAATTTACTGGAACATTCAAAGGGAAAAGGGTTCTTAAAATATCGATAGCAAGATACCTCTAAGTTTTCGAATTATAACGTCTGTTTTAAACAATTGAGGATCAAAAATGGACAATTTTTTTTTCACATAAAACTCGGAATGACACAAAACTGGTAATGGTATCAATTTGAAGTCGTTTATTGAGCTTTACACATTCATTTTTACGACTTTGCTTAATACCGAATTAACCAACAGATTTATTCATAGCATTTGACCACTTTTCCTTGTTAGGTATTATTGATTAGTGTTTATCGGAAACACTATGCAGCGTTACCGAAGAAAAGCTACCTGCGGATAGTTTACATTTATGCACTGTATTTAAGGTATTTAAGCTTTGCCTTCGAAGAGGATGACTAAGAACAAACAGAAACTTTGGAAAGCATTCTATTTTGACGTTCCAACTTAGAATCGAATTCGAAATAGTATACTATAGAACTAGCACATTCTGGGTCCTACAGTAATCCTTCCATTTCCCGCATAAACTGCATGTAGGCGTCGTCTTTGGTCGGTTTGCTGGGTTCCGATTGTTGGCCGCCGGCTCCTGCTGCTCCCCCGTGCCTTCCAGTTTGCTGCGAGTGGAGGTGACCATGCTGAGCCTGCTGGTGGTGGTGTTGAGGTGCATAGTGATGATGATGATGCTGCTGAAGTTGTTGATGATGGTGAGGATGCTGCTGGTACTGTTGCTGATGCTGTTGATGGTGCTGTCCCGAGTGTCCCTGTTGCGATCGTTTTGTGTTATCGTCTTTCTTGGATCTGAGAGCACTCGGCACAAAGCGGGTGACATCGGCGCTGAGATTTCGGATTTGCGGTTTGGCCGAAATGGTTGCACTTTTGGGATCTTTCTGCTGTTGTTGCATCATATTTCTCATGTGCTGCTGCTGAATATGTTTGGGAGGTGGACCGGCTGGGGGTCCCGGAGGCATTCGAATGCCGCCCAATCGTGGGGGAATTCCTGGAGGAGGTCTAGGAGGCATTCGCAAGCCTGGCATTCCGGGAATTCCAGGGCGCAGAGGAGGTGGTCTTATCATAAGGGCGGGTTGAATGGGTGCCGGTCCAGGCATGGGTAGCGTGGGCATTGGCACAAATTTAACGGTTGTATCCGAAGGATGAGGTGCCGGATTTGGCAAGATAACTGTCGGCTTAGACGGCATCGGAATATTTGCGATTTCTGGCACGTCTTTTTTCTTCTGAACCGTTTCCATTTCTTTCATGAATTCATCCAAGTTCTGGCCAGAAATGGCCAACATCTTCTGCTGGACAGAGCTGGGCTGTTTAGGTTTTTCTTCATCCGAATCCTCGGAATTGTCACGCGAATCGGCATCATCGAAGAATTTAACGCTCTTTTGAGTCTCGCTTCGGAATTCCTCCAAATCAAAATCAAGCTCTGGCATGCAGAATATATCAGGCGGAGGACCCGGCGGGCAACCGGGAATATCGTCATCATCGTCGACAATTTCCTGTGGTTCGACTGGATTTTCCACCGGTTTCTTCAATACAGGCGGTGGCATCGGTTTTATCGGTGGAACAACTGCCTGGATGGTTGGCGGAATGGGTATTCTCGGTATAGACAGCGGCGTTGGAGTTTCGTTGGCCGAAGGCAGTGGGATATCGTCCACCTGGACCTGTTCGGCATGGCGCACGCTCTCGTAATACTGGATCCGCTTATTACGACGTTTTTCGTAATCGACTTCCTTACGCTTCAGCTCGCCCCACAAATCCGGATCATCGGCCTGGTACATTCGCATGACACGATCCAGCGTTTCCTTAAGTTTCTTCCTTTTTTCTTTAAGAACCTTAAAAATAAAAACGAGGAAATTATTGATTTTTAACTTATAGGTATTATATTTTAGTCTTAATACCTTTTCGTTCAGCGGAGAAGGCTGATAGACGTTGTATTCCATCTCGTCGATCTTCTCCATTTCTTCGATTATCTGAGCCGGATCTTTACCCTTGAGGACGGCCGCCCGGACCATCTGCCGTTGTTTTTTGTTTTTCTTCAGCTCCTTCTTGCGAGCTTCCTTCCGGGCCTGATCCGTCGGGTTCATATACTTACCACTCTTGGTGGTGTTGATCGAGCGTCGTCCCATGATGTTGCTGTTTCCGGTTTAAAATATTCTGAATGAAATTGTACAATAAATTCAGTAATTTTCGCAAAATTCTCCGTAAAAACGGAGCCCGCAGTACGGTCCCCTACAAATCGTCAACAAAATGTCAACACAAACATTTCACGAGGGGTGATGCACAAACCTTTGAGAGGAATCTAGAGCTGGACGCTTTTAGCGTTACAAGCGTTACCACATATTCATAACGCATGTGACGATTAATTTTTCTCTCGATTTTGAATTTGTTTTCCTAGACTACTTTATTGAAAAGTCGTAGCTCTAGTTTAGATGGTTTACAATTTTAAGCATTTTATTAGAATGTTCACACGATAATCCTCATGCTCTGTGTATTATAATGAAATTTAAATTCTATTTTCTTTACAGTTATCAGTATTGAAAATAAATCTGTAGAATATCAGTAGAAGTTTTATCGACCTTAAACAGATTTACTACCTTCTCAAAAGCTACCATAGCTTCAAGGAGTTGTTTTGACAGTTGGTCTACAACGATTTCCCTCATCTGTCGGTTACGTTCGCGAAAGTCCGAAAGCGGTTTTATCGTGTAATCACGGAAAATGTCCTTAAAATCGTTTTTGTAAAGGAACTAGATAACATCGGAACCAGTGTCCCGCGCGAGTGTTAAGTGGATATGTGTTTAGTTTGAAAATAAGTTAAACCCCCGTATCGCACAATGAATTCCCGTCTGACTACGCCGAAGTTTACCGGCAACCGTTTTATCGGTTCGCCTTCGAAACAATCCACACCAGCTGCTAGTCGGTCGGTATCGAAAATGCATCAACCACTGATGGCCAGTTCGCTTTTGTCCGGTGGCCCACGAGTTGGTAACGGGCCGTTGCTCAACATGTCCAGTAGCGAAAGTCTTGGCTCGGCACCATCTTCGGCTATGAAAACACCGCGGAATCCGTCTGCTCTGTTTTCCAGCACCAAGTCGAAATCCTCAACGGCGTTGGCTGCCGGCAGCATGACACCATCGTCGTCCTCCTCGTTATTTCGCGGAACGGCATCGGCCACTTCGCTCAAAAGCAACGGTTCCTATGGAACCCCAAAGTATCATCATCAAACTAGCGGCGGAGCTGGTTTGAAAAAGTATCGATCTCACATGGAAGCCATCATCGGACGCACTCCGGAGTGCTTCTCCAAGGTGAGAACATAATCATACCACAAATTTGAAAATATAATCATGAGTCCACAAGGATACAAAAACCTCAAATCTAGGAAATTTGCATTGTGATAATTTACTGAATTTATTAAATTATCATTGTTTGGATCATTTATAAAAATTGACCCTTATTCTGAACTCAACCCTAAAAAAGGGTTTGTTTCTGTGGTACCTTCGGAGTTGTAAGAAACTGATTCACTTTAAATTAGTAACTATTTTATTGCCGGTAAATTACAAGCCGTTAAATTATCACTCGGTCACTTCTT
This sequence comes from Uranotaenia lowii, assembly GCF_029784155.1. Lineage (NCBI taxonomy): Eukaryota > Metazoa > Arthropoda > Insecta > Diptera > Culicidae > Uranotaenia > Uranotaenia lowii. The sequence goes on from NC_073692.1 coordinate 33,942,416, forward strand.
ACTCTCCTCTTACTATATCTGTCATCTCTCTCTCAAACCACAGTATATCCATCTGTCAGTCATGTGCAGATATGTATGCAGCCATGGTGTGTTAATGTAATAAAAGTCGGGTATCACATCCCCTCTTTTCTCTAAATCTCCGGTCCCATCAGTCCCGTTCATCGAGGACATAGTCCTTCAGTTTCTCTGGTATCTTTCGGGTGCGGCCTGATCTAGAATGATAAGGGTGATTATCGTGAGAATAACTGGCAGCTGTGCTTGAAGGTAATTCGGGTTCAGTATCATCAGGAAGCAATTTTGTAGAACTGGAAGTCGGAGATTTTGAGCTCGGGTTTGGTATCAGTTTGAGGTGAGCTGTTTTTCGGTCGTAAAGTTTATCATTATCTGTATTTTGTATGGTTACTCGTGATCCCTGTTTACTTTTCACTACATATTGCTGTGGGCTGAATTGCGGTGTGAGTTTATTTTTACGAACTAAGTTTTTGGCTAACACCGTGTCACCAACTCTCAAATCTGACATTTTCGCGCCACGACGCTCGTCCTCCCTTCTTTTTCCTTCTTCTTTACGCTTCTTGTCCATTTCACGTACTTCATCATCTATTACTACCGATTCCATATCTGCCAAACATGGTATCTTTGACCTTATGGTTCGTCCAAAGCAAAGTTCAGTAGGGGTTTTTCCAGTTATGGAGTGTGGACTAGTATAATACATCTGAAGGTAATCTTGTAAGTCTCTCTTCCAATCGCGGTTCATAGCATGGCTTATCTGGAGACGTTTCAGTAACGATCTGTTCTGTCGCTCGACAAGACCGTTTTCTTGCGGCCAGTAGGGAGTAGAGTAATTCAAATGAATTCCGTTGTTCTTGCAATACGTTTCGAACTTATTGCTCACAAATTGTCTAGCATTGTCCAACGTTATTGTGATCGGGAAACCTAATCGTGTGAAGATACCATGCAATCGCTTGATTGTTTCCTCCGCCGTAATATAAGTCATGATCTCGATCTCCTTGTAGCGACTATAGTAGTCAATCACTACTAGGAGATTTTCTCCGGTCGGTAGGGGGCCTAAGAAATCTATGGCGATATCTACCCAAGGTTTTGAAGGGAGTGCTCTGCGTTGCATGGGCTCAGGCTTATCTGGCATAGACACCAAACGACATCCTTCACATCTGGAAACAAATTTGGAAATCATTCGGTCCATACCTGGCCACCATACGCGATCCCTCAGGCGGCGTTTCATCACGGTTTCTCCCGGGTGTCCTTCATGTGCCAGAGCTAACATACGCTCTCTCAGCTTATTTGGAACAACAAGCTTTGTACCGCGGATCAGGATCTGTCCAATAACACCCAACTCGTCACGAAAAGTTTCATAGGGTTTTATTTCGGGTTTATTCCACCTACCACTCATAATGCTCTCTCGAACAGCTAATAATTCTTCGTCAGTTTCAGAAACAGCTTCAAGTTCTCTGGTATCAATCGCAACTGACTCCAAAATAGCCAAGATCAAGAAAGGTCCTTCAGTGTCAAAATCAGCGCTTGAGTCAACATTAGCCAATCTGGAAAAGGGATCAGCTATGTTTCCAGATCCTTTTCTGTAGCGAACCGTGAACGAATAAGCCTGTAAACGCAAAATCCAACGCTCAATGCGTGCGCAGGGCTTCGATGTTATTGCAAAAATGTTTTCCAGTGGTTTGTGGTCAGTCTCTAATTCGAATTTGCGACCCAACAGGTATGTCGAAAACCTTTCTACAGCCCAAACGAGCGCAAGGGCTTCTTTTTCCGTTTGGCAGTAACGTTTTTCAGTACGGCTCAACGTTTTGCTGGCATACGAAATGATGAGTGGATTTGAATCGTCTTCTTTTGATTCAAACTGCAAAAGGACAGCCCCTAAACCGATTGTTGATGCGTCCGCTACAACGCGTGTCCTCCTTCCGTTATCGAAAAAATTCAGATTTTTAATATCCTTTACCATATTTTTCAGCTCTCTAAAAATTTTATCGTGTTCCATGGACCAGTCGAAAGGTATGTCATTCTGCGTTAAAATTCGCAAAGGAGCGCTAATTGTGGCTAAATTCGGGAGAAATCGACCAACGTATGTGACCATACCCAAGAAACTCCTGAGTTCTTCTGCTGACTCCGGGGCACGAAATGATGACAAAGCTTCGATTTTAGATTCCTCAGGTCTAATACCATCCTTAGATATATGATGCCCCAAAAACACGACCGCGTCTACCTAAATTGAAGATAAAAGTTATTTTTTCTATTTAGAAATTATTTCCATATTTAGCATACTTTAAAAACGCATTTCTTCGGATTCAGGAGTATGTCGTGGTCTTTCAGAATATTCATTACGGTTTTCAGTTCTCGATCATGGTCTTCGCTGTTTGATCCGTAAACCAGGATATCGTCAATGTAATTCACAACATGTTCACATCTGGAAAGTATTTGTTCCAGGATTTTCTGAAACATTTCTGGCGCGCAAGATATTCCAAACATGAGCCGTTTATATCGGAAGGTTCCTTTGTGAGTTATAAAAGTAGTGATTTGACGAGATGATTCATGTAGTTCAACTTGGTGAAATGCATCTTTGATGTCAAGTCTGCTAAAGACTTTAGCTGTCTTCAACCGTGGCAATATGTCCTCAAACGTTGGCATGAGATGCGATTCCCGCTTTATAGCAACATTTGCCCTCCGCATGTCGACGCACAACCGCAAATCTCCGTTATCTTTAACTATTGTCACTAACGGCGAAACCCAAGGACTAAATTCATTCACCGTTTCGATTATGTCTGACGCCAGCAAGGATTGCAATTTTTCTTCTATTCTGTTTAATAAAGCCAGTGGAGGTCGCCGAGCATGCTGAATAACCGGTGTCACAGATTCGTCGACAGGGATTTTCAGTTTAATACCTTTGATTTTGGGAAATGGATTCTTTTGTTCAGAATACATGCGTTGTATATGCAAAGGTTGTGAGCTAGGTAATCCCAAAAATAGAACACCCAGTTCCTTAGCAGTCGTTCTGCCTAACAAAGGCTGTGTTCCATTTTTAATTACATAAAATGTTGCATTGGTATTCACATGCTTGGAGTTGTTTCTAAGAGTCAATTCTGCTTCGAAGACCTGCACCACTTGGAGCGGTTGAGAATTTTGGCCATAAGCTTTAAATGTTTGATTACAAAATGAACGAGAGTTTTCGAACTTCGCGCCTTGTTTTAGCATATTCTCCCACGTTTTGTCATCCACAATATTTTTCTCGCATCCCGAATCTATGAGGAATTGAGTCAACACTCCTCCGACCAACAGCCATAAAAATTCCTCCCCTTCACCAACGCTGAATACAAAACTAGTATGTTCATTTGTGTCATATTTACCTTCTGCTGGAGAAATGTTGATCATTAAATTATGTCGTGAGACGGTATACTATGAAAATGAAAAAATAAAAAAATTACCTTCAGCTTTACTGTTATCAATCATCCTGACATCCTGATACTTGAAACGCTTTCGCTGATTTTCTCGGTTGAATGAGCTTCTCATTTGATCACGCCCACGATTGGTATTCCACATTTTGCGTTTCTGAGCAGTGTTGCATTTGGCGGCGTAGTGCCCGATACGGTTACATCTGTCACATCTCTTCGCGATCGCAGGACAAGCTGGGTTATTTGCAATATGGTCATCAGCACCGCATCTATAACATTCAATTTTTCTGAACTCCCGAACACGATTTATTTCAGCCAAGCTTGTCGAATGCTTAGAAGAACCCGGCTCCATTTGACCAACTTGGTATTTGACCGAGCAATGTGAATTAACCATCCGAATCACATCGTCGAGTGATAGATTTTCTTTTTGAATGAATTTCTCACGCAATTCTGGCGGAGCCAATTGGACAATCTTGTCAATAACGCTAATTTCACGACTTTCTTTCTCTGTACGACCAAATTGACATTTCGAAGAAAATTCCATTATACGAAGCAGAAATTTATCCAAAGACTCTTCCTTATCCTCGGATTTCAAAGTCCAGAACGAGTATCGTTGATAGGTGTCGTGTTGCTTTGGCGCAAAATATTCGTCCAATTTATCAACCGCTATCTTGTAAGGATCGACTCCGATCCGTTCTTCAACATTGGCTCCTGGGATACTGCAGAAGATATCTTGAACTTCTGGTCCAGCTCGAGCTAGCAAAATATTTTTCAATTTAGTTTTATTTGTCACGCCGTTAGCCAACGCCAAAAACTCGAAATGACGTTTGTATCTCATCCATTCATTACGCACTTCGTTGAATGGCAAGTGCTTAAACTTGAACATAGGTATATCGAATTTCTCCATATTAGCGACCCTAATCAAAGAGAAAACAAAAAACTTTTAATTCACTCATTTTAACAATTCATGCAGTATTCATTTTATATATTATCTAGTTAAACAAATTTTTCAATTTTAATAATTTCCAATCGAATCGATTTCATAAAATATATCTATGTTTCTTTGAAAACAATTACATCGGTTTCTTGAACCCGTGCCAGCATAAGATTGCACCTCAAAAAATCAACCAAATAGGTCCGTGTTTAAAAGTAACACATTTAGCGGTTCCTTTAAGAACCCGTGCCTGACAGAACAGCACATCTATCCCGACCATCTGGCCCGTGTTGTTTCTGCATTCGTATTCAGTCATATAGACCCGTGCTAAGCACATTCAATCAACCTTCAATAAGGTCCATGTTCAACAACATATACCAACACTTTTTTAATTGATGCAACCCAAGTTGCCGTTTAAATTTCATTTTGCCATCCGTAGCATTTTTCCTTCTCTCAAGGAGCAATCGGTTACTGTTTCGAACAGTTATTAGTCTTTGTTAAACAAACACCATTCAATTTAACAGAACATTCAGCTAAAAAATTTCATCTGTTTTTTTTTCTTCTTGAATCAAAACTGCGCAAAAAATTCTCCGAATGCACAAAGAACATAACCCCAAACGCGCATGGAAAATCATGTATGTTTTATTTCCCCCCAAAATCTTTTTAAATAAAGTTTTCCATTACCTGCAGTTTCAGACCAACCTCGTCGCCAGTTTGTGGTACCTTCGGAGTTGTAAGAAACTGATTCACTTTAAATTAGTAACTATTTTATTGCCGGTAAATTACAAGCCGTTAAATTATCACTCGGTCACTTCTTACTCTCCTCTTACTATATCTGTCATCTCTCTCTCAAACCACAGTATATCCATCTGTCAGTCATGTGCAGATATGTATGCAGCCATGGTGTGTTAATGTAATAAAAGTCGGGTATCACAGTTTCTATTTACTTTTATCCTGACTCAACCCTGAATATTTGAACTGAATTCAACGATTGATTCCGAATTGAAATCTTAAAAAAAACAGTACAGTTAAATTCTAAAAACCAAAATATAGTTCTGTATTTGAATTCTGAGTCTGAATTCATATTCCGAATTCTGAGTTTTGAATATGAATTTTAAAGCTGAGCTGAATCTTACTTAAAATTATCAAGTATTTTAAATAACAGCGATCATTAACAATAAAATTAGAGGGGCTCCGTGTCTTTGGAGTTTTAATAAAGTCTTACAAATCAAAAGAAAGTAGTCATGATAACCTCTCAACCTATTCCAAAGCTTAATTTTAAAACGAAAGCATAGTGAAGCACAATAAAATTTCATTTCTTATTTTCAGGTCTCCCTGGATAGCCCCCGAGCGGTTCGCTCTTCAGGAAAGCTTGATGAATCGGTTAAATCGCTTAAAGATAAAGATACCCATTCCGGTGGTGGTGAAATAAGCAACCTTAAGGTGGCCGTACGAATTCGGCCCCTATCTGCCAAAGAGTGTCTGGAATCGGTGGCCAACATAGTGAAAGCCAAAGATAGCGAGGTAATCGTGAATGCTGGAAACAATGCCGATAATTCCGCTGGTGTAGAGCACTGCTTTCAGTATGACCACGTGTTTTGGTCCTGCAATGCGGAAAATTCGGCTTTCGTCGATCAAGTTGGGGTCTATCAGGGTTTGATGCAACCACTGCTCGATAAAGCATTCGAAGGCTACAACGCTTGTTTGTTTGCCTACGGTCAAACTGGCTCCGGTAAAAGTTATAGCATGATGGGCATGGATTCTGACGATCTAGAAATCAACTCAGAAGCTGGTATTATTCCAAGATTTTGTCAGGAACTGTTCGCCCGGATAGATTCCCTTAAGGGTCAGGTACATGCCGAAGTTGAAGTGAGTTATTTTGAAATCTACAACGAGAAAATACATGATCTCTTAGCCGTTTCGCCCACTGACGGAGTATTTTCCGTTACAACATCTAACGCAAAGAAACCTCCTTTGAAAGTGCGCGAACATCCAATCTGGGGCCCCTACGTTGTGGACCTTTCGACGCATCCGGTTGATTCGCACACTGCTCTCCGCAATTGGCTAGCGGTGGGAAACAGCCAACGAGCAACGGCTGCCACCGGCATGAACGACAAAAGTTCACGATCACATTCGATATTTTCGGTAGTTTTGAACCTCTCGGAAGTGATCCATTCTGCGGATGATGCTAGCGAGTCGACCAAAGTGCACCAGACGAAGCGCAGCAAAATCAGTCTGGTAGATCTGGCTGGCTCGGAACGGGTTAGCCACACCTGTGCCAGCGGGGATCGACTCAAGGAGGGGGTCAGCATCAACAAGAGTTTGCTGACATTGGGAAAAGTAATTTCATCGCTGGCAGAGTCCAAGAAGATTTCGTCTCACATCCCCTATCGTGATTCGGTGCTGACATGGTTGCTTCGGGTAAGTGAAACTTAAAACTTCCATTTCCATACGATTTATGTTTTTCAAATAATTATTATTACACGGTAGTTATAACTTTGAATTTACAAAACCGTACAGACATTTTCTGAATAGGGTTTAAGTTCTTTTTACAAATTGAAAACTTGAACTCTGATATAAAGATTTTTTATTTCTTCATATTTCTGACAAACATGATTATGTTTACGGTAATATTCCCCCGATCAATTGTCCGACAGGAACTAGCCGCATCGTTCGTCGGTGATTTTTACATTTACACAGCACTGCACATTTGCTGCAGCAAGGCTTGCGTAATTTTTGTCCCGATAAGGCTGGAAAATGGGTTTAGTTATTGTTGACTTGAAAAAAATAGTTCAATTATCGAAGGTACAGATCGATCACTTACCGATGGGGTTCTTATCGGCCGTTTTGGCCTTATCGAATCGGGTCGCAAACAGGCGGTTCCACTTCATTGTACTTCCAACGGGGGCTTTTTTTTTTGTTGCTTTATATTTAGAAAACTATTGAAATAAATCAATTTGCTCCGTTCACCATGACGAAAGGATAGAAAGTGAAGTTTGATTTCTATCCGGATGAGAAAAAATCGTTAACATTTGCCAGCGTTTCGAACTTAAAACCGCAAAAATTAAATGCAGTAGTTGCGACGCAGTCAAAAATGAATGAAGCCACAACTCATGATTCTTTTTTTTTATCTGAAACCAAACATCCGGTGATAACAAAGTACCGCCAACTCTCTCTAAACGTTCAATCGTTCGGCTCATCGGCCGATGACAGATACCACTTCATGTTTCTCTACTTTCTTTTGATTCGAAACATGTGGATAGCTTTTTTGCATTAATAGGTTTTTTAATAGTTTTAATTTAAAAACAAAATAAGTTTTGTGATTCAGAAAAGCAGAATAATTAGATGCTAACATGCTTGAAAAATAACAAAAACTATAATGATCACAAAAATGACAGAAAAACCCAAAATGACAAAAATCGCAAAATGACCAAAACTTCAAAAATTAATGAACTTATCGCACAATTTAACAAAAATGACAAATACCTATGCCAGTTGACAAAAATGGAACAAATGTTAAAAGTGCTCAAAATGACAAAATAAACGACAAAACTGACAAAAATAACAAGAGTTACAAAATTTATAAAAACGATAAACATGACAAAAATCAGAAAAATGACAAAACTGAAAAAATTAATAACTTAAATGACAAATCAAAATTCAAAATTCAGTATTTAGTAGGTACAGTTTTGAAAATAATAATTTAAATGGTAAATTAAATAGCAATAAAATTTTAAATTCAGCATTGGCATTTATGGATCAGAATTTTACACAAATTCGTAGTCAAAATTAAAATTTAAAGTCTGAGTTTAAAAGTTAAAATCGAGTATGAGGACAGATAAGCTATTTTTCAATTTTAAGATTGCCGAATAACTACATCAAAGAACAGTATTTTTGGTGTTTATCATCTTCAGTTTTTGTGAAATTTCGTTTGAAAAATCGTAAATCACCATTTTTTTATCAAAATTCTCACCGCTAGCTGTACACTTATTTGAAATCAATTTAAATCTTCAATTCAAAGCAAGATTTTAGAGATACATATGTTCCATGTTTCAAAGAACCTAAAATTTTCAATTCATCAAAAATTCATAAATATTCTTCACCAAAAACGCTTCTAGTCTTTCGATCTTACAGGTTTTAACAAAAAACGTACCGGAGGGGGTCAAATAACATTTGTTTAAACTTCTTATGACCATAACTCCTATTATAATTGTTTTTTCGTAAATTTTGCTATTTTTATTTTCAAATTGCACATATTTGTTCATTAAAATATTTTTTAAAGTTTGTAGATTTCTAAAAACGTAAATGGTATACGGTATACCCCTAGACTCCTTACATTTTTTTCGCCGAAACTCTATTTTTTCTCTACCGAATTTTACAAAATTTATAGTTTTGGAAAGCTGGTAACGTGAATCATATATGATCCTCAGACAATATTCAGTTACAATCATTTATTTTAAAGTTATTCAAAGTCGAAGTTTTTTTTTTACTAAACATACATCGGGAAAAAGTCTGTAAGAGGCTGTAAGTCAGTTACTAAGTGCTCGAAAACAAAATCACTTACAGCCTGAGAAAGCTGAATTTAGAATTTTTGTTGATAAGAAATTTTTAAAAAATATTTCCGTATGTGCAACACATAGCTTTTAACTTCAGCTTTCTCAGGCATTAAGTTTTTTTTCGATCACTCAAAAACTGTCTTTTTCCCAATGCATGTTTTTGAATAAAAAATTTCTTTGATTTTGAACACTTTAAAATAAATAATTGTAGCTGAATATTGTCTGAGAATTATATTTGAGATTTGAGTCACGTTACAAGCTTTGACCGCTGACGGTATATACAAAGTGTCGGTAGGTTGTCGGTATTGTTTATTCTTTGAAAAACTTTGTTGAATACCGCGAAATTTGGCAAACAATAAGTTTTGGTTGTTATAAAATCATTTGAAATTTCTTTAAAATTCTTATATTTTACCGTACGAAAAAAAAGTAACAAAATAAAACTTATATAACTTATTTTCTAAGAAGCTGAAGTTCTCACGTATTTAAAGGTCTTCGAGACAGTTGATTATTGATTTATTTGAATATTTTAAATATATTCTTTAGTGTTCTTATTAATATGAACATTTTGTTAAATTAAATAAACCCTTGAAAACGAAAACAAGAGCCGTATAGTCAAATGTCAATTTTGTAGATCTGTAATAGAATTAGAACATACGATGTGTTGGTTTTTTTCTAAAGCTAATTAAAAAAAGTTTACTTAGTTAACATAACATTTAATATATGTTAAGAGAATACTAAAGATAAGATTAAATCTAATGGAATATATAGTATATCTTAAATTATTTTTTTCTATGTCGAAAAAATTTAATTTATTCTTCACACTTCACATAGTTGTAGTCAAAGTTAGTTTTCGCTTGGAAAATAAAGTACGCACGCTTATTAACCTTAACAGATCGCTATATCTCTGCTTATATTTTTTTCCGTATTCATCTAAGTTTAAAAGGATTCAATTCCCTGCAAAATCCACACGAACTGAGGGTTTTATTATTCGTTTATCCTTTTTAGGGAGCGGTTTAGTCCGATAAGATGCTGAAAAAGCAAGTTTCCCTCGATATTCGTAAACTTCAAGCCAGAAACAGAAAAATGCTTGAAAATATATTTGAAATGAACCAGGAGCATCTAAAGGGTGGTACGGTCAAAATTTGGTCAAGGGAAAACGCGTGTAAATCGGTGAAATCGTTAATTTAAAAATCAAATTAAATGTCATTTTCAATTTTAATTATTATAAAATTCAGGAAAAATATTCAGTTAGGCTTCCGATTTTCCAAATCCGATTTTCCGGGCCTTACGCTTAACCCCTGCCATCAGATTTTGTACCGCTCCCTTGTCCACCTTCTTCGCCGCAGAAAGCCAGTTTGCCTTGAAGTGCTGCTCGTCCTTAGCAGTTTTTTTGGTCTTCTTTAGGTTCCGCTTGACAATAGCCCAGTATTTCTCAATTGGGCGGAGTTCTGGCGTGTTGGGAGGGTTCTTGCCTTTGGGAACCACCTGCATGTTGTTGGCGGCGTACCACTCCATGGCCTTTTTACCGTAATGGCAAGATATCAAATCCGGCCAAAACAGTACGGAACAACCGTGTTTCTTCAGGAAAGGCAGCAGACGTTTATTCAAACACTTTTTCACTTAAATTTCTTGGCTGACAGTCCCGGAAGCTATGAAAATGCAGCTTTTCAAGCCACAGGTACAGATGGCTTGCCAAACCAGATATTTCTTCGCGAACTTTGACAGTTTGATGTGCTTGAAAATATCTGCTACCTTTCCCCTTCCTTTTGCCGTATAAAACTGCTGTCCCGGAAGCTGCTTGTAGTCGGCTTTGACGTAGGTTTCGTCGTCCATTACCACGCAGTCAAACTTCGTCAGCATCATCGTGTACAGCCTCCGAGATCGTGCTTTGGCTGTCGTATTTTGTTCATCATCTCGATTTGGAGTCATTACCTTCTTGTAAGTCGATAGTCCGGCTCGTTTTTTGGCTCGATGCACGGTTGTAGACGATATACCAAGCTTATTTGCGGCATCTCGGAGAGAGAGGTTAGGGTTTCGCTTGAAACTACCGGCAACTCTCTTTGTCGTCTCAGCGGCTTCCGGTTTTCGATTTCCCCCCGATCCAGACTTCCTGGCTGTCGACAAACGTTCCCCAAACACTTTAATTACATTTGTAACGGTTGATTTGGCAACTTTTAGCGATTTTGCCAGCTTTGCGTGCGAGTAGCTCGGATTTTCGCGATGCGCGAGAAAAACTTTGATACGCTGCTCGTCTTTCTTGGACGGCATTTTGACAACTGAAGAGTGAATTCCAAAATCAAAATAGGAGCAACATTCTACACACACACACACACCTTCAAAATGAGGGGTGTTCAGGTTTCTTAAATGCAAAATTGAAAGAAATACGTCAAGTTGATATTGACCAAATTTTGACCGTATCACCCTTTACAACCAGCAAATATTGCCGAATTTCTCGAAAAATCTAGACGATTCTTGAAAATATTTAATATAATGTTTTTGAACATTTCATATCAGACGCCCCAAACACCTAAAATTCACTCAAAATACATTGACAAGCTCATAGAACTCTAAAAACAGGTTAGTTAAAGCCACCAAAGAAAATTTGAGCTTGAGGCCTCATCAAACGAGTATGAGTATGGACGACTTCTTGTGAGTGGAAGCTTTCGGATAAAGAACAACCAAAGCAGCATTTTGAAAATAACTTAAAAAATAAAAGAATTTTAGCCACTTACTTCTCGAGGAATTAAACAGTTTTTCTGATTGTAGACTTACTCTTGCTTCCTTTATCGTGCTGAACCTCTACAGTGTTCAGCCGTTTGTTTCGTGCTCCTGGTTAATTCTAAACGTATTTCAGAGTTTTTTTTTTCGAAAAAACTTTTTTGACGGTTTTTGGCTTGAAGTTTACGAATATCTACGGAAACTTGCTTTTTCACCATCATATCGGATTCAATCGAATCATGAAAAGGATAAACGAATTGAATCCTTTTTAACTTTTAAGAAGATGGAAAAAAATTCTAAGCAGAAAAATAGATTTTGACTACAACTACGCTTAAGTGTAGAAAATATTTTCACCAGTCATTAGTGTATCAAAAATACTACAACTCATCTGAATATTATGAGTTGATTCGAAAAATTCATGATATTTACGGCTTATGCTCTTTCTTTCTTTGATACCTCATGTTTCTCAAATACTTTCCATCACCTTCGAGAATTAGAATAAATTTATCTTTTTCTGAAATCATATCTACTTTTCTTTTTTTTTTATGTACATAGTATAGGAATCGAAATCTGAACTGATTGATATTGTTCTGGTAAACGAAGTCAAAATGTTGGATATTAAATATAAAGGATCAACGATTCTATTGCAATTCCCTGAATTATACTATACTTGCACCTTCCTGTCAGTTTTTAAATCTGGGAAAATTACAAAGAATTTTTAAAAAAATAAACTTGAAGAGCAGGACAAGTGCTGCAGTACAATAAAAAAAATGAACGTGTCGATCGAAAGCTTAAAATTGGCATAGTGGGTACCTAAATCTGTTTCCAAAATTTAAAAATAATGAAACACATTACACTAGTTTTTTACATACATATATTTTATTGATAAAGTAAACAATCAAAAATAAATGTTTTCCTTCGGCAAGTTTGTTTTCTTAAAGTTGGGATACGACATGCTGTCGTCTAAACATTAAATCTTACAGTTAAGTAGGTAGGTAGGTAAATTTATTTTTAATATAATTATTCATAACAATACCGGGTATCGAAACCTCTAACAATGTTTTTGTTTCATTTATTTTATTCCACTTGTGAAAGTTTTTTCTTTCTACAAACGGGTTTTAAGAAGATTATATCGTCGTTATATAAAAAAAATGCCTTAAGCAGTGTTTATTCCACATTTGAAAAATCTCTAATTTTTTAGTTGTTTTACTATTTGTTGGTTTAGTTTTCTGTTTTTTAAACTTTCTTCGAATGGTCAGTCTTGTCCTCATTTTAAAGTAAACAGCTTAGTAGCGTTATTTGTGGTATAGTTTTACTCGGTAAATGAGCAAACTAAAGCAGTAATTTTTTTAATAAATCCAATTAAAAATATATCGATTTTACTTTGCTGGAAACGTTTAACTACACAATAGATACAATACAAATTCCAGTCCTAAAATCGATGATGAATATCTGTCGCTATACTTTTGTGACAGTTTAAGCCGTGAAGCATGGTTTTCTTTTGGATTCAATTGAAGAATGGAATCAAATTACATTCACTAATTAGTGTTGAGCGTGTCTCATTTCCATTAGATGGTTCCTTTTAGACAAACTAAAGCTATGATTAGCGCTACCGATATTCACTGTTGTAAAAATGAAGATAAGAATCGATTAGGGGCGTTCATTTGCCATCGCTTTCCTGCGATTCCTGCCGGGAGTACTGACCGGGGCCAGCCGTTTTGCCCAGCTTGTTGTGATGGTGATGATGACCATCGTGGTGCGGGATCATGCCGCCATCGCTTGGGCTGCCGCCATACTCCGAACCACTTCCGGGGCACTCTTCCGGGTTCTCCTCGTCTTCCTCCCGGATCTCGTCGCATTCCTCGGTGTCCTCGGAAATGCTCTCGTTATGAATACGTTGGCCCCGTTTACGCATGTAAGCTCCCAGGGGTCGCTTCTTCTGTTCCTTGCAGAAAGGGCACGAATCCTTACTCGATTTGCCACCCTTGGATTTGCCTGTGGGTAGAAAAAAAAACGAAACAGAACAAAGGCAAAGGTCAATTGATGGATGCCATTGCACTAGCGATGATTGATGACCGCGGGTTTAATGTGGGAGGGGTTTATTTGCAGATAGCGAAGGATTTATAAAGTTACTCATCTAGATTACGTCAGGGTTCTCTTTAAATAGAGACTTGAGGAAACAAAGATAACAAAAGGGGGTAATCTATTTCTACATGTTTAACAGCTGTGATATCACTAATTAAAAGAGATTTTTTCAAATACAAAAAGTACGCTTAGTAGCTTGTTCAAAGCTTTTTGAGATCTTGATTGGAGTGATTCCCATCTGAAATCCCAAGAATAACAAAGTCAACAATGGGTTAACAATGAAATGGGTTATGAGATTTTTCCGTTGAAGAAATTATTAAGTATCAGACTCAAGGACCGATTACGTCTCCCCTCTCTAGACCAGAAACTATCTAATCTTTCGACCTGTTTGAAAATATTTAACAATAATGTCACCAGCCCACGTAAAAACAACAGCACGGCACACCTTAGTTAGTAAGTGATAGCTAGCACAGCTATGTCTATAACCAGCCAGCCATCCATAGGAAGAGAATCCTGGAAACCCCTTGTTTGAGATGCACTTGAGATATCCCTGGCTGGAGAAAGATTGTAAGCTCAGTTGCTGAGGCTGCGACAAATGGAGGTGATTATGAAAGTTGCATTCGAACCTTTTTATCACGTGCGATATTGCAATAAAAATATTTGCAGTTTTGCTCTCGAATTTGTCGGAACAATGAATGGTTTTTTGCGCATTTGGAAAAGGGTGAACTCATCAGTTGTTTTCAAAAAGATTTAAAACCGAGTACCGCGTTTATGTTGTTTAAGGTTTAAAAAAAACACGAATATTTGTCAGAAAATGCTTCTTTCCATAATCTGTTTTAAGGAACATTTTTCTGTTTTAGATTTGTATTCCTAAATTTCCGGAAAATTGTATGAAAGTACTGATCAAATATTAAGTCCCAGATTCACCGTCATAGTAATGCACTCAATACTGAATGTCAAACCATCTTGAATTACGGTCCAAGTTAAACAAAATTTGGTTTTGGTTTTCAGTAGTTCCAATAAACAATTGAAATCCATTTTAGGATCAACAAAAGATCCAATGGAACTTCTACATAGATCTGATGTGTACAAGATCAGTTGTTCTGACTGTGAAAAGGTATACATTGGACATTTGGCAATTACCAAATCAGAATCGAAAAAAAAAGGTTCTTCGCAGAGCTGGCAAAATCGCTAAACGTTGCCAAATCAACCGTTACAAATGTAATTAAAGTGTTTGGGGAACGTTTGCCGACAGCCAGGAAGTCTGGATCGGGAGAAAATCGAAAACCGGAAGCCGCTGAGACGACAAAGAGAGTTGCCGGTAGTTTCAAGCGAAACCCTAACCTCTCTCTCCGAGATGCCGCAAATATTAATAGGCTGGGTGTATCGTCTACAACCGTGCATCGAGCCAAAAAACGAGCCGGACTATCGACTTACAAGAAGGTAGTGACTCCAAATCGCGATGATAAACAAAATACGACGGCCAAAGCGCGATCCCGGAGGCTGTACACGACGATGCTGACGAAGTTTGACTGCGTGGACAGGAGTTTTATACGGCAAAAGGAAGGGGAAAGGTAGCAAATATTTTCAAGCACATGAAACTGTCAAAGTTCGCGAAGAAATATCTGGTTTGACAAGCCATCTGTTCCCCAGGTCAGGGGCGGCGTGCAACAACAACCGAGCGTCTGTTCTCCAGGTCAGGGGCGGCTTAAACAGCGTCTGTCTCGCAGCGAGCGGCTGAATTTATGAAATGCGGCTCCCGCCAGCTAAGTCCAAGATGGCAGCCCCATGCGGAATAGGGACTTTAGGCTAACAACCTACTGCTCCCGATTGAAAGAATTGTTACGGAATCCGAGAGAAATGATCGACCTGGAACTTTGGCGACGACTATTAGCATGAAAACACGGACACGAATTGGAACTTGGAACGTTTTAACCCCTGCCCAACAAGGCAAATTGGCGCAACTTGCTAGAGAGGCTAGCCGCCTCAAGCTTGAAATTCTGGGACTGAGCGAAGTCCGTTGGCCTAACACTGAAGAACACAAGACATAGTTCGGGAAAGTACTGCTTTACTCTGGCATACGAGGAGAACAGGCTACTCGGGAACGAGGATTTGGTTTCCTGTTAAGTCAGATTAAGAACACGGGTTAGAAACCTTACAATGGTCCAGTGCAGTGTTCCGAAAATCACTCGAAGAAACGCTCATGATAGGTTTCTAGTTCGAAACATTCAAAGCCGATTGCTGCTGCCTGTTGTTCCCTAGAGAATCGGCAGAGCGACAATGCGAAGTCAATGTAAACAAGATTCAAAAGCGAGAGCGGATTCGCATCTAAGTCGATCTCTCAAGCTCACTACCTGGTGTATCAGAAGTGATTGAGACACTCACTGATACAAGATCCAATTCGAAAATCCACTCACTTACTCACACAAACTCAATCAATGCGGCCTTGCATCGGTTCATACTGCCTGCGTACTTTCTGGCAAAGCGGCAGATACATATGTTCATACATGCTGCCTGCGTGTTTGAATGGCTATTTTGGTCCTCCCCAACAACAGCAACAACAAAGCAAGATGTATCATGCAGACAGACTTCGATCATCGATCAGTAATCGAGTGAGTGAGTGAGTGATTGAGTAAAAAAAGTTATTGACTGAAAGAAGAAACTGAAAATCAGGTAGCTCCTCACTCAGTTGAGAATTCCAACTGGAGAAGAAACGTCTCTCTTTCAAATTTTATTTCTTTGATTCTAGGAGCAGCGCTGTCGAACACAATCTTTGCCCCGCTGGGAGACAAACCAACCGACAATTTAGGTTTTGCTTTCGCTGTTGAAAACGTTTCAGTGTCTCTCATGAGAATTGAGTGATTTTCGGAACACTGGTCCAGTGTTATGCGCCAACTGACGTTGCCGATTTGCAGGAGAAAGAGCAGTTTTACAGTCAACTGAACAGCGTGGTAGAGAAAATTCCAAACGGTGGCTTTGATTGGCCAAGATTGGCTCCGACAATCAGGACCTTGAGCGCATCATAGGGCGCCATGGTCTAGGGCAGAAGAGCGAAAACGGAGAGCTGTTTGTAGAATTTTGTGGCAACAACAACATGGTGATCGGTGGATCGCTCTTCCCCCATCGACCAGCACATAAGGTCACTTGGGTATCCCGAGATGGCCGAACAGAAAATCAAATTGACCACATCTGCATCAGCCGAAAATGGAGAAGAAGCCTTCTTGATGTCCGCAACAAACGAAGCGCAGACATTGCATCTGACCATCACCTCGTCCTTGGCGAAATACGACTGAGAGTTGCGCGTGTCGATACGACGTCCGCCGGTTGGAGAATCCAGAGGTGAAAAGGGCATACAGACGGAACAGTCGAAGAACAGTGGTGTGGAATCAAGAATGCCTTTATCACGACGAGCCATGGTACTCTCGGTAATTGGCCGGATTTGGCATCTTGCCATTACGGTAAATTGGTACGCCGCAAACAGGGGTAAATGCAGCTAATAAGCGATCAAAATTATTTGCGGACAAACAGTAAACGATAGACCTTTGATGTCTTCGCAACATTTTTATATTTTTTTATGATCTATCAAATTCTTGAAAGAAAAAAGTGATTTTTCCACCTGGAAGGGAGATAAAAAAAATATTGCTGGAAATAATTAGTTTAGAGACTTGATGTCTTCTCAAAAGTTGTAGATCTTATTATTTTAAGCAACTTTGTTGAAGACATCATAAAGATGGCATGGAAATCATAAAAGTTACGAGCATTTTAAAAATTACGAGAATTGTAACAAGTAATTTTGAGTTATTTTTTAATATCTTTTTTAGTATACGATTTACAAACTTGGTATATTTGAGAAAGTTGTTCACATTGTTGAAACACACAATTTTGTAAAACATTTGAAATGCATATTTCAACTAAGAAAGGAGATATACTACAAAATATCCCAAATAATGCCTTTTTTCAGTAAGTTATAACCTTAAGAGTTCGGACGAGTTCGTATAATTTTTTGAGTGGGTTTTGTTGGTCAAGTTATTGGCTTTCCATTGATATATAAATTTAACATTAGTTTTGGATAGATTTTTTACAAACTAGCAGTCAAAAATGAGCTTTTTCCTCTAAAAACAGGAAAAAATTAGGATTTTTTTCTTCGAATTTTAAGTGTTTCTAGTGGAAAAAGCGTGTTATTGATTGCTAGTCCGAACTCTTAATGTTATAACTTACTGAAAAAAGACGTTCTTTTGGATATTTTGTAGTATATCTCCTTTTTTGTTGAAATATGTGTTTCAAATGTTCCACAAAATTGTGTGTTTTAATAATTTGAACAACTTTCTCAAATATACCAAGTTTGTAAATCGTATACTAAAAAAGATATTAAAAAATAACTCAAAATTACTTGTTACAATTCTCGTTATTTTTCAAATCCTCGTAACTTTTATGATTTCCATGCGATCTTGATAGTGTCTTCAGCAAAGTTGCTTAAAATAATAAGATCAACAACTTTTGAGAAGACATCAAGTCTCTAAACTAATTATTTAACGAAATAATTTTTTATCTTCCTTCCAGGTGGAAAAATCACTTTGTTCTTTCAAGAATTTGATAGATTATTAAAAAATATAAAAATGTTGGGTAGACATCAAATGTCTACCGTTTACCGTTTGTCCGCAAAGAATTTTGATCGCTTATTAGCTGCATTTACCCCTGTGTGCGCCGCCAACAACGTGCAGGTGGTTCCCAAGGACAAGAACCCTTCAAACACGCCAGAGCTTCGCCCAATTGAGAAATACTGGGCTATGTCAAGCGGAACCTAAAGAAGATCAAAAAAACTGCTAAGGACGAGCAGCAGTTCAAGGCAAACTGGCTTTCTGCGGCGAGGAAGGTGGAAAAGGTGGCTGTACAAAATCTGATGGCAGGGGTTAAGCGTAAGGCGCGGCAATTCGGATTTGGAAAAGCGGAAGCCTAACTGAATATTTTTCCCGAATTTTATACTAATTAAACTTGAAAAAGAAATTTAATTTGATTTTTTAAATAAACGATTTCACCGATTTACACGCGTTTCCCTTGACCAAATTTTGACCGTATCACCACCCTTTACCAGGCTCGGTTCCACAGAAGAAACAAAAATGATGTTGATTTTTTAGAACGACATATTCAATTTTCTCATACAAACATAAACGTTCAAATTTACTCATGTAAACGTTACTAAAAATTCTGAAAAAAATAATGGATGAGTTTTGAACCAAACGAAGCTATTAAGACCAAAGGGTTTGAGAGATTAAAAAGTTACCTCAAATCTACTGTCCCATTTCTTAAAGAAAAGAACAGTTCGGTCTGGTCGAAGCCCGGCCATCAATTTACAAACTAAGTACTTGAGTTCAAATTTTTCATCTTGATGTTTGATAACGGCTCATATGTAGATCTCTGTTTCCGCTGAAAACGCACGCAGGTTACAGGCTTTTTTTCTTATGAAAAGTTCTTTACTCTGCAGGCAAGATCGAACAAGCAAAAATTTGTATATGGCATCAAATTTCGACATTTTAATTTTATTGGTATCAATAAAAAAAAACAGGGAAATTCCAATTTCCAATCGACCAAAAAGTGCTCAAACAGAATTCATGTTATTTTTCTCTTTTTGAAGTTTATATTTACATTAGTAGGTCGTCCGTCACTAAATGTAAGATCCTTTCACTGAAATGTCAACGTTGATTAGAAACTGGCGTAATTCAAATTACAACTGAAATAGAACTTTGAACTTTCAGCTTTCTACCTACGTGAAGAATGCACAATCAATTTTCCATCAAACCGTTCAAGCGTCCCTTTTCGATATTGTTCAAAAGTGAAACTGTGTTTGGCAATGATAGCAAGATAATGTAGAATTGATTCATTTGTTAATTAATTTCATTATGACATTTTGACAGTGGCGAAATCACACTGCCTGTCTGGCTTAGATTATCTGAGCTTTTCTTTTGTCAAAGTAGTAAGTTGATAGGTATTCCTATTTAGGGATAGGGAGGTTTGGAATCAATTTTTTTTTCGACTTGCACCGGGTCCAGCGATCTTTAATAATTGAGATTATTTAATCAGCTTAGTCTTCCCCCAGAGACGGCCACACCCCTCAGGGAATACATTCGAATGAGTTCCATGCAACCTTATCAGCAACCTTTCCACGGCAACATTGCAAACTATCATGAAGGTTACGAGGATCATAGGAAGTTTTTTTTTTCTAGTCAGACTGAAAACCGAGACAAGCATAATGTCGTCTACCGAGTAATTACAATAATTCTCGGTGTCTGTACTCAAGCGTAAAAGACCCCAAAAAAACGGAATCTTATCGCTATTTTACTACGCCATCATCGTTCAAAGAGAACTCCGAATTACTGCACACTGCTTTTGGCGCAATTTTAGCTGCTGCTATCTTATCACCGCCGGAGCGCTCATGGGTCAATTGTGATAGTCTGGCGGGCTTAATTTTGCATTCTGAATTGCTTCAGATAAAGCTCACAAGTTGTCACAGCTTGGTTTTTTGTTTTCAAGATAATTTCGGGTGTGTTGATTAAATTTATGATTTGTTTTCAGCTGTAAACGACCAGTATTTTTCATGTGTTCAAAACGTGAGTTATCGGTAACTACGCAAAAAATAATTAGTTCTTCACTTAGTTGTTATGTTTATTTCTTCTATGAAATGGTACGAGGTAGTCGTAAACGTTGTGTAACGCTCATTAAATATTAATCAGTTAGAGGTCGTCAATAGCTAAAACAGCTCGATCAAGTCTGACATCATCTACTCATATATACAACGTTATTCGCAAATGAGAGACGTAAACAAACAATTCGATTCGAAGAGAGGAAAAAAACCTCGATAGCAACCAATATCGTAGATTCAGATTTTTTTTTGTTGCGGTCGGGATAAACATATTCCCATATCCGATAATAAACAACAATGTTAGGCATAAATTATTATTATTCAACTCGAACAACAAACCGAAGCGCTGTAAAATCTTAACTGCGCAGGTTTATTGCTCTCTATCAGCTCTATCAGTTGATAAGTATCAAAACAATTTTTTTCATATTCGATGCTATTTTTATTCTACGAGTTGGTTGAAACTGTAACTAATAAGATGGTTTTTATTTCTTCTGTCAATTGTTTTGAATCCGACCTACATCCGCAAAGTTATTCCATCTACCTTGCACATTCCATTCTATCTATATACTCGAGACGTATTTGAATCTTGTTTTTCTATTTTGGTAGAGATTTTACAAACAAGGGCGCGTAGTGTAGTCGGTTTCTATTTCGAACCTACTATTCGACACAACGGACGCAGAACTATTTGGCGCCGTCAAGATTTGTTTTGTGTCGCGTGATTTCTACAGAGTAGTTTTTCACGACGAATCTCTCGTTCGAACAGCTTTTCTGATTTAAAGGCTAAATCTATTACATTTGTTTATTGGTCATATCATACCGGTCATATTTGTCATACACATGTCTTTTATCATGGGAATAAGCCTCAAAAACAGATGCTTCACCTTAAAGTACAAGTTGTTAACCCTTCATTTCATGATTTTTTATTTTTCCTTAAAAATATTTTTTTACAGTTGGAAATGAAGTACATAAAAAAAATACGATTTTTCATTTTTTCCACACATTATTTTTTGCAAATTTGTTACTTTATGAAACGAAGGGTTAAATAACAGGTTTTCGATTAAATAGATTATACAGTGGATTTAAATAAGACGTATTTTTCAAACCCGATATCGACCTACGAACTACCCAAGAGTAAGGTTTTCAGTCACAGAACATTTTGTTTTTAACATATCAAAATGCTAGGTAGCTTTAAATCGGTATTCCTTAACACTGCACTTAAGAACTTAGCATAAATAAAAAAAACTTATCACCGATTATGACAACCCATGTAACATTTATAGTTTTAATGCAGGCTTTTAGACCAAGTTTATGTTTTATAAGAGGCTTGAAGAGTTTTGCAAAATTATCGGTGTTACTTGGGAATAGGCGGCTGCAAATTTTGACATATGGCTCTCATTTAATTCTTCGAAAGCTTTTAGGTCAATAAGCATCACTATAAAATATGAAATAATTTGGTTAATTTCCTGAATTAGCGCAACGATCTTCTTTTTTATGTAAATTAGTATGAACGAAGAAATTTCGTAAATATAATTTGAAGCATACAGTATTTCCTGGAAAAAGTTATAATCATTTCACGCTCAAAGACCTAAAGTCTGTTTTAGTTACACTAAGGTCTGAACTCCGCAGAAAATAATCGGAATGGAAAATCTCGAACCTTATATCTCAGTACCTGATTTTCTCCTAGTTTGTTACTCAATAGAGTTCTCCAGGATTCTCAACCCTGCCACGCTCTGGTGATAATCCGATCTCAGTGTTTATGACCCCTAATGTCCTCTCACATTCTTCCGCTTGGCCGCTGATCCGGTACTCGTGATTTAGCTTGAAGATAATTTATTGTACAGATGGATTGTCCAGACCAGATCAAGGTTTACCCCATCAGAACACGCTTCGGGCAGAACGATGATGATGATGATGATGATGGTGTTATATTCAATGAGGAGCAGTTCATTCAAACGTGAAGTTCGCCAACGACCACGCGTTGAGCTGGTTGAATTGAGTTCAGCAAAAAATATGGATAACTACAGTGTCTGAGTTCATGAGAGAGCTGGATGTGTGCTCTTTTCAAAGCTGCTCAGCACACCAACTACCACCGGGCTATATTCGATAAATTAATAGGACAATGCACATTTGAAGGTTTCGCGAGCTGACGACGGCACTTCATCCTTCGGATCTGAAACCGATTAACACTTAAATTTTGTGCGCAAGAAAAAAAACAACAAACTTCCGGATCGAATTTTAATGGTGGAAGTATTGGATGTTCTGGTCAAATTATTTTCATACCACTTCTAATACCTAGTACCTGCAGTTTGTTTTAGAATTTTGAAACCTACCGAAGCATGACAATATGATCTTGAGCTATAACTGGAAGAACGTGTGACGATCGAAAGGTTCTAGTGAATTCTTGTAGAAAAGTCTAAGACATTATACAGTGGATTTAATAAGACGTATTTTTCAAACCCGGTATCGACCTACGAACTACGCAAAAGTAAGTTTTCAGCCACATGTAGCTAGGTAGCTTTAAATCGGTATTCCTTAACACTGCACTTAAGAACTTAGCATAAATAAAAAAAAAACTTATCACCGATTATGACAACCCATGTAACATTTATAGTTTTAATGCAGGCTTCTAGACCAAGTTTATGTTTTATAAGAGACTTGAAGAGTTTGCAAAATTATCGGTATTACTTGGGAATAGACCGCTGCAAATTTTGACATATGACTCTAATTTAATTCTTCGAAAGCTTTTAGGTCAATAAGCATCACTATAAAATATGAAATAATTTGGTTGATTTCCGGAATTAGCGCAACGATCTTCTTTTTTATGTAAATTAGTATGAACGATTAAATTTCGTAAATATAACTTGAAGCATACAGTATTTCCTGGAAAAAGTTATAATCATTTCACGCTCAAAGACCTAAAGTCTGTTTTAGTTACACTAAGGCCTGCACTCCGCAGAAAATAATGGAAATGGAAAATCTCGAACCTTATATCTCAGGATCTACTAAGCCGATGCTTTCCACTGAAATATTAAGTCTCAAAGTCGGTATTTCATAGAGAACTTTTTTGTTAAACTTTGGTATTTTAAGGTAAATATCTAAATGTCGAGGCAACTTTTTTGTTGAATAGTATTTTTTATTTAAAGTAAATTTCCAACCTACCTACATAGCGTTGAAAAACAGTTAGATGTGCTTTGAAATTGTTTATTCTTCAATTTTCATATTCAGACAAACAATTATTTTAAGAATTTAAGAATTTTAAGAATTTTTTGAATTAGTTTAGGAATAGGAAATATCCCAGCAAACATTTTTGTATATCCGTATGCTGTTTTGATATTACTTCCATATACATTATTGAATGATGTATGAAAGTTGAAAAATCGGCATGTACCAAT
Organism: Uranotaenia lowii; assembly: GCF_029784155.1. Lineage (NCBI taxonomy): Eukaryota > Metazoa > Arthropoda > Insecta > Diptera > Culicidae > Uranotaenia > Uranotaenia lowii. The sequence continues at coordinate 33,966,154 of NC_073692.1, forward strand.
TGGGCGTTATCCGACACCTTATTCGTACCTATAGAAGGAATTCAAGAGAGCACAAGATTTTGCTCTCATAGCCTTCAAATCGTTGCCAGCGACCATATTTTCCAGTTCTCTCATTGGTCAATATTACTAATTCTCCCATCTGATTTTTAATCATTTGGGTGCACTGCTGGTTACAGAGAGTTGACGATGATTTTCTCACTAGAAGCCCGCGCAAAAGCAAAATCATTTCAAAATTTACAAACATGGCGGACTTTCTATTATATCCAATTTATACTGACTTGGTATGACATTTTCAAGATCGTACCTTTTCACTGTGCAGTTGCAATTTTGATCCGCGACACCATTGTAAATGACTTATTTTAACATTTCTGATACGATTTACGATGTTTGCTGAGATTTGTATTTCGAAAAAACTGACAGCTTACCTCGATTTACATTTGCACGGTCAAATTTCGTTGGAATCTTCAGAAAACTCCTACAATATGTAGAGGAAAGTCGGGCAAGACACCCTAAGGTAGAATTGCATTACAAAATCAGATATTGCTTTTTTCGTCGCAGTTTTCGTGCAGCTGGACAGTTAAGGTTGTTAACTATCGCATTAACCATTGGAATTAGACAATTCTCTTCATCAAGACTGTTTTTATAGCAATGTCAAACATGCTTGCAAATTACACTTTTCAATAATAGTCGGGTAAAACGGAAGACATATGGAGGATCAAACCGATGAAAAATTTGAAATACCTAGAGGAATGCATGTGTCCGTTTAAATTTATGCAAACGTCATAAATACGTTTTTACGTTCGTAAGTGTTGATAGACTCAAATTATAAAGACTCAAAAACGAAAAAAAAAAATGAAAATTTCATAAAATTAATTGTTTGTATTTGAACAAAAGACTTAAAATGACAAAAAATACCTAAAAAATGATGGAGGATGACAAAAACTGCAAATATGACAAACAAAAACAAACATCATAAAGAAAACAAGAAAAGTCCTAAATGCATCAAAAACATGATAAGAAAAAAAAATACTAAAAATTGACGTAAAATTATGTTAATCATAATAATAATAGTTTTTTTAAAGAAATAAGTGAAAAAAAAAATTGAGAAAAAACCGTTCGAGTTTGGCAACACAAAATGTTCGGGCGTGTTGCCAAAATCGAATGGTATCTGTAATTCACATCAGTTTAAAAAAAATTGTATCATCTTTAGTGAATTCCTCAACAACTTAACACGTTCGTCGCCATGGGTCGATTCACGATGACGTATGTTCCCTTTTGTGGTGACAGTTCGCACGTCCTGTTTACAAAATTTTACGAACGAGAAATGGGGTGCGGCGAAATTTTTCGTGTAGCTGCACGGTCAATAAATTTAACTCGAAACTCAGTTTGAGGATAGCAAAAAACCAAGTCCCATTTTGTGAACTAAATTTTGCGCATTTTTTGGTTTTAAATGGTTATCTCTCCGGGAATGAACAGAAACTTGAAAATTCTTTAAAATTTCGAAAAGGAACCAACCCATTTTGCATTGAATGTTCTGGGAAAGCGCCTCTTCTTGAAACAAAAAATCCCATCGAATGACCAAATGTGGAAACTTCTAAAGAATTCGAATGTGCCGAATCGATTGTCCGAAATTTCTTGTGTTATTTTGACCGGAAGCTGTAAACAAATGAACAGAAAATGACAGAAGAATCCAATATATAGGGAAATTCTCCGGTGAACATTCCGAAAGAAAAGGCTGAACTATTATAAATTTTTATACGATATGATATTTCGAGGAATAAAAATAACGTCAGATAGTTAAACCACTAATCACATTGACATGAGACTTAAAACCAAATTCCTCTCTGTTTTTGGCTAGAAGCCTCCTATTCTCGACATTGCGCGGCAGCAATTCGAACATGTAAATTTTACTGGTAACGAAATTCTCGTTAATTTGAGAGCAGCGCCAAAAATCGAAATCGAGTGTCCAGTTAGTGGTTTAACTTTAAAGTTTAAGTCCATTTAATCCAGCTGGATTTACAAACAAAATGATTGATTTTTCATTATTTAATACCTCCTCAAACATCTAATTTTCTTTATCCCAAAATTGAGCCAAGAACTTAGGCTAAAAACGTGTGAATGAGAATTAAATGAGGACCCAAAAGTTTGCTTTGCTTCCTCAGCGTGTAGAATTAGAAAATAAGGAATCAAAACAGGAATCGCGAAATGTCAAAAACAGTGAGGCCAGGCAGTGCGTGAATCGACCTATGGGACCCATATTTAGGTGACGGGCAAGGAATATTGAAAGAAGGTAGTGCCGAGAGCCATATTGGATTTTTTTCGTGACGTCACTGTTGCCAAGCTGTCGATGGGTTATACTGGTAAAACTCAAATTTCAAAGTTAAACAAATTAAAGAACTAAATTAAAATCCAATTTGATTCGGATTATGTTGTAAGGCCACTAGTTGATTGTGCAATGAGGTTTCTTTGTGTTTAATAGACTGCAGTGTGTATTATTCTTGAATTTGTTATTGAATGCACTGTCATGCTTTATGTGAAACGAGCAAAAATAATAATTTTCCCCTTTCAAAAGGTCTGATTGGTAGTTTACGGCAGTGCACCTCATCGTCGTGATTTGAATCTAACATATGAATTTCTAATTTAGAACAATTAACCCCAATAAAACCATTGCAACTTTGGTTTACTAAATTCCAATTAAAGATTGTGGTTGGATTCGAAAAATCCTATTTTTTGTTATTTTATTTTATCAACGATACAAACCTAACTAATTTCAACATTTATAAGCAAAATTTTGAACTAATTATCAAGTTTTGTCAATTTGAGTTAGGATACCTCAGCTACTTCAATCGTCTGAATTAAAGCAAAACAACTACTACAATCAACTTTTTTAGTATCAGTCTTAAAGAACAATAATATTTCTAGAACTGTGTGCCTTCAAAGTTGAAAAAATCTTCAAATTTTTTTAATTGCTAACAAAAAAGGAAAAATTTCCATATAAATTCACAGATTATTGGCAACAGTGACGTCACAGTCGGTACTAATACTAAAGCAAGGCTGCGTCGGCACTACCTCCTTTAAATATTCCTTGGGTGACGGGTGTTTTTCCTGGGAGGCCCCGTCACTAGAGATGCCAATGTGCCTGATTTTTCAGGATTTGCCTGATTTTTCGAGGCTCTGCCTGACAACCTGATAAGTGATTGAATTTCCCTGATTTTTGAAAATATGCCTGATTTTTCCTGATTTTTACGAATGTAATGAAAAATGAGAAGTAAGGAACTGGATAAGATACCATTGCTAAAGTTAAAAAGGAAAATGTGGCTAAATCAAAGCAATCGAAAGATTACCCTTAATCTGTTTTTTTTTTAAATAAATAATTCTACTAGGAATTATTCAACCAAGTAGACTTACAACACATATAAGAGTAAAAATGTGGAGCGATGACAAAAAAAAGTCATCACTTTGAGCGCAATTTCCGTTGCTTTAACGTTGCCTGATTTTCATTTCACCAGTTCCCTGATTTTTGAAAAAAAAAAATGTTTGCAACCCTGCCCGTCACATAAAAAACGCGTGACGCTCTCTTATACACAAGATAGCCGTTCAGTTTTGCCACACGTTGCAAATCTTGGAGTTCTTCCTCATTACTCTCTCGCTCCGAAAATTTCTTTGAGCCCGGCTAGTAAAACTACCAAAATGAGCGAGGCGACGAACGTGTTAAAAACGCACAAGCAGTTTGCCTCTGGTGGGAGGCAAGCATGGCGCTTGAGATAAAACAGCGAACGACAAACAAGTTGGGTGGTTCTCCAACAACAAAAAGCACGATAGATGAGCTAACTGATGGCCATTTTCAACAGACGCGCTCTCTCGAATGGCTTATTCTCTCGAGTTCCAATCCACCCAACCATTTCGGTTTCTGACATGTTTTGATTTTTTGTTTGTAATTAGAAAAATCAACTACACCATAATTTTTTTTAATACAGCAAATTATGTATCGTTAGATTTTTTGGAATCTGCAAATTACAGCAGTATCGTTTTTATGCCTGTATTTTGAAAAATAAAAGAGATATTGGAGCTTATTCTGCGACGCGAGTGACGTGACTTACGAAATTTCATATCGTTTTGCTGGCTTAAATAGCTTCTCTAGCCACGAAATTTTCGTTCACATGAGCTGTTATTGGTCTTCAGAGCTCATCGATACACAAATTTCTTTTCTGAAGCATTTTCTGGAGTCAGGACGAAGAAGTGAAATGGGCTTATGGTGTAGGTGATGTACTTTAGGCAAGTAGCGATAACAATTGGTTAGAATGTATAACTCCAAAACATTTGTTTGCACTTTTTTTTCTAAATTTATGAACTTTAAAAATTTGAAAGTAATAAGGTTGAAATCTCGAGGCATTGGTAAAGTTGTGGTATTTTTTTTTTTTTAATTTACCTCGATAGTTTAATACGTATCTCAAAATCCTTTGATCCTAGAGTAAAATAAAATTCTACAAACTAAAACAAAACAAGTTAAGTATTTCATCAAGTTCAAATTTGCTAAAATCAAAATCGGTTTTGTGGTTAGCAAGTTTGTAAGAATCAGAGATAATCAGAAGGTCACGAGTTAGTATTGATATTTTCCTGATGTCAAGCAATAAACTTGTAAAACTGATGTTATGTATATGGTTGTATGGCTGAGGCTTGGCCTTCGAATTGTTTCTCTGGCTTCCATGGCCGATGGTTCGCCCAGAGAAGGCATCCAACCTTCAGAGACCTACTCAATGGTTGGCAACCCCCGCTGCCCACTAAGCCTCTTCTGATTAAAAACCCCAGAAGCATTAGCTCTGAAATATTTATATTTAGTTGTTTACACCTATATAGTTACACATTTAACCTGTGTTTTAAACAATGAAACACATCCTTAATTGTCCTATGGGATTCGAACCCAAAAGTTTTCTCGCCGATACCGGGAGTCGAACCCAGTACGCCTGGGTTACCAGACTCGCGCCAGACTATTCGCTAAACCACGTCAGCGCTATAAACTTGAAAAACTGATCTTGAGCTTATGATATATTAAGGCATCCTATGTAAAAGTTATAGCTATATAGCTAGGTGTTAAAATTTTTAGGACTTACTTTTTTACGTCACGCTTTCAAGTGTTCAAAATATAAGTAAATTCGTATCCAGTAATTAAAAAAAATCAAGTTTTACTAGCTAACGTTTTTTTTTGTTTCATGAAATTTTTTTGCCGAACAAACTCATTTCCTACTTATGCAAAAAAGTTTATGCGTTTTTATTTTATTTTCATATGACGTTTAATCAGCATTTAAATAGCGTCATAAAACAAGAATTTATTTTGAATATTTTCGGATATCTTTTTTGAGTTGTTAAAACGAAATGTACCTACTGCAGAAATTAAGGAATAACTTTCATCCAAAGTTATATTTTTTATGATTTTTTAAAATTTTAATTTTCCTGTACGAAATAAAAATTCGTTGCGTTAAATCAGGGCTAAATTTGCTCTATTGGCTGTAGAAGCAACAACAGAAATTTACGGGGGAGGTATATGTATTAAAAATTCACAAATTCCATGAGCTTGTTTCTTGAGAATCGAAATTTTTAGAACATCTCATTACCCAAGTAACACAGATTATGCCAACTAGCATTAGGAAGTTTTATCATGGTTTAATTATGGCATTTTTTTGTGCAGCTCGTTTTATGGCGGTTTTATTATGGTCATGCAGAATGCTTATAATTTTTTTTCGACCATATGTTTTCAGATGGTTTTGAAAACGCTAATAAAACTTTTATTAAACATGCTGCTTTAGTTATTTTGAAAGAGTTGTGAATGCTTTTTTTAAACTATAATAAAACACAAACCTAGAAGTTTGCTCCAAGCTTTCTTTTGCATGTTCTATAATAGCACTCAGTGCATGATTATTAAACCGCCATAAAACTTAGTGACAGTTCTCGATCAAGATGTCAAAACAGGACACGCTCAGATTAGATAGCACATATTTGAATTGGAACTCCCATTTTTACACATTTTTGGTAAGTTATGCGTGTTGGTTTTGAGTTAAAATTAAAAAAATACATCTTTGAAAACTTGAAATCACCGAAAGTGGTATGAATATCTTTACAATATGAGTATTGAGTGAAAGGGCCCAAATAGTAGGAAAAAAATTGTTGCTTGACGCCATCATTAATTCAAGATGGCGGCTTCCGCTTTTATTTTCAAAGTTGTAAATTACTGAAAATATCGTGAAACCTTCACAATATGGTTATTAGATGAAAGTTATAAGAGAGTAGAATAAGAGTAGAAGTCAAATTTCGTTGCCCGTCGCCATCTTAAATCCAAGATGGCGGCTACCACTCATCTTGAAAATACTGTAAATGACTGAAAATCGCATAAAACCTATATTATAGGGGTATAAGTTGAAAGAAATCAACCGGTAGAAGTTGAATTTCGCTATCTGACGCCATCTTGAAATCCAATATGGCGGCTTCCGCTAAACTTTAAAATGTACTAAATGACTTAAAATGACATGAAACCCAGGTGGTAGTGGGTTGAAGGGCTTAACGAGTAGAAGTCGAATATTGCTATCTTACGCCATCTTGAAATCCAAGATGGCAGCTTTCTATAAACTTTAAAAATGCTCTAAATCATTGAATATCGCATGAAACCTCCAAAATATGGGTGTTGGTCAATTGGGATAAGCTAGAAAAAGTTTATTTTTGCATTCTGACGCTATCTTGAAATCCAAGATGGTGGCTTCAGCTGAACTTAAAAATACTGTAAATGAATGAAAATAGCATGAAACTCCCAAATATATTTTGTATTGGGTGCTAAGGCTAAATGATTGAAGTCAAATATCTGTTTTCACGTTTCTCTGAAAATCTGTAAGTGACTGAAAATCCCACAAAAACCACCACAATACAGACCCCGTTCGTTTTTGGCAACATTCGATTTCGACAACATCGAGTTTGGCACATGTGCCTAAATCAGACGGTTAACAGAAACAACATAACTTTAATATTTTAATCTTATAATATTTTAACGTTTTTTAATAAGGTTTTAAGGGCACTATTAAACTTGAAATATGAGAAGTGTTCGGATAGAAATTAGATGGATGTTTTTCGCTTCACAGACTGGACTCGAATGAGCCCCTTTTATTGAGACTTAATTCGTCATGCCTGAACACTCTCTCGATAGAGATATGTCGACTGCATAATGCAATTACAGTGAAACACTGTTATACAACAGTCCTCCTTTCTTTAGAAGAAACAGTAGTTATAAAAAGTAAAGGTTTTTATAAGTTTCAATATTGTGACAGCACTTGAAATGCTACGATAGAAATTATTTTTAAATATAACTTTTTGTTTCATCTTAATTCGTTATTCTTCAAATTTTCAGAACGCACTAAACATGCTTCGAAAGAATTCAAAAATTCATCTACAAATTCGGAATTTGATTTAGTTCTTCTTATGATTTTTCTTCACTATGGTTTCTGACCTTTGTTGGTCATATTTAGGTGTTGAAACTGGATTCATGCTTTATTCTGGGTTTTTCTTCTGGTCATGATTGGACTTCGATTGGCCTTGTACAGCTTCCGTGTTTTCGCCTCTCTAACGTCATCCTGTGGTACATGCGGAACATCAGGGAACCCAGGAAAATCGCTTTCGTCATCTAGCGAATCTCTTCTACGTTTACGGTTTGTATAAGGCATCAGGACCAACGAACTGCGTCGTTTAGTGGGTAAAAGCTTCAACTGATTCCTATGTGCTGATATCAGGTGCTCGCCTAACGAAATCTGAAAGACATTTTTAGAAATAGGTTTTAGAAATACAGCATCGATCCATCTTTCTATATCTGTTTTCTTGAAATTCTTATAAAGGATCTTATCTCCTTCCACCAACCTAAAAAATGGATCAGGGGTTTCATCTAATATCTCTGGGATATGACTCAAAGGTTTAACCGATTTTTCAAGAAATTGTTTGTATTGTTTTTTTGGATTTATTAAATCCAACAGAATTTTAGGCTGGTAGCAAAATAATTTCTCTGAAGGAAATTTTCCATCACTTGACAAACAACTATTCCGGTAATTTATCAAAAATAAGTTTATCTGATCATCAATAGGAAGATTTTTTGTGCTAGGATCTAATAAAAACTTTTTCAGAGTATCTTTTACTACTCTGACCAAACGTTCCGCCTGGCCGTTACTCGCCGGATTGTAAGGTGGACTTTTAAGAACCGTTACACCTTGTAACTCTAAAAAGCTTACAAATTCCTTACCATTAAATGGAGGACCTCCATCCGTTACCATGACATCAGGTAATCCGAAAGTCGCAAAGATTTTTGCTAATTTTTTTAAAACACGTACTCCATCTGTACCATGTTGCATAAGGTCAACTTCCACCCACTTTGAATAGCTGTCCACTACCAAAAGGTAGGTTCTGCCGCTGAAGTGAAAAAAATCGGCGTGAATCCTACTGAATGGACGGGTAGTAGGAATCCAAGATTCTTTCTCTTTTGAATGATGTACCACGACGGAAGTTCTTGCACAAATGTCACACTGTTTCACAAAATTTTCTATATCTGCGCTTATTCCAGTCCAATGAACAGTCCGCCTCGCTAACTGCTTCATTCGCACCATACCACTATGGTTAGCGTGAAGAAGTTTTAGTATAGAATTACGCAAACTGTTCGGTATCAAAACTCGTTCCCTGTATAAAATACAGTCATCTACAATTTCTAATTCAGATTTGCAAGCAGAATAGTTTTTAAAATACTCAGGTACTTTTTTAGGCCAGCCATATTTTATAAATCCAATCAGCTGCGTGAGGAAATTGTCATTTTTTGTCTCTTTACTTATTTGCGCAAAATCTAGAGGGAAGTCGTTTGAAAAATTTAAACTGTTGATACCACCATCAAGACCACTAGGAACAGGTTGCTCTAAAGGGAAACGAGAGCAAAAATCTGCGTTACCCATTTGTGCAGATGGCCTGTACAAGATCTCAAAGTTATAAATTGCCAATTCTAAAATGTACCGTTGAAGCCTTGTTACAATGAGCGAATTTTTTCCATCCTTCCCGAAGATACCCAGTAGAGGTTTATGATCTGTGTATACTGTAAAATGTTTTCCAAAAAGGAATTTATGGAACTTTTTTACAGTACACACTAAAGCAAGTGCTTCCAGGTGAAGGATTGGATACGATTTTTGAGCGGAGTTAAGCGAAAATGATGTGAAACACACAGGCTTTTCAACCCCATCAACTCTATGGGCTAGAACACCTCCTAGTCCATAAGACGATGCATCTGTGACAACAACCAAATCTTTGCAAGGGTCATAATATTCCAAAATATTAGCTTTGAGTAAAGCTTTTTTACTCTCTTCAAATGCATTATTACAATCTTGCGTCCAAATAAATTCTGTGTTTTTTTGTAAAAGATTGTAAAAACTTTTCAGCTTAGATGACATGAATGGTATAAATTTGTTATAAAAATTAATCAATCCCAAATATGATTTTAATTCCGTTACATTTCTTGGAATTTTAGCATTCACTATCGTTGAAATCTTTTCTGGGGATGGCTTTAGCCCTTCGTCAGTTATTAAATGCCCCAAATAAGGCAACTTATTAACAAAAAATTTACATTTTTTCCAACTCACTTTAACATTTGCTAATGAGAGTCTTTCAAGAACTAATTCTAGCTTCATAAGACAATCTTTAAAATCTTTACCTGCGATGAGCAGGTCGTCAAGATAACAAGTAACATTCTTAAGTCCACGTATGATTTGCTCCATTATTTTTTGAAAAATGCTGGCCGAAGATGAAGCCCCTTGTGGCAAACGGTTGTATGTAAATAATCCAATAGGTGTGTTAATAACAACATATTTCCTTGATCTGTGAGATAGTTTTAATTGGGTGTACGCACCAGCTAAGTCCAAAGAACAGAATATTTTGTTCCCAGCTAGGGATGCAAAAATATCCTGCGCTAGGGGAAGAGGATAGGTATTGGGTATTAGGATTTTATTAATGGAGACCTTACAGTCTATCACCATACGCAAATCACCGTCTTTTTTCATAACGGCTATTATGGGCGAAGCCCATTCACTGGCTTCTATAGGAGAAATTACCTTTTGTTTCTCAAGCAGCTCCAAATGTGCCAACAACTTGTCCCTTATCTTATATGGAACTTCGTATGCTCGTTTGAAGATGGGCTGAGAATCCTTAACGGTCAAATCTGCTTCGTATCCTGAGATGGGTTCAGAAAAATCTTTATTGAATACCTTAGCGAATCTAATTTTAATATTACTCAATATATTTTCGACATTTTCAGCTTCGCCGACCTTCTGAATTGCCTGTACCGCTTCAAAGCTTCCCCGCCAATTAGGATAGAAGAGATCCATCCAATCTCGCCCAATAAGTGGTGTAAAATTGTTTCCAGTTTCCAAAATAACAAGTCTGGCAGTTTTTTTTATTCCATTAATTTCAACCAATACATTAATCTCTCCAAAAATATTTAGCCGCGAACCATTAACGACTACCAACTTCCGATTGCATTCATAAATCTGTACAGTAGAGAGCAGCTTATTGTACACATTTTTCCCGATTACCGAGACTGCTGATCCCGTGTCGATTTCCATCAAAAGCGATTTATTATTAACTCCAACTTTCACTAAACAAGGTTCATTTATCCGTTTTATCGAAGCGATCATTAAGCATTCCACGTCCGATTCCTCATCATCACTGTTTTTCCGTATTTTCATTCGTTTATAATATTGAGCAACAGCTTCCATTGAAGGTTGGTTGTCAACTAAATTAACCGAATTGAATTTTTTATAATTGTTGCAATTTCGTTTCAAATGACCCTTCATGCCACAGTGATTACAAATAGCATTGCTATGAGGACCTTCGCGACCACGAGAAGAAGACCGTTCGCGATTCCAATAGGCTTTACCCGAAGACTGAGTATCATCACGATTACGAGAAACTGATCGATCACGTTTCCAAACCATACCGCCCGAATACTGACGTCCCCTGCTATTGGCTCCTTGGCGTTCGCGGTTGTATTGATTATTTCTCCAATTGTTCTGACCGTAATTTTCGCGTCTACCGAGACGATGTTGAATAGAAAGAACATTGGTACTGTTACCCTCGTTTATAACTCTGGCATTGTTATCAGCGCGCTCGCTGCTAATAATCAATCGTTCCACTTCTTCCCTCGTTATGTTTTCCTCCATTAAACATTTTTGCTGAAGAGTTTTATTTCGCAGACCCATGATCAATCTATCCCTAATGGCATCATTTTTTAATTCCAAAAAAATTACATTGTTCGGCTAACAGCTTAACAGCAAGTACAAAGTTCTCGCTAGTTTCTGTTGCACCCTGAAAACGGTTGTAAAAACGATAGCGCTGCAAAAGGGCAGGATCTACCTTATCGTAATGTTCTTTTAGCCGTTGAGTAAGATTTGCATATTCAATCGTTTCTATATTAGTATTCGGATAAAGAACTTTTAGCTGATCATAGACTAACTCCCCAGCTAGCGTGATGAAATATGAACGCTTACTTTCTGCTGGAACATTGTTCAAGGTGCAAAAAATTTCGAAACGCTCGAGGTAGTTAGTAAATGATCTTCCAGGAATGTTATTATCAATAACACCGATTAATCCCGTTGGTGCCATGGTTTAGAAAAATATCTAAAACGTTGAAAATAGAGTATAAAAATCACTTACTTGAACCCTTATATAGTACTCACTGCTATTTGCGTCTATCGTCACTCTGCAAATGCAATTTTTCACGACTCACGTCTCAACTTCCTGGTGAGAATTATCCAGTGAGATATCTCGAAGTACTATCACAATCGATCACTGCTCCTGATCGAGCATCAAACACCCTAGCTGTTGAAGATATAAAAAAGAACAATAGGTTTCCAAAACGTGTTCTCCCTGTACTCTTCTCGATCAGGCCCAGTACAAGGGTACAAAATGGTGATCGCGAAACCACGCTATATCACACCATATGAACGATTTAATTTTTTTTTTTAAATTTTCGTAGGGCAATGCATTTAAATCACGCTTCCAAAACCACGGCAGGTGTAATAGTACTTTAAAGTTTACGATGTAATATATTCAAACACTCTTTTGACCCACGTGGTCAAGACTGGTAGCTTTAACTGATTTCAATCAACTTTTCAGAAGTTTTTTTAACAGCTTTCCAAAACACGCGTAAGTACCGTGCAGACTCGTCGCCACTTTAATATTTTAATCTTATAATATTTTAACGTTTTTTAATAAGGTTTTAAGGGCACTATTAAACTTGAAATATGAGAAGTGTTCGGATAGAAATTAGATGGATGTTTTTCGCTTCACAGACTGGACTCGAATGAGCCCCTTTTATTGAGACTTAATTCGTCATGCCTGAACACTCTCTCGATAGAGATATGTCGACTGCATAATGCAATTACAGTGAAACACTGTTATACAACAATAACCTTATAGTTTTCGCAAGAATAAGACCAATACAATTTAAACATAATAGCATGATAGGAATAATAGAATTACATTAATGGCAAAATAAAAAACAAAAACTATAAACAAAACAAGAAAAGTGCTAAATGCATTAGAAACATAATGAAAAAATAATAAAGGGATTTAAAATGATCTAAATTGTCTTATAATAGTAGTTTTAATGTAGTATTACGTGAAAAAAGTTGTGTTCAAGCGATTTTCATTGATTAACAGTATTTTAAATTCAGTGGAAGCTGCCATCTTGGATTTCAAGATGGCGTCGGAAAGAAAAAAATCGACTTCTAGTTTAGCCCTTTCACCCAATACCCGTATAGTGGTGGTTTAATGCGACTTTTTGTCAGCATTAAGCATTAAAAGTTGAGCGGATGCCGCCATCTTGGATTTCAAGATGGCGTCTGATAGCGAAATTCAATTTCTACTCGTTTAGCCCTTCCACCCGATACCCATTTTGTTGGGGTTTCATGCGATTTCAAGTCATTTACACCATTTTAAAGTTCAGCGGAAGCCGCCATCTTGGATTTCAAGATGGCGTCAGACAACGAAATTTGACTTCAACTCATGATTTATTCCACGGGTCATTCAAAACCAATCCCTTTTCATTCAAAAAGTCTGTCCTCATTTACTGTACTAAGGATTAACAACTCAGAAATGAGGAACTCAACCTTAGCGTGTAATTGGTTGGCTTGCGAGAGAAACGTCAAATCGTAGCTTTTTTTTGGGGTCACCATAATAAAACTATGAATTGACTCACGCCATGTTGGTTGCAAAATCGAAGGGCACAAAATGACGCCATGTTGATGGATTCACAATGCAAGCATTGGAAAATTTTTTTTTAGGCCTTTTTCCATCAATTCCATCATGATTGACCATCAGATTTGACGAGGCGCATTTATTTTAAGATACTATTTCATATACATTTTACCTGAAATCTTGACTGGCAGTAGAAAAGAAGCACAATATATGGTTAAAACATTGGTTTTTTTAGCTATTAATTTTACCAGATCATATCTGAATAATGCAATCATCATTCATCAACCATTATGGTTGCTGGAAAAAATAAAAAAAAACTCCGAGAACTGACAGAACCGAAAAAAACAAAAATTTCTAACATGTTTTATAAAAGCTTTATAAAAGCTTTGGTGACCAAAATTGATGACCAACAATTATATGTCTTGATGACGTTTCTAGGGTAGGGCCAAATAGCCTGATTTTGGCTTTATTAGAGTCCAGGTGATGTTATAGAATGCGCTTTAGCTTTTTATGAAGATTAATGCAATAGTCCAAACGATATTTTGCTGACCATAATAAAGCTAAAATTGTTACTTGGGTACATACCACAAGCAAGGTTGCCGAAAAAAATCGGTGATTTTGACAAAAAAAAATCTGTTTTTTGAGATTTGACGACAAAATTCTGTCTCGATCGTCTGTGATGCCTTTTCTATGATTTTAACAAAAAAAAAACATGTCCGTGGGGCGCTTTTTATAAAAATCTGGGTAAAAATCAATAAATTGAATCAATACCAAAACATGTTCATGAATTTGAGTCAGAAATTCATATAAAAAAAATTCAGTCAAAAGAGAAAAGTTTTTTATAAATTTGAAAAGTGCTCAAAATTTAAACAATTGTGAAATTTGTGAAATATTTCAAAATTCTGTGATCTGTGACGAAACTTGGTCAAAATTCTGTGGAATTATAGCTGTTTCTGTGATTTCAACCATGACCAGAAGACCGCTTGGTACTGTTTCATAAAAACTTCGGCATGCTCACGACATGTTTCCACTGCCACACTGAATTTCTCAAACCCAGGGGTTCAAAAAGCTTCGTCTTGGTTCATAACTCATTCATGATTTTTTGCGGAATTTGTAAGTAACGTTTACATGAGTAAATTTGAATTTTAATGTTTGTATGGGAAAGTTAAATATTTTGTACTGAAATCTACATCATTTTTGTTTCTTCTGTGCAAACAAAGTTGTGCAGCAGAAAATTTTCTTTGAAAAAAATTATAAATTGGCACAAGAACTATGAGCATGCTCGGTTCCACAGAAGACACAAAATTATGTTGATTTTTCATTTCAAAATATTCAATATTCCCATACAAATCTGAAAGTTCATGTTTACTTATATAAACGTTACTTAAAAATTCTGCAAAAAATCATGGATGAGTTTTGAAGCAACACGAAGCTTTTTAGACCCCAGGGTTTGTGGAATTCAAAAACTACCACAAATCGACTCAGTCTTCTGCCACACTATAATAATTTAATTTTCTTATAATTTTTACATTTATCCACAAAGATTTATTTTTGTCTATCCCGTTTTCAATTCGTAGTAACGCTATAGTAAATTACAAACACACATTTTAACCGACGAGACTTTACTTTTATTTTCAAACCTCGTGATTAAATTTTGTTTTAAGGTAATGGGAGCAGCTTTATTGCGTGTGCCATAATTTGAGACTGCATGATAATTAGAAGCAAGTACAGTGGGGCTTTATAATCAACTGGTTATGGATTGCTTGCAAATTGTCGATTATCACCCCATGTGGATGTGGAAACCATGTTTGAAAAATAATTTTCCAATAATCAAAAGCTGAAAACAGCGAAAAAATAGGTAATCCTCAAATAAACCCATAGAGCACTTGCTACACACACATACAAGAGGTCTGTTGGGCACAAATCAAAGGTTTTTATATGCAGAAAAAGCAAAGTTTATTCAAAATCTTGAATTTTCGGAAATGTATGCGTATTTTCTCTTAAAAAGAGTCAATTGATATGTTTCGAATCATCTGCTAACAAGTGGAAATTTATTTGAAGAATAGTTCGGAAACAAGAAGAGCAAAATTTAAAAGAAACCCGACCATCTATGAAGTGCACTTAGAACGGTTCTCCCAGATACTTTGAAGGCAGACTCTGATTTTTCTTATAGAGTTTTCCATCGGGAAATTGAAGTCAAGAGCTTCCGTCGTGATATTTAGCAAGAAATTTTGGCAATATTTGTTCTGCTTCCCCTAAAATTGGTGTATAACAAACTTACAAACAAGTAAATAAACAAACCGGCTTCCTTAAAATGTGTAGAACAGCAGAAATTTTTCAATAGCATTCATAAATTATTTAAAAAAAATTACTTTGTTCCTTCGAGCCGTTTTCATTTAACATGAAACTGTCACTTTTGTTTGCCCAACGGCTTACTTATACTAGTGCACTGTGCTATTAAACGAATATTCAAACTTAACTATACACATGTGTCATTAGACTGAGTCGATTTGGGGTCATTTTTGAATTTCTCAAACCCTGGGGTCTTAAAAGCTTCGTTTTGGTCCAAAACTCATCCATGATTTTTTGCAGAATTTTCAAGTAACATTTACATGAGTAAATTTGAACTTTTAGGTTTGTATGGGAAAATTGAATATTTTGTACTGAAAAATCAACATCATTTTTGTTTCTTCTGTGGAACCGAGCCTGCTAATGGTTTTTGTGCCTATTTATAAATTTCTTACAGGAAATACTCCGCTGAAGAACTTTGTCGAATATCATAACTTCGTATCTTTTTAGACAAAAAAGGTATTAGCTCATTAACAGGTGTATTTCTTTTGGCATTGATAAACAAGAAATTCAATTGACACCACTGCTGGGTGCCTAGCGAAGTATTGCAAGACCACTTTTCATGCCATACTTCGTGGGTCACAAGCAGTGGTGTCAATTGAATTCATGGTTTATCAATCCAAAAAGACATACACCTGTTAAACAGCTAATAACTTTTTTGTCTAAAAAGATACGAAGTTATGATATTCGACAAAGTTCTTCAGCGGAGTATTTCCTGTAAGAAATTTATAAATAGGCACAAAAACCATTAGCAGGCTCGGTTCCACAGAAGAAACAAAAATGATGTTGATTTTTCAGTACAAAATATTCAATTTTTCCATACAAACCTAAAAGTTCAAATTTCCTCATGTAAACGTTACTTAAAAATTCTGCAAAAAATCATGGATGAGTTTATGTTCAAAACGAAGCTTTTAAGACCCCAGGGTTTGAGAAATTCGAAAATGACCCCAAATCGACTCAGTCTAATGTGTCATGTACATATGTAACTGGAATTATTGTTAACATTTAATCAAAAGAAAAAAATATTCTGGGTCGCCAAAAATAACACAAAAATGAAATGATTCCTCTTAATTCCAAAACAATGAATATTTTTTATACAACACCGTCACTTCTTGAGGGCCCTACTTCACAGCCAAACTGAGACCACTCCGCAAAGAGAGAACGCAAGAGCACAAACAAACCGATCCGATTGAGGAGCTCCCGCAATTCCGATTGGGGGTAAACAAATGCGTAGAAACCCAACCCAACCCTAGTGCTCGCACTCGTACAGTTTCGTTCCGTTCAGGTGTGCCTACGTGCCACTTGGCAGATTTCTATCCTCCAAAAATAAACGCTACGCCGATATCATCGATGATGATGATGATGGAATATGTTTTTTTTTGTTGGTTGATCAACTTCTTCCATTATTACCTTGTGCTGCCAAGTAGCTGCCTTCGTTGCTTCGTTTGATTTGCTGCGAATTGCTGGTGGATTTCGAGGGGCTATTCAGTGGGTTCTCCAGCGTTCCGTAGGGGAACTTTTCGTAATCCCGGTACAGTGGGTTCCTCAAGGATCCATACTGGATGCTGTCACTCATGTAGTAGATATCCATTTTCGATCGACTCCGATTTGGCGCCCTTTACTGAATGCTCACTATATTGAAAGGTACACAATATGTTACACGATTTGCTCTTAGAACATTCAAGTTAATGTATTTGCTAGGGACACGATTGAATGAACACTCTACTTGGCCACACACTTTAGTCTATAGTTATAGAGCACTGTCGTTTTTTATATGGCTTCTAAAGCTGAATGAAATATCGTATTACAATATCGGGTCACGTTTGTCACAAAAGATGGATAAGAGCCGCTCTCACTTTGTTCACCATGTCTTCAAAAGCACATTCTATTCAATGCTATCGTAGACCTTTGTTTTAAGTTATAACTTCGCCGTGCAATTCACCATAGTAAAACCAGTTGTGAATATATCAACTAGTGGTAGTACGCGAATTGAGTGTTATTAGCTTCTCGAAAGGTACATCCAACCGTACTGAGACGAACGTTGCGAATGAGCGTCAAGAAAATGTGCGCTGTAAATTTTGTGCAATAATGTGTTGTGGTGAACGTGAAACTCATCAGCTCCATCGCTCGCTCGCTGGCGTGGTTCATTGACGCCATGCCATGCCACAGCCAGGACGCGTAAATGTTTCGGCTCTCTGTTGTTTTTTTTTTTCGTTCGTGGGGGCCGGCCAGGCAGGTTTTCATTCTCTTTTTAGGAAGAGAACTTTTTCGAGCTACCTATCTCTATCGTGCCAACCAGAAGCGCGGCATGGATAGTGAGATTGTATCGCTCATTCTGAGTGTAAAATATATTCAGCTTTGTATCATACTTTCGGAACAAGTAGTTAAATTGACAACACCATAAAAAATTAATACGTAAATGCGATTCAACCCGAAAAGGATTAATGAAACGATCAGAATGAATGTCTGATTTAACGTTGTTTATTTCCATAACCAACCTAATTTATTTCAACTTTTCTTTTCCCTTTGAGCACGGCAAGGATCAATTTGCCGAAAAGGATTTTTCCAACAAAAACAAAGTTTTATACATTTTAATCTTTTTATGCGTTTGAAAAAAGTTGCAATTGGTCTAATTAACGTCTCATCTATCCGGATTACTATTTTAGTTGTAGCATAAAAAACTTCTATCCGATTTAATTGTCTTAATCACTGTTATCTATCTGAAATTGAAGGCTTCTTGACTCTCATAGTTCGATTTTAGCACGACACAAATTTGAACCGCATGCCAAAATTGAATAATTTGATTTTGTATAGAATATTGTATCATGTTTTTTATTATAAAAATGAAAAAAAAATGACAACAGTATTCAAAATGACAAAAGTGTTCAAACTGATAAAAGGGACAAAAATTATGAAAAAAAAAACAAAAAATAATTACAACAATTATAAAAACGACAAATAATGACAAAAAGGATAAAAATTTTAAAAAAATGACAAACATTGAAATAATTACATTATTGACAAAACTGACAATTACGACAACAATTACAAAATGGCGAAAGTAATAAATGACAAAAATAACATCAATGGCAATAATGACAAAAACAACAAAAGTGACTTAAATATGAAAATTGCAAAATTAAGGAAAAACTAAAAAGAAAAAAAAAATCTTAAGTTACAAAAATGACAAAACTAATAAAAATGATAAATAACAAATTTACAAAAATTACAGAAATGTCAAAAATTAAAAAAGGCACAGAAATTACAAAGACTTCGTGACAAAAATTAAATAAATAACAAAAATTTCAAAAATGATAAAATTATTAAAAAAAATAAATTACGCAAATGACATCAATGGCAGAAATGACAAAAAATCACGAAAATCACAAAAACGACATAAATGACAATAATAGCATAAAATAAATAAAGTAGGTACATAAATGGTGACGTAAAAGATAAAAATAACAAAAATGAAAAAAAAAATGATGGAAATGACATAAATTACAAAATTCCAGCAATGACAAAAAAGCAAAGATAGTAAACTACAGTGAGCGAAATAAGAATAGTACCACTATGTGTTTTGCTTGTTAAAATATGAATGATTGCAAATCTCGTAAATTTATTTCTACAGTTTATTCTGTATTGTCTAACGGATAAATAAAGCATAAGTTTCCTTTTTTTGGACGTAGCAATTGGCGTTGAGGACCAAAAATGTGAAAAAGGGTTGCGAAATAAGAATAGTATCACTTGAGTTTTTCATCAAAAAAAGATTAGTTAAAAAAAAATACTGTGCAAAAGTGAATAATAATGCTTCTGTGAATTATTTGAATAGATAATTGCATATTAAGGAGTTTTCTAGAATTCCAAAGGTTTTCGAAGGTTTTAAAAGGGGGTTTCAAGAGATGCTCCTCTAGCGTTAAGGAATTTGATATTTGAGCTGTAATTCTTCACCAAACTACTTACTTTCTTCATTTAAACGACGTGAAATGATGAAACAAACATTCGAGATTTGTTTTGAATCAGAAAAATAGGTTTGAAATCAAAAAATTAAGATTTTTTTTCAGTAAACCAAACTTTTTCCAGTTTCAAGTCTTAGATGGCAGCACTTTCTTGCAGTTAAAACCAAATTAAGTCTCAATATTGATTTTTCAGGTTTATTTAGGCCCCCATTCATCATTTTGAGGTATTTTCAAGGCCGTGCGAACGGGGGGGGGGGGGGGGGGGGTTTTAGGGGTCTAACCCCCCCATGACGATTTTTTCTAAGTAAAATTTTCACCGAAGAAACGGAAATTACTTGATCTTAAAATGTATTTGGAAATAAGTGTTAACAAGCAAGTCAGAAATTTTTCTCGCCTCCGGCGGAAATCATGAGAAATTTTGATCTACGATACTCTTCGACGTTTACGAATTGAAACAAAGTTTAGTTCTAAATTACAATTCAATTAATCTTTTGTATAGGAACTGAAATCTTGACATACAAAAATCCTACCTCATTTTCAAAATTGGTTTTTATTAAAAAGTGTTACTAAATAAGAACAGAGTTTGAAACGGACAATTTTTTTTAAATCGTTATATTCATACAAATGTTATGCTGATATTAAATATTCTTCAAGAAACTAATTTCGACTAAATTTCAAAGTGTTTTTTGTTTTTCTAAATGGTCAACACAACACATAACTTACACAAGGCCACTAAATTTACATATTTCGGAGGTGCAATGAATTAAAAAGGTAATTTCTAATAGTTTGGGTACTTTGAATCTGAATATGCAATATTTCTATCAACTTGTGTTATTAAAATGATATTTGAAAATAAGTAAAATGTATTTGAAAAATTTCTGCATTATTTATACAAAGACTCAAATCAAAAACCTATCATTCAAAACTAAAAGTTTTAAATGAATTTTCAACTTTCCTCAAGAATTCAAGTATTTTTAAGTTCTGCGAATAAAGTCTTATGTTTTTTTAAACTTTTTTTTATTTATCAAATTTTTAAGAAGTTTTAAACTAAACTGAATTTAAGATATTTCTAAGAAAACATGTAATCTTTTTGCAGGTTTCAACAAATGTGTTAAATGAAATCAAATTTTGTTTACACTTTCTACAGTTATGTCAAAAGTACTTTTGATGATATCTTTCCATTTTTTTCAATTGTTGAATTTTACAATTTTTAGATCATGCATCATTTTCATCATAATAATATCGCTCAATTGGATGAAGTATGATAACCAGAATCAGAATCACATTTTTTTGTATATTTAGGTTTGTTAGTTAATCAGTTATCTATGTTTGATTTTACTTAAAACTGATACATTTTAAAACTCCTTATCACCAAAACCCAACGGGTTCGACCAAATTTGATAAAAGATTCGAGTTCATGACCCTAAAGTCTATCAAATCAATCATTAAAAAAGCACCAAAATGCTGTTCCCTTGAGTCATCAATTAAATTATATAAATTCTTATGATGAAACGTGTGTATTAAAAAACATCCTGAAATATTTAACAAGCCCTTAAGTCTAAATTTTTAATAAGAAAAACAAAGCTTCAACCTTCTGTCCTTTCCCATATCGAAAGTGACAAAATACTCAAAGCTTGTAATTTTAAACTTTAAAACTTTTTATTGAAAAATTAAAAACTTTTCATAATTTTTTTTCTAGATAAAATCGTCTTTTATGAATCAATCATGATTTTAAAATTAATCTTTAAAAGTTTAAAACGTGATTTGAAGTAGGTAGCAACTTTAATCTTAATTTTATGCGAAATGTTAACTAAATTTGTATTTGCTTTGTTTTTACAATATTTGTTGTAACTTTGAACTCCTTATCTTTCAATTTTTATCAGTTTTCATTGATCATTCATGAAATTACCTATTTCCTAACATTTTCTTGTAAGTATATTTGAACAGGAAGTTATGGTTTTGAACTTAAAAAATGAACTGTTTAAGTCATTCATTTTTCTATAAATAGGTTTTTTCTCTGACTTCTTTCACTGGCACTTTTCAAATAATAATAAATTTTTATATTCTTCTTTTTATTAAATTAAAATAAACCATAAATAATTGAATAAACTCTCCAAAGTTTAAACTGTTTTTTTTTTCAGTTATCGAAAATTAACATTTTTAATCGCGATTGAATATTTTTTTGTAAAAATTCAAAATACTACAGCGGAATTTTTCAATCACCTTTCAGATGAAAATTTAAGAACAGAATTTTAATTAAGATGAATAAAAATTAACAATTATTATCATTTTCCTAAAAACTAATCAAGGTTAGTTTTTTACCGGATTGGATTTTTATTTTAAGAATCCAGATTTCTTTTAAGCTCTGTGTTTTGGAAATGTTTATTTTAAATTTTAAAGCTTAGGAAGTCTTTTGAAACAAATTTCTAGTTCAGAATAAAGAACATAATTTTGAAAAAAAAAATGATCAATGACTTACCAAAAATTTGAAACTTTCATTCTGGTATGATTTGAAAATTTTGTTTTTTTTTTCAGTCCAATTTATTTTTAGTTTGTGTAGTAATCATGATGAGTGAAAAACGGTGTTAGAAATTTCTTTCCTTTTTTTATTGTTTATTTTTGGTATTGAAATTCGGTTTTGGTAAATTTGAAATTCGAAAACCCCCCCCATGGACGGGTCCTTCGCACGGGCCTACAATTTTGTGGAAGTTCATGCTGCAGAAAGCTTTTCCGGATTTGCAAAAGAATCACCAGCACAAGATTGTACATTCGTCAAAATTCCTGCTCTTCTCAACTTCCGATTCAATTGCGATGCTAGCCGTCTGGTCCATCAAGCTCCATCGCATAGTACAACTTTATTATGATAATGATCTTAGAATTTCCAAAGCGTTCACACGGTACCATGTATTAATTTCTTGACCAAAATCATCCAGCACACCTGAATGAATCCAACCTGTTTTTTGGATTCAAATTCAGCCTCAAATCCATGTTTCATCAGTTTGCATCATACTTATGAATGTTAATTAAGAAATCAAGCAGTTTGATAAAGTTATATAGCTCAAATATCAAATTCCTTAACGCTAAAGGAGCATCTCTTAAAATCCACCTTTTAGTACCTTTGAAGACCTTTGGAATTCTGGAAAACTCCTAAAATGCAGTTATCTATTAAAATAATTCGAAGAAGCATTATTATTCACTTTTACACAGTAAATTTTTAAAAGTAATCTTTTTTTGATTAAAACCTCAAGTGATACTTTTCTTATTTCGCAACCCTTTTTCACATTTTTGGTCCTCAACGCCAATTGCTACGGCCAAAAAAAGTAAACTTATGCTTTATTTATCCGTTAAACAATACAGAATAAACTGTAGAAGACTTATCCGGTACAACTGTGTTCGATGATTACTCTTGGGCTCGAACTCATGGACATCGGCTCAGGAGGCAACTGACTTATCAACTGAGCTATATCACAAGCCCCAAGCAATACACATAAATGGCATAAATGACATCAAATGCTTAGATGGCAAAAATGACAAATCGAGATAAAAAATACCAAAAATGACCAAACTAACATAAATCCAGAGACTAGATAAAAAAAGTAAAAGAAAGAAAATATTGAAAAGATAAAAAAAGACTAAAACAACAAAAAAAGGATAAAAACGGGGGAATTTGTTGTTATTTCGGCAACAGTTACAAGATTAGCACATTGAGGATAATGAAATAATATTGTACGCATGCACCCATAGAAGAGGTCCTATTTAGCAAATCTCCGTGCCGGAAATGCGATGAAAAGTGGCTGCACCAAAGATGATATGATTGGAAAAGCACAACGAAAAACATTTTATGGGATTTTAATCCTATTGGATATTCATCCGAAAAAATCCTCTCTTATACCAGATTTTATAATTCTGAATAAAGTAGTTTAGTTTTAATCACCGCACGTACTTATAATCTTTTTTGATTGATAGTTTTCGGTGAGCGCAAGACGAAAGAAAAATGCTGTTTTTAACGTTTTCGGCCTACTTATCTTTTGGTCATCCTCAGAAAAACTGTATTTATTTAATGGAATTAAAGGATGAAATTAATTACAAAGGAATAAGCGAAAAACTAAGTGTAGATCGCTGAAATGTACTGCAAATTTTTCTCCGTATTATGTATTTCAAATTCTCTAACCTCAAACGATAAATTTGTGGAAGTTACAGAGCTCGTAAGCTGTAAAGTCCGTTCCAAGCCAATGAGACAGGTGATTTCTGATGGACGACAAAACTTATGAAAAACCCTATTTCAACCAAATTCCAGCGGTTGAATCCTACAACATTTCTGATCGTGGCAAGATTCCTTGCAGAATAAAGTATGTGGTTGTTTTGTGAAAAATATAATGATTGACCAAGACTCTGCTCCTGTGGGAAAAATATAACACATTTCAATACAAAAACTTTGATTTGCGCTGTTTTTTAAAGCTTGAAAAAGTACTCTTGTATGCAGACATTCTAGTAAAAACAATTTTTAGTGACATAATAATAATCAAGTTTTACTAAGCTTTAAAAAACTGAAAACGGACTTGCTGGCAATAAATGCGTTTCTTGCTCGTCTTCGGTCGTTTGAATGCGATTAGCGAATGCTTGACTTCGAAATTGTTTTAGTTTTACACGACTGGGGGATGAGTGACCGGCAAACGAAAAGGAACCCATTTGAGGAACAGCCAATTGAGTTTCACAGACTAAAAGGCATCACAGTCACAACTTCACGCCTCATGACGCTGAAATTTCTCAACCTTGGATAAGGGTTGTTCGGTTCAAAAAGTGGTCAACTTAAACTCGCCGTATTGTTTCTAATCATTCATGTAAAAAAATCTGAACACTTCTTACTTTGAAGGTGTATGTGTGTAAAATGATGCTTCTATTTGGATTTTGACATTAGATCTTTCGTTATCAAAATGGCGTCCAAGTAAGAGAAGCTACGAATCAAAATTTTGTACATGCGTCGTGGAAATCCAAACTACACGCACGCAGAAATAGCAAAATCGTTGAACGTGGCCAAATCAACCGTCAACAAAGTAGTAAAAGTGTTCGAGGAACGTTTATTGACTAGGAAGCCTGGATCGGGGGGAAATCGAAAGTCGGGCGCAGCAATGACGAACAGAAGAGTGGTTAGCAAATGGTCGCAAATAGAATTGGAATATCGTCTACAACCGTGCATGAAGCTAAAAAATGATTAGACTAAGAAGATATAGTGACTTCAAATCGCAATGGACGACGAAACCTACGCCAAGGCATACTTCAGACAAGAGTACTTTATAGCAACCGGAAGGGGAAAGGTGGCAGACATTTTCAAGCATATTAAACTATCAAAGTTTGCCAAGAAATATCTAGTTTGGCAAGCTTTCTGTACCAGTTGCTTGAAAAGCTACATTTTGGTTGCAACCAAGACAGTCAACCAGAAAATTGACGTGAGAGAGTGTCTTCAAAAGCGTTTGCTTCCGAACAAACATGACTTTTCTGTGCTGTTTTGGCCGGATTTGGTATCCTGGCATCATGGAAAAAAGGCAATGGAGTGGTATGCTGCTAACAACATTCAGGTTGTGCCCAATGATAAGAACCCTCCCAACACACCAGACCTTCTCTCAATCGAAAAATATTGGATGATACACCCAAAATAATTTTCACTTAAAAAATAAGTGACATCTGTAGTAAATTCTCGCCATACGTAATTTCATTTGAATTTTAAGTGATGGGTCAAGTGAATTCATTTAAGTGACCGGTTAAGTGAATCACACTATGACGTTCGAGTGAAATTTATCTGAGTTTCAGAGTAAGTTTCTAGTTAATTATCTCTCGCGTTTTTAAATAAAAGAACATTTATAAAACAGCACTACGATTTCAAATACTTACATTACGCTTTCGCCATAAATTTATGGCGAAAGGAAAACTCCATCGTAATCCCAAGGCAGATCGGTTACTGCGGATAGAGCGACTTATAAATCTTCCCTGCTGCAAACCAGAAAATCTGTCTGGTTCAACCCACAAGCTGAAACATGATAACACCTTTAAATAACTTTTTCTTACATCACGTTTAACACAAACTACCGCCAAAATCGCCTATTAAAGAATTGGGAAAATCCAAATCCAGCATAAGCTTTAAACGCTGCTCTTTAGAATTTATTTGAAAATAAACACAATTACAACCCGACATTGACTTGAAATTCTAGTGATGGGGAAGTGATTATTTTCTTAACACTTCAAATTCAAGTGACGACTGAAGTGAATGTGGATGAATTCACTTGAAATTTAAGTGACTGCCAAGTGAAATGTATATGTCACACTTGAATGGAAGAAAATCACTGGATCCTTGTTTTTAAGTGAAAAATCATTTGTGTTTTAAGAGTGAATTTGGGTTCAGTGTAGTTAAGCAAGACCGTAAGAAAACCCAAAAAACTGTAAGCAGCGAGAAGCAGTTGCAAGCAAACTGGCGTTCTGCTCCGATAAAAGTGGATAAAGTGACTACAAAATCTGATGGCAGTCGTCAAACAAAAGTTTCCCCAATTTGGATAAGGTCGATCGGAATCTTAACTGAGTATTTTTCCGTCTTTTATACATATTGAACTTCAAAAAAAAAGATACTTTAATTTTTTTTGATAAACAAATAATCGTTTTATACACAATTTAGTCTGACCACTTTTCGATCCGAACACCCTTTATTACCATCCATTCACTGCGCCCGTTTGCCAAGCAAGAATTTGAGCAGACTTTTCAAAATTCTGAAACTACTTCACTGTTTTATTTATAATATTTTTGTCAAGCAACGCATTGCCAATGCAGTTACATCACTAGAACCGAAATGAAATGGTCTTTCTTATGCACATAGTTTTATTGCAATAACCTTTGCGTTAACATAGTCAAAATCCAGTGCAAAGTGGAATTTAGTTGCTAGCATGGTTTCAGAAAATGCAGATTGATAAAAAGTTCTGAAACAGCTACCTTTGAATAGTCGACAAAACTCTGTGTTTCGTGTTTTATAAATCTAAAGATGAAAAAAATATCACAAATTACGTCTATTACTTTCTTATTCACTTTTCAAAAAAAAATCTTTTGTTACTGGAACAGCAGTTGATTCATTAAAATGTACGATTTTTTCACCACTTTTTTACATTTTTTGTGGCCATGTACTTAAGAAATAAAAAAAAATGTTTCCAAATGTGCAACATATAGCTTCTAACTTCAGCTTTCTCAAGCACTATTGTATTTTTTCGAGGAATTAATAACTGACCTACCTTTTTTTGGGCCTTTTTCCCAAAGTATGTTTTTTCGGATTTTTTTTAGACTTTGAATAACGTTAGGGGCCGTTCACATACCACGTGGACAACTTAGGGGGGGAAAAAGGGTGTATGGAAATGTCCACGGAGAGGGGGGTAGGGGTTTGGGTCATGTCCACGTGGACAAACTTACTTTCAAAATATTTTTAAAGGTGAATAATTATAAAGATGTTTAAATCAAAATCTTAAGATTTCAAAGCTTTCCAGTTTAAGTTTGAACGATAAGTAGCTACTTGAAAGCAAGTTATAAATATGATAGTTCAGAAATTATAAATTGATAAAACTATTTTATATCAGGAAATGATTAATCGTTTTTTTTTCAAAATCAGCCATTTCAATAACAAAAAGGCAAAAAGTAGTGTTTTCTAACTTTCAAATTAGATTTAGAAACAAAAACAATTTCAATTCTGTCCACAAGGACATCCGGGGGGGTAGGGGTTTGCCAAATGTCCACGCTTGTCCACGGAGGGGGGGAGGGGGTCAAAAACCTCATTTTTCTGTCCACGTGGTATCTGAACGGCCCCTTAAAATAAATGATTTTAGCTAAACATTGTCTGAGAGTTATATTTGAGTCACGTACGTCCCAAGTAACACAGATTATGCCAACTAGCATTAGGAAGTTTTATCATGGTTTAATTATGGCATTTTTTGTGCAGCTCGTTTTATGGCGGTTTTATTATGGTCATGCAGAATGCTTATAATTTTTTTTCGACCATATGTTTTCAGATGGTTTTGAAAACGCTAATAAAACTTTTATGAAACATGCTGTTTTAGTTATTTTGAAAGAGCTGTGAATGCTTTTTTTAAACTATAATAAAACACAAACCTAGAAGTTTGCTCCAAGCTTTCTTTTGCATGTTCTATAATAGCACTCAGTGCATGATTATTAAACCGCCATAAAACTTAGTGACAGTTCTCGATCAAGATCTCAAAACAGGACACGCTCAGATTAGATAGCACATATTTGAATTGGAACTCCCATTTTGACACATTTTTGGTAAGTTATGCGTGTTGGTTTTGAGTTAAAATTAAAAAAAAAAATACATCTTTGAAAACTTGAAATCACCGAAAGTGGTATGAATATCTTTACAATATGAGTATTGAGTGAAAGGGCCCAAATAGTAGGAAAAAAATTGTTGCTTGACGCCATCATTAATTCAAGATGGCGGCTTCCGCTTTTATTTTCAAAGCTGTAAATTACTGAAAATATCGTGAAACCTTCACAATATGGTTATTAGGTGAAAGTAATAAACGAGTAGAAGTCAAATTTCGTTGCCCGTCGCCATCTTAAATCCAAGATGGCGGCTACCACTCAACTTGAAAATACTGTAAATGACTGAAAATCGCATAAAACCTATATTATAGGGGTATAAGTTGAAAGAAATCAACCGGTAGAAGTTGAATTTCGCTATCTGACGCCATCTTGAAATCCAAGATGGTGGCTTCCGCTAAACTTTAAAATGTAGTAAATGACTTAAAATGACATGAAACCCAGGTGGTAGTGGGTGGAAGGGCTTAACGAGTAGCAGTCGAATATTGCTATCTTACGCCATCTTGAAATCCAAGATGGCAGCTTTCTATAAACTTTAAAAATGCTCTAAATCATTGAATATCGCATGAAACCTCCAAAATATGGGTGTTTGTCAATTGGGATAAGCTATAAAAAGTTTATTTTTGCATTCTGTCGCTATCTTGAAATCCAGGATGGTGGCTTCAGCTGAACTTAAAAATACTGTAAATGAATGAAAATAGCATGAAACTCCCAAATATATTGTATTGGGTGCTAAGGCTAAATGATAGAAGTCAAATATCTCTTTTCGCGTTTCTCTGAAAATCTGTAAGTGACTGATAATCCCACAAAAACCACCACAATACAGACCCCGTTCGTTTTTGGCAACATTCGATTTTGGCAACATCGAATTTGGCACATGTGCCTAAATCAGACGGTTAACAGAAACAACATAACCTTATAGTTTTCACTAGAATAAGACCAATACAATTTAAACATAATAGCATGATAGGAATAATAGAATAACATAAATGGCAAAAAAAAACAAAAACTATAAACAAAACAAGAAAAGTGCTAAATGCATTAGAAACATAATGAAAAAATAATAAAAGTGATTTAAAATTACCTAAATTGTCTTAAAATGGTAGTTTTAATGTAGTATTACGTGAAAAAAGTTCTGTTCAAGCGATTTTCATTGATTAACAGTATTTTAAATTCAGTGAAAACTGCCATCTTGGATTTCAAGATGGCGACGGAAAGAAAAAAATCGACTTCTCGTTAAGCCCTTTCACCAAATACCCGTATAGTGATGGTTTAATGCGACTTTTTGTCAGCATTAAGTATTAAAAGTTAAGTGGATGCCGCCATCTTGGATTTCAAGATGGCGTCTGATAGCGAAATTCAACTTCTACTCGTTTAGCCCTTTCACCCGATACCCATTTTGTTGGGGTTTCATGCGATTTCAAGTCATTTACACCATTTTAAAGTTCAGCGGAAGAAGCCATCTTGGATTTCAAGATGGCGTCAGACAACGAAATTTGACTTCAACTCATGATTTATTCCACGGGTCATTCAAAACCAATCCCTTTTCATTCAAAAAGTCTGTCCTCATTTAATGTACTAATGATTAACAACTCAGAAATGAGGAACTCAACCTTAGCGTGTAATTGGTTGGCTTGCGAGAGAAACGTCAAATCGTAGCTTTTTTTGGGGTCATCATTAAACCATAATAAAACTATGAATTGACTCACGCCATGTTGGTTGCAAAATCGAAGGGCACAAAATGACGCCATGTTGATGGATTCACAATGAAAGCATTGGAAAATATTTTTTCAGGCCTTTTTCCATCAATTCCATCATGATTGACCATCAGATTTAACGAGGCGCATTTATTTTAAGATACTATT
Organism: Uranotaenia lowii; assembly: GCF_029784155.1. NCBI lineage: Eukaryota > Metazoa > Arthropoda > Insecta > Diptera > Culicidae > Uranotaenia > Uranotaenia lowii. The sequence continues at coordinate 33,995,945 of NC_073692.1, forward strand.
TCATATACATTTTACCTAAAATCTTGACTGGCAGTAGAAAAGAAGCTCAATATATGGTTAAAACATTGGTTTTTTTAGCTATTAATTTTACCAGATCATATCTGAATAATGCAATCATCATTCATCAACCATTATGGTTGCTGGAAAAAATAAAAAAAAAAACTCCGAGAACTGACAGTACCGAAAAAAAACTAAAATTTCTAACATGTTTTATAATAGCTTTTTAAAAGCTTTGGTGACCAATATTGATGACCAACAATTATATGCCTCGATGACGTTTCTAGGGTAGGGCCAAATAGCCTGATTTTGGCTTTATTAGAGTCCAGGTGATGTTATAGAATGCGCTTTAGCTTTTTATGAAGATTAATGCGATAGTCCAAACGATATTTTGCTGACCATAATAAAGCTTAAATTGTTACTTGGGGTTACAAGCTTTCCAAAACTATAAATTGTAGCAAATAATTGAGAAACAAGAGAGTTTTAGCGGAAAAAGTGTTAGGGGCCATTTGACTCCGGCGGCGGTATAAAAAGGTTATACCACATACCTGTTTCGGATTCCAAAAGCTTTTAGAAAAATTATAATATAAAAAAACGTAGGGGAGATGGGGGCATAATGGCCACCTTAAGGAAAACGCTTATTTAACCATAGAGAACAGCTGTAATATGTGAATTACATCATTGTTTCGTGTTCAGACACTCAAATAGTCTATTGCCTAATTGGATGAAACTTGAAAAAGTAGATTAAAACATTTAAAAATGCATTTTAAAAATTTTTGCCGAAAGCTGAAAACCAGTCACTGTAGAGGCATAATGAGAAACCCCCCGAGGCAGTATGAGCACCATTAATGAAGGCATAATGAGCGTTTTCTGCCGGAAATTCTAGCATCAAATTCGACTCGATGAAGTCAACTGAGTAATAGAGCTACAGCTTAACTTGTATCGTCTGACGATTTGGCCTATTGGTTAGATGTCGGAGAGGTAATCAGTAGGCTCGAGTTCGATTCCCGGTCGAGGTGATTTTTTTTTCATTTATCATTCATGATCATGATTGCACTAAACGGTGAGGCGTAGATTCATCAAACAAACCAATAACAAAATAATCTAGGTCTGTTTGTAGAGTTCAAAGAATGAACACATGCTCATACCTTATGTTTCTGGTGTTTTGTTTGACGGATGATACTTTGATGCTATTAGCCGTATAATGTAACAATAAAAAAAAACAATCATGAATGGTATGTGCAAAAAAAAACCCTCTCGAACAGGAATCGAACTCGAGTCTACTGATAACCTCTCCGACACCTTACCATTAGGCCAAATCGACAGACGAATCAAGGCAAGCTGTAGCTCTATTAGTCAGTTGACTTCATCGAGTCGAAATCGCTGCAGGATTCCCCGGCAGAAAATGCTCAATATGCCTTCATTGAAAGTGCTCTGTTCGCCTCTAGTGAACAAATTAAAGTAAAAACGCGTTTTACAATTGATTAAAGTGAAAAATCAAAAATTTTATGATGCTGAAAATTGAAAAACAATGTGTAGATCATGTTGCAGTGCGTACATTTCAGATCAAGATGATTTGAAGGTCATAAAAGCTTATTTGGTGGTGCTCAAAAATTATAATATTTTCGTCACTTGAGAACCTTGCTGGTTATTATTTAATATTTCTGTAAATATGCAAAGGATATTTCTTTTTTGGTGAAAAATTAATACTATAGGTAGTACGAAACAAGTCCTCATGAAAATTTGTTTAAGAAAATACGTACTTATGTAGAAAAATAGACTTCTCATTATGCCTCGGGTGCTCGTTATGCCCTCATCTCCCCTACAATTTGAAAATAAAAATAGTTATGAATAAAAATTGGCGAAAAAACAATTACAAAAGGAGTTATATGACTATAGTCATTTGAAGTTCAAAAAAAATCATTTGATCCCCTCCGGTAGGTTTAGTGTAAAATACGTTGTTCAGTATTTTATCCTTATAATGCTCTTATCATGCCAACAAAACCCTTAATTTCGTTCAGTAAAACAATAAGAGCAATGCCTCGTGCTAAATAAGTTAGAAATGGAAGACGACGATGTCTCAATTCAATGTCATCTTGGCTGGAAGCGGCTTAACTAAAGACAATTGAACATATCCGCCTCGTAAGCCATTTGTGGGCGCTGCTGCCATATCGCGACTCGGAAACCAAATGAAACTAAATATGGAATCTGATTCGTAGAGGTAGACACGTAAATAGCAATAGTTAGCTATGGATTATTCAACAAACCTCCTGTGATAAATACGTTAGGCGAGATGTGCCCTGATCCACCTTGCGGTTTCTGAGGTGATACTTTGAGTGAGATACTTTATTTGATAACAAACTTGGTTTTAATGCACATGAAATCAAATTGTGGTTAAGAGATCCACCTTTGCTGTTCTGATGGTTATCATTTGAACATTTAAGGTGATATTAAATTTAATTTACGGTTAAAAAAAAAAAGATTCTTAAAATCATCATCAGTTCCCAACAATTTCAATTTCAATTATGTATTGTCTTTTCAAAATAAACTCTACCGATAATTTAGTAGAATCTGTTGTTCATCAAAAGCCATTTCGAACCAAAAGTTTTTTTTTTTGTTTTTTAAATATCAAGTGGCTATCTTAATAAAATCGGAGGCATTTTCTTTGTGACTATCACGTAGGAACGGACGATCGGAATGAAATGAAATTTTTTATTCGAGGGGTTTTGGCTTGCATAATAGTTCTAAGAATTTCACTCTTTATTGAAGAGGGGTCGTCCCCATACAAAACAACTTCAAATGGGACACCAGGACCCTCATTAACGAGCACGAAGAAGTTAAGGACGTGTAGATGAGGCTAAACATTTATAACGACTTATTAATTTAAATGCAAAACGAAGGTTACCGGTTCAACTAGTTTGCGCATAAAAGTTTGCTAACTTGAACCAGATTTTTTTGAGTTTGATCTTTATGTGTCACAAGGAAACTTTTGCGCTTATTCTGCTTTAAACCTTTGACCACGTGACTAGTCTATGTAACAGGTTTTTCTGTGTCACTCAGATTGTATGGATGAAAAGTCGAATTTCCTTTTCTTTTTTTCAGGAAAATCTTGGAGGAAATTCTCGAACGGTTATGCTCGCTACCATTTCCCCTGCAGCGACCCATTTGGACGAAACCTTGGCAACGTTGCGCTATGCTTGCCAAGCTAGAGCCATCGTCAACCGGGTGAAGGTGAACGAAGATCCACATGACCGTATAATCCGGGAGCTGAGGGCTGAGGTCGAACGACTACAAATACTGCGGCAGGACTACGAACGACAGAAACGGCACTCGGCCAACCAACAGCAACAACCGAGAAAGATTATCATCGAAACCTCGGTCGATGACAGCGAAGTGGAGGCCCTAAGACTACAGCTGGCCGAAACTGAGCAGGAGCTTGCCAAGGCACAAAAATCCTGGCGGGAACGTCTGCAGGAGGCCGAAGATGTGCGGAGAACTGAGATGAAATTGTTAAAGCGCAAAGGGCTAGCATTGGAGCTATCGGCTGAACAAAAAGAACCCTGTTTGGTGAACTTAGCTGCAGACCCGATGCTTTCCGGCACGCTTTTGTACATTATTCCAAGTGGTCAGGTTAAGGTCGGAAGGCCTTCCTCCTTTTCCTCGCCGGATATTGTTCTAGAAGGTCCACTGGTATCGCATCATCACTGGTGAGACAATTTGATTTCTTATACCAGGATTTCCTTTAACATTTTTATTTACATTCCACAGTACCATTGAAAACAGAAATGGCAAACTATATCTTACCCCGGAGGATCTAGAACAGTACGAAACATTTGTCAATGGGGAGTTATTACAGGAAAGGAAGCAGTTGTTCCACAATGATCGAGTTGTGATCGGGGGATCGCACTACTTCCGAGTGTCCAACCCAATGTGTCCGAACCGCAGCAAACAAATCGTAAGTGCTGTTTTGTATAAAAATATTTTACAACGTGTACTGTGGATTGAACGAATACTGCGAACAATGCGAAGCGAAGCTGTTTGTTTAACTTGACCCAAAGGTGTAGTGATTCAAATTATAAAAGCCAAGCTTGTCTCAAATAGGACTAAAATCAATAAAATATCTAAAGATAAGAACATGCGCTATATTTGAAGACTTGAACCTCTCATTAAATATAGTTTAACTGCTAAAATAGTAAGGAAAGTATGTAAGTTCTGATTTTCACACACTGTTTCAAACATTTTTTGTTGTAGATGGTGGACTTCCAGCTAGCCAATCAAGAAATACTCCAGGAACAAGAGAAGCGCCTCCGTCGGGAGTTGGACGCTGAAAAGCAAGCTGCTATTTCCCGGATAGAAGCCGAACGTTTGGCTCACGAACAACGGTACGAAGAACGTCTGGCCACGCTTGAGTTGGAAAAATTCAAATACAAATGCCACAAGGAGCTCTTGGAAACGGAGAAAGAAGCCACTCTGAAATGCCAACAAGCATCGGAGAGTGACCCCCTGAATAATTCGTTTGAGTTAAAACCTTTCCAATCCAATCTAGCAGATGAGATCAGAAAGATAATGGAAAGACCTAGTGAAGAGAGTTTACACCAAATTCAGCTCATGGTAAAAGAAGCGACTCAGCGTTGCAAGGATTTGCAGTTAAACTTTGAGTTTCAGCAATCCCAGGTTCTAGACGAGCAAGGTATATTCCGTGCCGTAATCAATATTTATGACAAAGCCAAAGGAAGAGTCGCTGAGTGGTTGCCCGCTAGGCTTGAGTATTGGTTGTCTATTCTTCGTGAACGCGAAGATATTTCCTCTGTTAATATTTTCGAAAATTTCGACATCGACTGGAAAGAAGATAACGTCGAGCTTAATGAATCATCAAACGATTCCCGCAATTCGAGCAGAATTTCATTGAATTTGAGTTCAGTAAAAGATGTTATAATGGGAAGAAACAGTTTGACAAGAAAATCAAACAATCCTGCAAGTACCTCTAAAAAATCAGAAGGTCTTCTCAAATCTATGTTCAAAATGGTGGCTCCCAGTAGTAATATACGCAAAGAGCTGATTTTCGATGAAGATTCCAACGACTCAAGTATGCAATCTAATGATGAAAATGTTCCAGCAAATGACCAGTGCAAATCATCTACCCAAGCTCCGGGTCGATTCGAGATTAAAGCTAAGAGTCAGCTTAAAGACCTGCAGGTGGCTACCCTAAGACTGAAAAAGCTTTGCGAGAAGCAACTTCGGAATGCTCCCAAACTTGGAGACGATGACAGCATCGTCGATTTGGATTGTAGTTTGCGAACAGAGGAGAGTATCGCTAGGGATTTCTTGCGGTCGTTAGCGGAAATCGAGAACGCTATTCAGGATATGCGTTTTGTTCTGACGGAGCAAAACATTCGACAGGCTACAGCGGATTTGGCAAAAACACCTAAATCGGTTAGGTTTTTGTTGGACTGAAAAGTAATTGAACAAATTTTATTTTTAGACCATGTAAGTAAGGTGGTGTTTGACCTTGTGTAATTGCTTACCCTATTTTTAGTATTACACATTTATTTACGATATATACTATTTATGTATTTCCTGTACCAAATTTTGTATTATTAGATTTTAATACTTTCAAACCAAGACAATAAAAACAGAATCCAATAAACTTTAACATTCAGTCAATGGGAAAGAAATAACCTCTTGGCTGTCATCCGAGAAAATGAATGATCTTTATTTTATGAGAGACTTACATGTTTTATTAAAGTCACAAAATAATAATAATAATTTACAAAATATACTACTCAAAACCTATGCTATGCTTAACGCTTAACATAATTAAAAGAATACGGTTTCGCTACCCACGGTTGCAGACAAATCTCCACACAACGCACACAACAAAACTTATGGTTTATGTTGAAATTTCTGAAAAATGGCGTTGAAATGCAAAAGAAATAAAGGGAAACTTGAAAATGTTTTTAAAATCAAAACAAATTACGAACGACCTAATCATACAACAGCTTACGCCTGGCGCGTGTTTTGGTACCGATAATTATGTTTTCAAAAGAAAATCTTAAAGACGATGACAAAGGAATTGACGAAGATGAACGAAGCGGTTGCGATTTCTGCTGACTGAATGAAAGCACAGACTCTATTTGCTATTCTAATCCCAGGGCCCAGTTGATGCCTTGGACAATAAACAGAATAAGTGGCTGCCACGCTACGAGCCACCGGATCCAATCCAGTAATTGCCCGTAGAGAACGTGCGGCCGCTCCCACCTGTAAGTTTCATAAAATACTTGTTAGTGCAAAAATGCAAAGCGATAACAAGGGGAATTCGAATTGCTTACGGATTGCAGAACATTTTTTTCAGGTCAACTTTCTCCTTGCAGTACGGACACGTTTGCTTCTTGCCGATGATACACCAGCCCCGTATACAAAATTCGTGGAACACATGATCACAGGACAGTTTGTAGGTGTCTTCAATCACACCGGTTTCGTTGACATCCGTCAGTAGTTGATTGCCACAGACGGCACACACGTTTCGTTCCAAGTGCCGCGTTGGAATGCCTTTAGGGGTGTAGTACTGCAAATAATAGCAAAAAAAATTGATATTGTCAAACAAGTTCAAAAAGAATATGTTGTGTTAATATCCGAATCATTTTTTGATAAATTTTTTCAGCTAAAATTTTCAGTCTGAAATATAAAATTTTAAAAGTCTCTATGTCGGTCTGGTTTTTTAACATCAACATTAAAGTCAATTTTCTTTGACGAGATTTTACTTGTTAAGAGATTTTACTAAATCAACCAGGAAAAAGTTTTATCAACACTATCAATGTTTTTTTTTCATTTTTTTAACTTTTGATACTTATTTACTTATTTAATATAAAGAATCACTCAATCTTCGGAACATGATATCTGATGTCAAAATAGATGACTGGTGAGACACGATATAACACGTGCTTTCTTTCTAAACAAAATGTGATGCTGGTTACCTATTGCGCAACCTTATGGAGTTTTCTGAAAAAAAATCCCACATGTTCCATGTGTCTGGTAAATAGTCACGTAGTGTTTCTAAAGGGAGTTCCAACAAATCTGTGATTGCGATCAATTGAATTTGAATTTTTTTTTTTTTTTTTTGAGTGCTTCGAACATCTCGGTGGAAAATTAATCATATTTTAATCAATTTGATCTAAATATGAATAGGTATAGGTTCCGTTTAAAGGACTCGGCAAAACGATCTTACGTTTGAATGTTATTTCGGAATCGTCTGAAATAACTAGAACTTAGTACCTATCTACACTTACCCCAATATGTGCAGCCATTTTGTCCGTACAGATTTCGGAAACATCCCGTCCCAAAACTCCGTAGTACAGGCCGTAAAATACAAACAGCAGCCCGATATCCATCCACACGTTCGGTGCTTGATTGAAGACGAAGTTCAGTCCGAAAAAGGTGAACATCATGATTATATACCCGATAATGCCGAGACCGTAGCTGAGCTTGTAGATAAAATAGAACCACTTGTACACGAGTCGGGGAGTAGTTCCGGCGATCGGTTTCTTCATAGCCTTCCGCATGACCAACGACGTTATGCAGCTGAAAAGTAACCAGAAGAAAACGAACCGCCAGTACTGGCTACGCAAACTAAGTACGAACGGGATCAACCAAAGGGCAACCAATGTCATGAGCTGTAAAATATGTAAAATATTGATGTTACTGTTCCAGTCTTTATGAAAATTCTGACTTTGGTCTTACTGAGTATGATTTGTAGTGCCGTTTTTTCCACTCCACCAACACGATCTGGGCTATGATTAGCGTTACGAGGAGGATAACGACCATTTCAGCGTGCATTGATTCGTGTCCTATGTGTTTTTCGTGCAGTTTCATGTGTTCGATCCTACAATTTAGAAATTGAGATATTTATAAGGCCATTTGAGCGAGGTTTTTGTAACAGAGGTATCTTGTCTATTTTAATCTTTTTATAATCTTGATTTGTAAATGTTATTTTTATGTTTGATGTTAATGTTTTCAATAGCATTTGATAAATAAAAATCACTTGAAGAAATAGGTTTAAGAACGTATACTTCGAATCATTTTTGACTGACGGTAGACTTGTACGAAAATAGATTTTTTTTATTTCTTTAGCATGATTAGAAGCTCTAATTTTATTTTGAAAATTCAAAAATTTAATCTAAATGAGCAAAATTCAATCTGAATAAATTTGGTGTTCAATTTTATCTTGTTCAAAACTAATTTACATTCAGTTTCAAATTTTGCTTTTTCAAACAAAATTATTCAATATTTTACCTCATTTTTTCCTCCGGAGTGAGGTCATCGAACGTCTGCAGGAATAAATAAATAAAAATAAGATTAGTGTTTTTACATGCAGAAAAATCAATTTTCAAAATGATGAAACAATTGACAATTTAATGTGTATAGTAGTAACCCGATACCTTGTTCAACATATCGACCGGCTCGTGAAGATTCATTCTGCCGTCCTTTCAATCCCTTCTAGGACCTGCCGTGCTGGTAAATCCTGTTGCGTATGAACCTTTCTCTTCACGTTCACGTTTGCGATACGGGAAGCCAACACCGCACAAAATTAATAAATGACCGATCGATTTTTTTCTACAGTCGACAACAGAAGAGACACGCACAGAGCAAAGGGAAAATCACATACTTCTTATATCTTTTGCTGAGTGTTTCTTATCATGATTTTTGCCTCGATGGTTCCACTCGAAATAAGATCACTGAATTTGCATTTTGAAGTCTCTTTTTCGGGCAGTGGCAGCACCAGAAAGACCAAACTTCCAGTAAATGACTGGGGATGAAGAATCTTTTTTAAAGCGAATCACAACCACCGCAAGAATATGAGCTGATGTTTTGATACGTATCGTCGTTCGTTTTGTACCCGCTGATGGTGAGAAAATTTCTGACAAGATCGATTCGAGCCGCTTTTTCAGAGAGCCATTTGACGTTCTCTTTTGATGAGCATAGCGGAGTGGTATTCTGGTATCTGAAAATCTGAAAGTGAAAAATTGATGCGCACAGATCTACACTGGAAAAGTTTTCAATGGTTTTATTACTGTTAATACTGTCGGTGTGATTTAAATATTTATTTATTTTTATTTTTCGATGCGATATCAAAAATTGAAAATAATATTTTAACGTATCTAGCACTCCAAATTATAAACCTGATTCTAAATTTTCACAAAAAAATATATTATGGGGATCTTTCAGTGATACATTTCTAAATTTTCTAGTTTATTTAAACCAATAATTTAAAATAAGACGTAACGCATTTATGAGGGAGGGGATATACGAGCTTGTTACGCACGGAAAATAATAAAAAGGTAAAATTTACCGAGATAGCCAAGGTAAACGATCGTGAAAGCCAAAAAGGTAGCTTCTACCTCTTCGAGGTGAAACTCACCTCACAGCGAGGTAAAATTTACCTTAATCGAGGTTGAGAAAAAGGTACAATTCACCGAGGAAAAGGGTGAATCCAAAAAAGGTAAATCTTACCTCGTAGCGAGGTGAAGTTCACCTGAATTGAGCTGAATAAAAAAGTATAATTCACCTAGAAAAAAAGGTAAAACCAAATAAGGTAAAACTTACCTCGTAGCGAGGTGAAGTTGACCTGGATTGAGCTAAACAAAACGGTACAATTCTTCTCGAAAAAAGTGACTATTCGCCGAACTCGTTTATTGAGGTTAAGCTGTTTTGTCATTCAGGAACAAGTTTTGCTTTGTGCATAATATGTGAAAATCGGAATAGAATGGTAAGTGTTTTCTTATAGATATCATTTTGTTGTGCTGGTTCTCGTCATATATACATTGCTTTTGTTTCAGATCGACCCATAGAGCTTTGAGGTGTATTCCACGTCATCCTCCAGCCGGAAAAGCCGAACCTGACCGGATTAGCCGAACAAGGTCATGAATGTACGCAACGCAGGAGTATTCAGCGGCCATGGCGGCTCGGAAGAACGCGAAGCCGAATTACCAGTCCCTACCCGCATGATCAAATATCATACAACTTATCGTCAATATTATTCTGTTCTTATTACATGAATAGTGACTATTCAAGTGATCGTTCTAAAATCTTCCAATTTTTTAATAACTTTTATATTTTTCATGTGTCTTCGCTTGAAATGATACAAAAATATTTTTGAAAGATACCAGTAATAATCCTTAAAACTAAACTCGGAATGCATCAGAGTGTGTCTTTACTGGCTTCAAAACAAATAAAAATGGCGCGGCGCGTGTTTTGGTTTGGCTAGCGGAAACGAAGGAATCTGTTTTATTTGGCAAATCCTCAGCTAAAATGTAAGTTTAAAGCAATTTTGTTTTCCATAAACTATTTTTTAATTGTTTCAATTATTTTTTTCAGTAATAAACAACCCTACAATCCTGTGGTGCAGATTCGATGGTCCGGAAGAGGAATTTGCCGGTCGAGACATTCGCGGCAACAGCAGCACATAATTCAGACATCCGTCGAAAAAATCCACCACCCTGCCGTAAAAACAATAGAGCGGTTTATGGGCCGCATAGAATGTTCGCAGCAGCTTTGGCCGGAGGTAATTATACTTGATTATTGTGTTTGAAAGAAACTCAGTAGCGGTACTGGAGAAAGCATCGGCACCGGATTTCCGAATTGAAAGTGGTGGCTGCGAATGATTTTCCACGCTGCTGGACATATCCAAAGGTTTATTGCAATTAATGTGAGTAGAATTTTCTAGTAATTTAACATTACGTTTTTTTAACTATCCCGATAGGAAATACACCCTACTATTCACCATACTTAGTCGGCTCGCGAAGGGTGCGTCGGCCGATTTTCGATCATACTAATTGGCCTATTGTTGCAACGTCGCTTATGGGAGTTTTTGCTGGGCATCAGCCGATTAGTAAGCCGATTTCGTAGGCCTATCAAATAGGGTGATGAGTAGTATGATTGTGTAGGAACCGACTTAATCGCCTGATTAGTAGGGTGATAAAGTTAATGAGATTTTCGACGTTCAGCTATTTAATAGAGGTATCAAACGAGCTATTTAGTATTAATCATACGACTCAATCCGACTAAATAGCAGAATTGATTGGCCTCAAAAATCGATTGTTTTTCCTACCACCCTACCCAATCGTATTAAATAGCCGGATTGATTGACAGCAAAAATAGATTTTTCTTTGTACCACCCAACTCAATCCGACTAAATAGCAGAATTGATTGACCACAAAAATCGATTGTTTTTCTACCACCCTACCAAATCGTACTAAATAGCCGGATTGATTGACCGTTAAAATTGATTTTTCTCCCTACCACCCTACGCAATCCGACTAAATAGCTGAATTGATTGATCGCCAACATCGATTTTTTTTCCTACCACCCTACCCAATCGTACTTAATAGCCGGATTCATTGACCTCAAAAATTGATTTTTCTTCCTACCACCCAACTCAGTCAGACTAAATAGCCGGATTGATTGACCGCAAAAGTACCATCCGACTAAATAGGGCGATTTATGTAAATGGTTCATTTTCGTATCTCGGAGCAAGTCCAGTAGAGGTATTTTTATTTTTCTGTAGTAAAAATGTAGGTGGTTGGCGAAGTAAAGTTTTGGCAGGTAGCCTGATGGTGGAGGCACGAACCTGCAAACTGGCTCATTCGGCAATGAGAATGCCGGAATCTTTAAACCTAGCATCCTACAGTAGCCTGTCGGGAAACGACCTGTCCTGTGAAGAAGCTTGCCATCCAAGCACTGCAAAACTCCAACGATCTACCAAGGCTTCCGTAAACTTCTGACTCGATCCTGAAGATGGAAATCCGTTCCAGCTCCTCCACCCAACCGGTACAAACGGATTTCGAGAGCTGAATGTTTTTCTATTGAAATAAGAGGAAAACAATCAAACTATTTTCCAAAATAAATTTTTTATTCCATCAACTCACCTCCGGCACCTCATCCAGAAACTGGCCCACGGTGAGGGCGACGTCAGCGATGCCTCCATCGGAATCATGAACACCTTCGATTACGGCTTCAGGCATGCCCGGCTAACGTCCGGGAACTTGGTCAGGTTGACGTCGTCATGACGGAACCGATAGAAACCCGCTCGCCACTCGAACAAACTGCTGATGAGCACTGACGAACCGTGGACCAAGCTTTCCCTTCGATGAACTCCATCACACAACACATCTGTCAAAAACTAATTCAGTTATGACCATTCCATACTAAATGGGCTTAAAGTTTGCCAACTAAATAGAGTCCTACGAAAACCTACTAAATTGACCGATCCCCTCCGATTACGTCGATCAACTTATTGTGCTACCAAATCATGCGTAATTGTGTGAGCCTACTCATCAGCCGATTTAGTATGGCACCTATTTCATATTCAAGCGTAGCCCGATTAATCGGCATACTAAATAGGGTCATTGATTTAGTAGGGTGATTCGTAGCCAGACTAAATCGGCACCCAACTAAATATGTGAACGGCGAAATTTTTCAACTGTCAAATTTCCTATCGGGATGGTTGTATTTTGTATCTGTCAGTCGCAGGAGATTTCACGTTCGATCAGTGGCTTATGCAAGGAGAAATGCACATCGTCATCGAGCAGTACGATTACTGTCGATTACTGAATTCCTGGTGTGAATGGAACAACTGCTCACGTAAGTTACTCATTGACTATAGATAACTTCCACGAAAATAGTAAATTTTTTTTTCTTTTGGAAGTAATTTCATCTTTGCAAAATCCAAGAAAGGTGAGAATGCGAAAGCGTTGGACCTGTTTCCCCAATCGGCTAAGGGATCCTAAAGGAACCGTTTTTAATCAACTTCACTAAACCAACAGACGGAACTTTGGTGTCACCGGCTGAGCTGCTCAGTATTTTTTACATGAAAGTTATTCGAACACTACGGAGCCTACGATTGCATCAACGTGCTGGCTCAGATTGCCATTGGAACTTCGGTTCACAGCAAGCAACAGGCTATGTTTCAAAGTATCGATTTCAGTGCCCACATGGAGCTGGGATACTATGAGGAAGGTACCATTTGTTGGTGTACAACTGTGAGCAAACTCAGAAGGACTCATTGAGGCAGCTGGTGTGACGTTTGTCTCGGCAAAAAAGTTTAACATAATAATCGAGCTGCCCTACTATGAACTAGAAACTGATTTCCAGAACATCATAAAAATGCACGCTCTATCCGTGGAAATATCAAAAACTAGTCACTAGGACTTTCTGTATTCGTTTTACATTCGCGAAAGGGTGAGTTTCTCTAGTTTATAATTATTGTTATAGAACACTTACCACAGTTAGATCATTTTACTGATGGATCTCTTCTCATCAATTCCAGCTGCTCTCATTGCCTACGAAAAAGCCATGCGTTGTCAGCTGGAGTGCAACTCGCTCGCATTTTTGAAGATGCGTTGCGAAGCGCTGCTCAAGTGCATCAATGCGCTCAATCATGCGGCATCGGATTACGCCTGGATTGCGAAGCCATCGGTTTCCACATATGGTGGTGCTGTCAGATTGGAAGAATCAGACACCAAAATCGTGGTTGTTGATGTGGTAGATGTTCGGAAGGAGTTGATAATAAACCAGACGGTGTTGGAAATTTTTTAAACAGCAGGACGACTATAAAGCTGTGATGAATGTCGATACCAACGAGCTGCTGATGATTTTAGCTAACGCTAAACTGTATACCACGGCTTTTCAAGCTGGCCAACATGTTGGACAAAAACCTCACTATGATCTATGAAAGCCTGGCAGCGTCCTGCGCTATGTGCGCTTTGCAGGAAACTGCGGACAATTTTGATTGGCTGCATAAAAACGCACTGGAAGGTAATTAAAAAACTTTTTTTTTTCTAATAACTTATCTTAATAACAGCCAAATTTCAGAATCTGTTCTAAGCTCAGTCAGCACCGAAACGGCTTAGAACGTTTTGAAGTTTAATCTCGAGAATGAAATGCCGTACCCTAAGTTGCAATGGGTTAACGGCTGCGGTGTGTATGCCTGTGAAAATGATGGGTCAAACCATCTTTTTCCTGATAGTGTCGTTACACACAATCTTGTTAAACATGGTGTCATAATATGGCCTAAATTGGAAGTGGAGATGGACATCTCTATTTAGTTTAAGTTTAGCGGTAGGTTCAACGATGTCTATTTTTTCATGATCCATGTTGATAAGATGAATGGGAGTTAAAACACTTGCCCTCCCTTCCGCAGAACAATCGCAACATTTTGTAGTGAAAGTATCACAATTTTCCATAATAAAAATTGATACTTTCAATAGGGCATAATTCGTTTGGTTAGGTAGTTAGTTGGTTTAGTCTTATATAAAATTAAAAATAGAGAAAACGTGTAGAAGTATCACGATGTTAGGTGAAGGTTATGGTATTCGCCCTCCCCAATGCTCTAGTAAGTGTGTATTTGCGGTTTATGAATTTCGTTGGATTATTCTTAAATCAAGCATTTTACAAGAACTAGAGGCTGATTGGATGGGAATGCTGTTGTTGAAGAATATTATATTTCATTTGGTAAGATGTTTTTTTTTTTTATTTTTATTTAATTATTCACTTTTAGCAGATCTTTACATTTTTCGGTTAAGTTTTGAAATTCATCTATGGAAGTAGATAATAGAATGTACGGTTTTGAAGAATAACAATGGTAGTCCAAATACTGATTTCGGGCATTTTAAAATACGCACACTGTATATTTTAATAGAACCCCTATGTAGACTTAGCACAGTTTGTCAGAGAGACTGACCAGAATAAGTAATTAGGTTTTAGAAGAACAGCATTGTGCATTTCCAGTTCTTTTGATAAGTAGATGATATCGATCAAGATATTAAAGCTAGATTATTACTGGTTTGAGCTAGGCTTCATATTATATATTGATAGATAAAATGAACTAATATCCTATTTTTCTTTTCTTTTTTTTCTCTTTTTTTTCTTTTTTGTATTTCTTTTCATGTGACCTTTTGATGATGACGAACGAGCCTTCAAGCCATATCCTCTCAACATTGGACCCCAAAGATGGTTTCGAATCCCAAGGATTTAATCAACACCTATTACAGAGTTCTATAACATGGTGAGAGCGTTCTATTTTATTTTATTGTTTTAAATTATATATAAATACTGTAGTTAGTTTCGTTGGGATTATTTAAGCGACCTGTCTCAAACCGCCAACGTATTTCCTCCAACTGGTATCATGAGGGGTTAGTTCACTATCTTGTTCTGCTTTAAGTTCATATTCATCCGAAGTGGACTTAAGGAAGTGCAAGATGGTATAGCCAACGTCTCAAGATCGCTTACTATTCTAAGCTGCCTACTCTAAACTTTTATTTCCCTGACCCCTCTACCCACATTTCCTTTTCAGCGTCAGCTTCTCACAGCTATTTAAACGCCACAAAAAAAAAAAAAAAAAAAAGTTTAATCTCGAGAATGAAATGAAGGACGTCGAAGCCTGTTATCTCGTCGTGATAAATTAAATCATTTCCAAAAACGGTTTTCCACCTCAAAGGTTGACAAACTATTGTATGGTGAGTTATCTTCTAAAAAGTAATTCCTTTCAACCCAATTCATATTGCTTTAAATCTACAGAACAAAGCGCCCATCAAACTGTTACAGCTTTACGTAAACTTTGGTTGCCTAGAGGAAGCCTTCGAAATCTCCGTCAAACTGATCCAGGCGCAGCTGCAGCAGAAGCTCGATCACGAAGTTACACTTCAACCGATTCTCATTTCCGATTACGCTCATCGATCGGTTGCAGTTCAAAGATGCTAAATTCAAGCAGGTAAGTTAGTTTTTCTTTACCTATAGGGGATATTTTTTTTAATGATTTTACGTTATTTCTTTGTCTATTTCTAGATAACAAATTTACTGAACCAGCTTATCGACTGCATTGCTAAATTTCGTGTCCATTCCCCAATGATAATTCTGATAATTTCGATAGTTTTCTAAGAATACTTATAAACTAAATATAACGATCGCATTTATTAATTGAATAAATAATATTATCTTTAAGAGATTATAAAATGAATCCTCTCCTTTTTTATTTTTGATGGAAAAAAGATATTTAGAAGATAAGCTGTAGCGTCCGCAATATTTGAAAAAATTATAAGATAACGATAACATATATCTTTTAAGTGCCTTCAGCTACATTTTTAATCTAGAAAAAAGCAAAAAAAATGAATGGTTACTCTACTTAACGACCCGTTCGCTGTATCGTAAAGTGCGTCCAAACGATTCCATTGCATGAAAAAATGATAATCCTTATCTTACATTAATAATCCAAAACTATAGAAGTAATCTTTTGTGTGTCTCGGGAAGAAGATAATGAGAATAGTCATTGTATAATACTGCTCCATGCGGGATATTTATCTCCAATAAATATAATTTTTGATAGAATTTTGTATTTTTTAAATTTTTATTGAAGAAACCAATCAAACCAACCAGCATTTACCTTTTAAATCAGTAAATGGGAAATCGGTATTATTTACTATTTTGCTAGGAGAATGCGAAAAGGTAAAATATACCTTTTTGCTAGGTGAATTGAAAAAAGGTATAATTTACCTTTTTGCTAGGTGAATGAAAAAAAGGTAAAATTTACCTCGAAAGAGGGGTGGAAAAAAAATTCACCTCGCAAAAAGGTAAATTTTACCTTTTTTTATTTTCCGTGCGGCTTTTGGATATATAAAATCTGAAACGAATGTGTTACGTAGGGAAGAGGTCAGGGGGTCTAAAATGATCGAAAATTGTGTTACGTAACATTTGTACGCGCCCTTATTTAAACGATCGATTATACACAGCAAGAAAAATTCGTGTAAATTTAGATCGAAAACGATGCACGAAAACGGAACATCGATTTCGATGTAAAATTCTATCACGGTTTATTTTTTTCCAGGATGTAATTTTTGAGGCGTGTAAATTTAGATTGAAATCAATGCACGAGTTCGGATCACAAAAGCCGTCGTGTAAAAATACACAGGGATGTAAATTTTTAAATTTTTATCGTAAATATTGATATTTTTGCTAAATATTCAGGTTTTTGCTTTTGTCTTTGAATGAATACGCCCACATGTATTATTTTTAATTCACATTTATTTACAAAACTGAAAATTAAAACACCATCACGGAAAGCGTCAAGCTGGAATTGTTGTTGCATCCGGATTCCCAGCCCGGGGATGTTTTTACTGCAGTTCAGCGTCATCAGTATCCTCGAATGGTTCCGGAAAATCATGATCCTTCGCTTAGCACTTGGACACTTGAATTGATCTGACAAAAGTTTCTCCGGATAATAACTGTCCGGATACCAGCCTCTGCCAAAAAATCTGACCTTGCTGTAATGGAGAAAAAACTAGTCAGTTTCAACCGCATTCTTCATTTCACGTATACTTACACGGAAAATAAAAAAAAGGTAAAATTTACCTTTTTGCGAGGTGAATTTTTTCCACCCCTCTTTCGAGGTAAATTTTACCTTTTTTCATTCACCTAGCAAAAAGGTAAATTTTACCTTTTTTCAATTTACCTAGCAAAAAGGTTAATTTTACCTTTTTCGCATTCACCTAGCAAAATAGTAAATAATACCGTTTTCCCATTTACTGATTTAAAAGGTAAATGCTGGTTGGTTTGATTGTTTTCTTCAATAAGAATTAAAAAAAATACAAAATTCTTACAAAAATGATATTTATTGTAGATAAACAGGGACTGATAATTCGGCTTCGCGTTCTTCTGAACCGCTATGGCCGCTGAATCTACATGCGTTGCGTACATTCATGGCCTCCTCCGTTCGACTAATCCGGTCAGGTTCGGCTTTTCCGGCTGGAGGATGACGTGGAATACTCCTCAAAGCTCTATGGGCCGATCTGAAACAAAATCAATAGTATTATGACGAGCGAACCAGCACAACTAAATGATATTTAAGAACACTTACCATTCTATTCCGATTTTCACATATTATGCACAAAGCAAAACTTGTTCCTAGAATGACAAAACAGCTTAACCTCAATGAACGGGTTCGGCGAATAGTCACTTTTTTTTAGAAGAATTGTACCGTTTTGTTTAGCTCAATCCAGGTCAATTACACCTCGCTACGAGGTAAGTTTTACCTTATTTGGATTTACCTTTTTTTCTAGGTGAATTATACTTTTTTATCGAGCTCAATTCAGGTTACCTCGCTACGAGGTAAGATTTACCTTTTTTGGATTCACCTTTTTTCTCGGTGAATTGTACCTTTTTTCCAACCTCGATTCAGGTAAATTTTACCTCGCTGTGAGGTGAGTTTCACCTCGAAGAGGTAGAAGTTACCTTTTTGGCTTTCACGAGCGTTCACCTTTGCTAACTCGGTAAATTTTACCTTTTTATTATTTTCCGTGTACGACTTTAAAAGAATCTAGAAGTGCTGCTGTAGGTACGCCTTTGATCGACTCGTTTCCGAATAATTTTTCGACTTGTTTACTTTGTGCGCAAACTAACGAAATATAAAAAGGCAGAATTAAATATTTGTACCCGAATAGAACAGAACCATGGTATCACATTCATTATCCAATGAATTTAAATGTGAACATGTACTTCATGGTTAAAAGTACATCCGAGTGTTAATAATTTTCAAGAATTTACACATTCCCAGTTATTCGTGTACGGATGACGGCCGCTGGCTGCCGGCCGCATCTCGCGTGGCACTTTGTTTTTCTCTAATACGCAATCGTCGGTCGGTAGTTTCTCAAGTGTTTTTTTTTTAAAATAAATCTTCCGAAGTTTTCGGAGATGGACGCAATGGTGAGTTGAAATGTAAAATGTAAAACATATGTTTAATCTTTTATTTTTTATCAATTCCAGCAAAAAACCAACACTGCGAGTTGCACAGGATGCGGTAGTGAATGCATGCCGGGAGCGGCTCGGAATGCCGTATTATTGACCTCAGACCTTTCCAAGCGAACTATCAATTAGTGTGAGTAAAGTGTTATGATTCTTTGAATAAATTATAAATAATTTATATAAATCCACCCGTTTTTAATAATAAAAATGATGACAGCCAAAAACAAATACAAAAACCCCACCGTGAGCAAAAATTTTCATTACAGCGGTTTAACCATGAAAATAATCGGATTCCCATGGTTTTACCATGAAAAACTGGAAGCTGAAAGAACCATGAACTTTATATTTTTGGGCTTCCTAATGTATGGAAAATCGCCATTTTTTTCATGGTCACGCTGCATAACAATACCCCTTTTTCATGGTAATTTTCGTCAAAACGATTAAATGTATGGTCGAAAATTATGAATTTCAATGTACATTCACGGTATCGAGGATGATTATAATCATTGTGTAAACCATACATTTTATGGTCTGTGAAAATGGAATTGACGGTTTTTTCACGGTGCAATCCTATTCGGGTATTCAATTTTAAATCAAACAGATCTAACTTTACACTGTTTGTGACATAAATTTCATTGACGGGTTGATTTTTGCATGACGCAATGTAAAATTACATCAAAACAGTTTATTTCTATCCTATTTTTGAAAAAAGTCTAATATTACTTCAAAATGAGTTTAAAATTACATCTTTTTGCAATTATACTCAAGAAAAAATATATCACTCGTTGTTTTGGATTCCGTGTACTTTTAGAAATTTTTTGCTGTGTACAATAATTTATACACATGTGATTTTTTTTTAACCGTGTAAATGCATGTATGTGTGCATGATCAATGCACGGGGGAAGCGATAAAGCCTTTTTGTTCTCGTTTCAATAGTGGTGTTTGTTTTTCTGTAATTTACCGTCAATTGAAAATAAATACATTTGAAACGGTAAATACTCCTAATTCTTTTACAGATTATTGGGAGCTCATAATTATACAAAAAGCCGCCAAAAACATATTAAACGTTTGAATATTTTCGAACAACGAATCAAAGCAATCCATGTAACGCAGCGAATGCCAAGAAAATAACCTTGTAAACTCGTAATTCAAAATGGACGCCGTTCGAGCACAGCACGATATTACTCTACTGTGTGAATCTCGCCCTTGGAACGAACACCAACTGGCATCGGTTACTTCCAACTGTTGCATCGAAGGGGTTTCATTGGATAGTTTACCTTTCTCTTCTGCTAACATTGTTTCCGTGCTAGATATGGCGCAACATGAGCCGGAAGAGCTGAACCACTCGGTCCTCAAGGAACAGCGTTATGTGAGTCATGCAATGCAAAACCGGTAAACCGGTATGATAATGTCTCTTTCGTTGCAGAATATCATACAAAGTAAACTGAATTTGGAAGAAAAACGAGGACCCAAATACCGCTGCCTGGAGTGCACTTTCACTTTGCCGACCAGGCTCAGTATGGTGACCCATATGAAAGGACACCTGAAACCGTTTTGTGAAGTGTGCTTCGAAACACTTAAATCTAAAGATGCTGTGGTGAGTATGCATAGTCAATCCGACACAATGGATATTTCCTATAGAAATAGATTATTTCGGCAAGTGAGCTTGTGTCGTATGCGAATCAATTTTGAGATTGGAAATCGATGCGAATGTGTTTCAAAATAAACGAAAGGGGATATTCATGACCGAGCTTTCCTTTTCCAGCATCGCCATATGACTGTTACTCATCCCGAGGTGGTAGCTCGTGACTGTACTACTCCGCCGATGAAAGACTATTATTACCTACAGACGATAGTTCCGCCCAATACGCCGAATACTGCCATTCCAGATGATGAAATGACAGTTATTAATGGCTTGGTTAACCCCATCATCAAAGTACCCGTTAATCCCATAGGGGCACAGAAGTTTTTCGGGCCAGATGACACAGATGGAGTTAGCACCGAAGATGAACATCGTTTAGTTATCGATGATGCTCCTCGTCCAAAATCCAATCGAGCTAAATCGAAGAAAAAGAACGCCACTAAACAGACAAGAAAATTGAAACCAAGCCCTAGTATTAAGAATCAACTTAAATCCAGGGTAAATACCATGGAAACAAACGATAATATTCTTAAGATAACTTCGAGATTTGGACGTTCGATTAGTCTTAAGGTTCCTCAATACTAATTATTAAGATGTTAAGAAATTTCACTTTTTTTCTGCATTGATTAAAAAACAAATTTTGTTGATTGGGTTTGTTGAAATAAAATATTTTGGGTTACACAACCATACACAACATTTAAAACTAAACGAAAAAAAAACATTTAAAAATCTATAAATTCTCTCGAGTACAAACAATTTTTTGAAAGTTGATAATGTTGGTCATCGTACACTGTAAATTGCGAGACATCGCCAGGTCCAGAAACTTCGGGCACAAAAGGGGCAGTAATTTCACCATTTAGCAGACCAATCCAATCGGTTTTACGAAACCACGAATGATTCTTGATGTCGTTGGTTCCGTTCTTCAAATTACCAAATCGCCTTGTAAGATCCACTTGAAGTAGGTTGAAAACCAAATTTCGCAAGTCGTTGCCAAATATTGAAGGAAATCTCACATTTCCTTCAATTATTTGTTCGTAAAGCATCATTTGGCTACCGGTAGCTGAAAAAAATGGGGCATATCCTGCTACCATCTCGTAAATTAACACTCCAAAGGACCACCAGTCAACGGCATGGCCGTATCCTTTCGATTTGATGACTTCGGGTGCCAAGTATTCCGGAGTGCCACACAATGTGAATGTTCGATCCTTTACGTACTGAAATTTTGAGAAATAATTATTCGTTACGATGAAAGTTGTCTAAGTTGCGCATACTCACTTTGCAGAATCCGAAATCGGTCAGTTTGATGTAGCCTCTGGTATCAATCAGAATGTTTTCCGGTTTTAAATCGCGATAAATAAGGTTGAGGTGGTGCAAATATTCCAGCGCTAAGACCACCTGAGCCGCATAAAACTTTGCTTGCTCCTCTGAAAATCGCTTTTTCTGGCGTAACAAGGAAAACAATTCCCCGCCACAGATAAACGGCATCAGAAGATATATGCAAGAATTATCCTTGAACACTTTCTCCAACCCGACTATAAATGGAAATCGGATGCTTCGAAGAATTCGTTTCTCGTTGAATGTGTGCTGCAGTTGTTTATTGCGAAGGATCTTCTCCTTGGACAGTATTTTCATAGCGTAGAACTGATCACTCTTGGCGTGATGAGCCTGTCTCTATTGAGTTTGATATATTTTATTAATGATTATTTTCTTCGAGTCATACTTCGTACTTACCACAACTGCAAAGGCACCTGTTCCGATAATGCTCAACAATTGATATTCGTTCAAGCCCTCATCCGTCGATCGCTGCACCTTGTTATAACGTTTGTTGAATTCTGACCGCCACTTATTCAGCATGTCTTTATAGTTCACGTCAGTAGGAACGAACCTTGGCAGAGCTGCCCGAGGAAGACCTGATTCGCCAGTTTCCACCTTAATTTGAGTCCTGGTTTTTCCGTTTCCGTTTTCTTGTGCATCATTGCGGGAATGTGTTCCGGTCAAACGACACAATATTTGCCGTTTCATACGTCTTATACGGTTCCAATCGGGCATGGTAATTAACTTTTTTTAAATTTTGTTCCTAGAGAGAAACCAGTCTTCACAATTCGTAGTCGCAATTTGTCGAACAATAGATATTGTTTACACATTCTTCATATTGCTTTGTATTTTGAAAGGCCTTTTACAGTGGATTCGGAAACCGGACATTTACGGCACGTTCGTAAATTGATTTTTTTGGGTGATGCATCAGTCGATTGATTTGTTTGGTAGATGTCAAATCACTTTCCATATGCTTTTGCATACGTTTGTTTGGAATTTACGAACCCCAGCATCGATAAAAAAATCACTTCGATAGAAAAAATCAATTTACGAACACGCCGTTAATCGAAAAAAAAAAATTTCATAACTTTCTAAAAACTTCAACCTTTCATAATCGGGGCTTTGTTTCTAGTGCTTTTTGTATCCAGAGATGTAATTTATTCGTTTAAAAATAAAGTAATAAGAATAAACAAGCAATATAAACTTTTTTTTATTTAAAATAGGTCTTAGGTCTTCAAATAGTATAGAATAGGAAATGAAACTTTTCATAAGAAAATACATCATTTTCCCCTTAAAGTACGATTCGATTAGTAACGAGAGTAACGGGATATTAAATGCCATCATGGGTTTGGGTTAGTATGAGTAAACCGCAACCTCTCTCGGAGAGTATATATGAACTACGAGTACCGTTTCATTCATTCATTCAAAAAGTTGTTAGTAAACATCCTTTGAAACCGCACGAGCCGACGGCGACGAAGACGAGAGCATCTAACTTACGCCCACGCAATTTTCGCGGCGTTCTTGTTCAGAGCAACGACGCTTTCGTTGTTATCGATTAGATTTTCTTTGTGATAAGTTAAAAACTTAAGGCATACCAGCAAAAGTATGAATAACCTGATCAGCAGTTGGTGGCTTTTGATACAGTTTCTAAAATGCCTTACCTGTGAAATTTTGCTGGATGCAGAGAACACTCGGGTTTGGGGACCTGGTGTCGAACTAGCTGACAAGTTTACCATTGGAGCTCGTTATTTCTTCATCGAGCCCCGGAGTTCCGACGGCAATTTGTAAGTATTCTAATAAATTTTAATTTTAAATACCATTTATACCTAGATGCTTAGTTTTTTTTTAATAACAGGTTAACGGAGACCTTCAAATATCGCGTTATTTTTTCTGGACGATCAAAAATTGGTGAATGTCGTGTTAAAATTGAACAGATTGATAGATACGATGGTTCAGCCATTATTCGGTACAAATTATTGGAAACTTGTTGGAATGTGGAAATACATGTGATGCATGGAGAACGACATTTGGGAAAATCTCCTTTCATTTTCAAGGATAAATTGTACATCGAAAACTGTTACTGCCCAAAACACTCACTGGAAGAGTGGTTAGCTCAGGTCGAATGCCCATTGGAGGACCCTCAAATAGAGAATGACATGATTCCATTCCGGGCTGTTAATTTTTCCAGTTTGCGACCAAGGATAATAAGACAATATGACAAACCAGGAAGCGTTTCCCTGTGCAACTACGTGGTAAAAGATAATTCCATCTATCGTACCTGTTATGGTCAGTATACCGGATTTAAAATGTACATGGATGCCATACTGATGTCCCTGACACGCAAGCTTCGTTTACCGGATATGGAATTGTTTGTGAATCTCGGTGACTGGCCTTTGGTAACAAAAGGTGGTCATCGGCGTACAACAGGGCCCTACCCAATATTCTCCTGGTGTGGTAGCGAAGATTCCTTCGACATAGTTATGCCAACGTACGATATAGTAGAATCTTCCCTTGAGGCAATGAGTCGGGTCACTTTGGATATGATTTCTGTCCAGCGACGTGGAATTCCGTGGGAAAATAAAACGCCTAAAGCTTTCTGGCGTGGAAGAGATTCTAGACGCGAACGCTTGGAGCTCGTCGGAATCTCCCAACGTCATCCGGATCTAGTCAACGCATCATTAACAAACTTTTTCTTTTTCCGAGACGAAGAGAAAATCTATGGCCCCAAAGTAGCTTATATATCGTTTTTTGAGTTTTTCAACTTCAAGTATCAGATCAACATTGACGGAACTGTTGCAGCCTATCGATTACCGTATCTCCTCGGAGGATCGTCGGTCGTTTTCAAAACTGAATCGAAATACTACGAACATTTCTACAACAAACTTCATAGAGGAACACATTTCATTGGCGTGAAGGCTGATTTGTCAGATTTAATATCTAAAATTGGTTATGCCATTCAGAACGACTATGAAATGTTGCAAATTCGTGATAGTGCCAAACAATTTGTTCAAGACCATTTATTGCCCAAGTCTATTCTTTGTTATTATGGATTACTTTTTAAGGTATAAAATTCACAAGCATTTTCATACGAAAAAATTTATGTTTTTTAATCTTTGCAGCAATATTCTCAAAACATTGTAAGTTCCGTACAAGTGATCCCTGGAATGAACAAAGTGGAACAACCTGTAGCCAGTTTGAACTGTGATTGTGATATAGAAGTTACCAATGCTGAGCACGACGAGCTTTAAAACAAACAAATCTAGCGCGCCCTATCTAATCTCAATGGTATGAAAATCCCAAAAATATGGACCAGTTTTACCTCGCTTTCGAAGAATCTATGAAAGTTAATAACTTAGGAAATATAGTTATTAGGCTGATTTTATTTTTGTTATTTCAACCTAGCCCTACTTAATCTTCGCCTCTGCCCCAACATACTTAATTTCATCGAATGCCTTTCGAGCTCTCTTTAGCTCTTCATTCATCGTTAACAAATCCTTAACACGGGAATACTTACGGGCGTCCTTACGAACCAGAAAAATGATATCTTCGACTTGAACACGACCTGTGCGACCAATTTCCATTGCCCTAAACAAAGAAAAAAAAGTTAATGTTTCAATATGCATCTATATTTTCCCTGATGATTTAAACGTACCTATGTGTCATCTCAGTGATGAATTCGATTACCAAATCCTCGAGGAGATCAACACTTTCGGTATACGGGTTTTGATCGTCTCCAAAGCCATACATCATGCATCGTAATTCCTTGCTGAAAAGGCGCTTACGCCCGGCAGTAGATTCGATCTGGACTTCTCCCAAATCATCCTCGTCGAACTAGATGGAGATTAACAAACAAAACAAGTAAATACAAAACCTATATAGAAGCGAACACCCACCAACCAACCAATTATGGGCTCACCTCGGTTTGGTCAAAGTTTTCCTCCGTTGGATTCGCTGCCATAGTAAATGCAGGGCTTACTTTTAAATTTTTATCTTGTAGTTTTGTTAATTTTATGATTAAAATGATTTTTTTTTCTCTTTATTTCACAGAAAAATGTATATAATGCACAAAGAAAACATAAACAGTTTTAACCGTTATTTGTGTACTTTCAGCTGTCAACGTTACTTTTTGTACGGTACGTAACACCGTTATTCATCAGGGTTGAAGTCATTTTCTAATCGTCCATATTCTTCCGTTTCTGAAACGAAAAATTTGTATTTAATTCAAATATAATGTCCTCAATGAGGCAATGCCATGGCGAAGAGGATAGTCTTGATAAGTTTATTTGTAGCATCAAATTGTAGAGCTTTTATGTGCCTATGTTGTATTTATGTAAAAATGTATAGTTGGTGCATTCTTTCGTTCGTTTGCCTATTTCATCGTTGAGATCATAACCATTACTGTCACATCAATAACTCTTAACATCGCGTTTTTAATCAATGTTTTTGAAGAGCTATCATTTCCTACACTGAAAAAAAAATCATGGTATTCTGAAATAAATAAAAATGTTTAATTCTACCATACGTTGATATTGTCGATATAAACAAAGTTCTGGTGAATTTTACGACTTTTTGGTTAATTTTACCATGCGGGGCAGAAAAAATATGGTAAACTTAAATGAAAAAAGAGGTTTAATTTTACCATGCGCGAAATTTGTTGATATAAATGAAGTTTTCGTTATTTTGACGATCTTTTGGTTAAGGCTACCATGCGCGCCAAAAAAATGTGGTAAACCATAATAAAATAAGAGGTTTAATTTTACCATGCGGAACGTTTTGTGCATTTGGATAAAGTTTTGGTTATCGTGACAATACTCTGGTACATTTTACCATGGATGTCAATAGCCAAAATGCTTTCAATCAGTTGTATCATCTTGCACTTTTGTTTCCTCCTTGCCATTAAAACGGCTTTGAATTTTTATTTAATGTTGAAAACTTTGGAATCAATATTGATTATGTGCTACGTGCTGCGATCTTGAAGGTAAAGTGTTTTGGTGTGGGATCTGTGACGAAGGATATCACTTTTTATTTATCCACAGAAGGCCATTACAATCTGAAGTGCATCAACGCAAGAACGCATCATCGAGTCATCAACTACCGCTAATTTCAACAGTTCATTAAATTTTCAAGAGTAAGTGAAGTTTATTAGTATTTCTGCACAATATTTGATATTTCTTTTATATTTTATTTTTAGTGCACGGGGCGACGATGATTCACGAAGGCAAAAATACAATCTTTGGACAACGGCGGAACACCGGAGGCCAAATGTCGAAGGAAACTTTATGCAGTTAGGTTTATAGTTCCTGATCATTAACGCCGAACAATATTTATGTGAAAAAAATAACGTGGATAATAACAGTGATGGATAAATAAACCAACATTTTTTAAATTTCAAATGGTTTCATTGAATGCATGGATAAATTACCATTATTTTGTCATAATTACCATAGCATGGTAAAATTGTACGTCGTAACGCACCCTAACGCATACACATGGTAATTTTAAACACACTCATGTTTAAGATAAACAAAAACGTACTCAAAAAAAATCCATCTGTTTTTATTCTTAAATTAACCTTTGGATATGGTAACGTTTACCATGTTTTTTCTTTCGGTGTATGAATGTATTTTGTAAAAAATCTGTTTTCAGAAAACCCTTAGAGGGGAAGGAAAAGAGAAATATGGTAAAAATTGATTGAGATTTTGGTTAATCTATTTCGATAACCGTATCGTTAATCTCGATGACATCAAAGGATCCTCCACCACTTTCTAACGAATCTTCCACCGAGTCGCTATCGTTGTCAAAAGTCGATATATCACCACCATTCGTCGTAACACTTCCTATATCTTGTTCTACTTCGCTGATATTTTCGCATTCTTCCTTGTGTATGTCCTTGATAGTCTCATGTTTTAAGTCAGCGTTCAGTTGTTCAGTATTCTCACGTGCAAGGTTGTCCATGATTCTCAAGATGTTAGCAAAACTTACGTTTGATGATGGATCCATCTGATCCATAAAGCAAGAACTGTTGAAATCAGCCTGTGATCCGTTAATAAGAATGAAGTTGGCTTTTCCGTTGTTTTCAAAGACACAATCAGGCTCAAATCGAAACTCTTGACGTTCAATTTTCTGAAAGTCGTCGTAACTCTGATTGGTTTTCTCGGGGAAGGGAGAATCGTTAACTTCCAACAAAACGCCATAGCTTTTACAATTTTGAATCCTGGTCGCTATGAATGCTACTGTGCATCCAGTTAGGACCTCGATTCCATTGTAGCAATTCTGAATGTTGGTGCCTGTTAGATGAATATTGCAATTATGGTTGGAGTATATTCCGGTAGAAAAGTCTTTGATGATACAATTCTCGAGACTTATAGTAGAATTGCCTGTAGAGCAGTAGAAAGTAAACGGTGTTATTGTGAATTTAATTTTTTTTAGTATTAATCTCTTACCAAATACCACTATTCCTTGCTTGGTTGTAGAAGCTGGATCGCCAATAAGGTAGCAATTTTTGAATGAAACATTTCCTCGTTTGATAAGCACGCCGGTTCTAACGTTTCTACAATCCAGCAGCACATTTTCGAAACAATAATTTCCATCCACCGTTAGCAAAATGCTGTCATCATCCTTGGAACTTATTATAGACTTATCATCAATTATTTCCAGTTTCCCGTGTTCATCTACATCTTTAAAATCAACAGATGTTATAGCTCTAATGGCTCCGCCTCCATTCAGGTATTCGAGAAATTTAATCATGTGTTTGCCTGGTGGAAGATAAATTTCATCAGACGATTGGCTTATGTCTAGCGCACCTTGAAGGGAGTCGCATATACGGACAACTTTATTCGCATTGAATTTGGATTTCGCTTTGGTAAGAAAATCTATTTGTTCATCCAACGTTCCTATGTGCGTAACCACAAATGCCTCCGCAGTAAGTTTTCCGTTCGAAATTGTGTTATAGGCAGAAAAGCTGGTACATTCAGTAAAACGGACTTTTTCATATAGTTCTCTCATTGCTGGATTTTCAAGAATGTCGATCTCATTTTTTATGGAGTTCAAACGTAAATGCAACTTCATCAGCTCGCTAGCTTTATCGTGCTCTACCAGACTACTGTCCTCCCCTAGCTCGGTTTCTTCTTCATCTTCAATCTCCATCTCGAGAACTTCTTTTTTTTTCTGAATATAATTGGCTTCTGCCAACAAAGCTAACACATGAGAAGATAAACGCTTCGACATTGTGCGATTTTTTATATCATAGTAAAATTTAATTCTACTCTCCAGATGTTTGTCGGCCCAATCACTACGCTGATCATCATTATCGTAGTCCCAAGGCATCCAGATATGGTGGTAGAAGAATCTGAGACGATCGATACACTCGGCTGTGCGATCCATATTCAGTGCTTCATTTTCTTGGTCCTTCATTGGCCAAAGTTCGTCTAATGCGACGGCATGTTTCTCCGGTAAATGCACATCATCATCCTGAACCCCTTCAACACAAAATACGGCCTTCAGCTCGTCGAATAGTACTTGTTCCACAGTTCCCATCACCATTATCGGAAAACGAATCGAAAGCTGTTCGCAAACAACGCGAGGAATCCGCCAGACAGCTTGCCAGCCCGTTGGTTCAGCCATAATTTCCACATAGTTTGCCCATTCCGTTCGTACTTCGTTCGCCGGTATTATATCCCGAGCGCTGAGTACGTCGGAAGTCTCAGTTAATCGGTCGAGCAGAGATTTTTCAAATTCGTAGATATCCATTGTTGTTTTTCTAAGCTGGAACTCTCTTCGAATGGCAAAGGGCGTTTCAAACACTTTCGAAAAACGTTCACTTATAGCGCCTACCAGGAGAGAAGTGAAATTATAATATGTGGAGAGTGAAGTAAATTAACATTAGTTACCTTATTATCGCGAATTTAACAGATATTTGGTTCTGTTCAGAACTGAATATATTCACAGTTAGGAACGATCTGCAACCAACAGAAAGAAAGCGGAATTTCAAAAATTGAATCTTTACGTTACGACCGCGACAGTGCCACCAGATTCAGAATTATTTACCGTAACGAACCGTAACGTTTTTCCAAGACACTTCACGCAGTGTACACGCTAACTTTTGGCTACCCCTTAACGATTTTTTTTGACCCGTTATTGAAAAAGAGGTCAACACTCGGAAAAAACAAAGGTCGCAGTTTGATTCGAATCATAAGATGCTTCCGAGAATTTCACGAATCTTCTGTTAAGTTGTTGAAAGAGATTTAAAAAAAAGTTATAATATACCACCGCTGGAACAATTTGGAGCTACAATTGTATAACGCATTCAGGTTAAATTTTTTATGAGTATAGAATAATCCAGTTTTTGTGTAGACCAGATTTCCGTGTATATTACTATCGATTTTTCATGCACGTGAAAGATGAATTTCCATGCTGTTCGTTCAGAGCGTTCAGAGAGTGTATTGAGCTGTGCGTGAGAAAAGCAACCGCAGAGTTTTCCTGATGAAAACATTTTTTTTTAAATAATATCTGCGAATTTGCTAGAGCTAGAAAACGGAAAGCGGGTTAAAGTTGGTCGCTTGTTAAGCACCATAAATTCAAAATTAATCAGTGATTTCAGTACAGTGTTTCATTAAAGGAAGAAAATGTTGGCGGTGTCCCGATTCGCCATAAGCAATCTTCGAATTGCGCAACCGAGAGTAGCGACTGCGACGAAGGGAAGGAGATGCCCCGTTGGTAAGATTTTTTACATTAATAAAAAAGAATCCTTTGCGATCTCTTTAACAATACATTTTTTCCAATATTGCAGTTGTATTTTCGGCTACCCGAGGAAACAGTGTGCGATGGTTTTCCAAGAAGGTAAATGATATGATAACCCGGCAAATTACAGCTAGACGGAACCGGATGAAGACGGCCTCCGGGGGGGATTGTTACCTTCCGCCGTATCCAGGTTGTAATATATACAGTAAAAACCCGAAACTTGGGTCAATCGACACAACTCGAACTCCGCTGCTCAATCAACGCACCCAGAGCGTGGATCAAGAAACCAAATCCATAAGAAGTGCTCCAGCTGATAAGGTTCCTTCAGGAAATCGTTTAATGTTGTTGAATGACCCAAAGCTTAAATATTGAATTTTTCCCAGGATTTGAAGCCCGTATGCCCTCCAAAGGTTACTATACCGAAGTGTCCTCCCAAACCGGTAGCAAAGGTCTTTTTTAATTGTTACATATCAAACATAATGGCAGAATCTCTTTAAACTTATTCTGAAACAAGTTTTTTTTTATGTTTCCTCTAAAATTTGTTGACTTATCTATCAGTTCGTTGGACACCCTACACTTGATAGTGTAAATCTCAACAATTTCCATCATAGATTGCATATTTAAAAGTAATGATAGTACACTGAGGTATTTTTTAAATTTACAACTAGTTTATTAAAGGCCTTTTACTTTTACAAAGTTTTAATGTGCCGAGTGTATTCGTTTCACTTACTGAGGCATTTTGATCTATTTAAAAAATACTAAGATGCGAATGCAAATCCTTATTCCACTAGCACTGCTTTCTTAAAGCATCAGTAAATTTTTTCGAAATTTATTTTTAGCCTACGTATACCTCAGGAATGCCACCTTCATGCCCACCACCGCCCGAAAAGATCCCCCCTAGTGGTCCTGATTACACGCCATACATCATCGGAGGGATAGCTCTAACTGTAGGTGGACTTGGGCTCGCTTACAAAATGGGATTCTTCGACAATAACGAACCACTAGAAACGACGACTGAAGAAGCTCCACCGAGCTCTCGGAAACCCAAAAGCAAAAATGCGTTCCCTGCCTCGCCCAAAGATCTCCCGAAAGAAGTTCCATATCTACTTATCGGTGGCGGTACAGCCAGCTTTGCCGCTTTCAGAGCTATTAAGGGTCACGATGCTAAAGCTAAGGTGTTGGTAATAAGCAATGAACCAGAAATGCCGTATATGAGACCGCCTCTATCAAAAGAACTATGGTTTAGTCCTGAGGACAAGGCTGAGCAAGATCCTCTGCGATTCCGACAGTGGAATGGAGTCGAGCGTAGCATCTACTATGAGCCGGATGATTTCTATATCGATCCTGATAAACTTTCAGATGCCCCGAACGGTGGCGTTGCCATTGCCAGAGGCTACGAAGTGCATAAAATCGATGTGGTTAATAGGAAAGCCATTCTTACCGATGGGACTGAAATAAAGTATGGGGAATGCCTTCTAGCAACTGGATCGAAGCCTAAAAATTTACCTGTTTTTGAAGCGGCCAGTTTGTCTGTGAAAGAACGGTTGACGCTTTTCAAGAGTGTAGATGATTTTGAACAGCTGAATCAAAAGTTGAAACCTGGAGATAAAATTGCAGTAGTCGGTGGAGGATTTCTCGGAAGTGAGCTGTCTTGCGCCTTAGCCAAACACAGCCAGATAAGAGAAAAAGGATTTGAAATTTATCAGCTGTTCCACGAAGGAGGAAATATGGGCAAAATACTACCAGAATATCTCAGCCAGTGGACTACAGATCGAGTTAGAGAAGAAGGCGTTAAGGTATGGTCAAAAACACAGATAAAAACCGCAGAAGTTCTGGACAAAAAACTGGTTCTCACTTTAACTGATGATAGTAAATTAGTAGTTGATCATGCTATAGTAGCAGTGGGTTCAGAACCCAATACAGACCTAGCCAAGACATCTAACCTGGAAGTAGATCCAAACATGGGTGGATTTGTTGTAGATGCTGAACTTAGAGCGAGGTCACATTTGTTCGTAGCAGGTGATGCTGCATGTTTCTTTGATCCTAAACTTGGTCGACGACGTGTGGAACACCACGATCATGCTGTTGTTTCAGGGCGTCTAGCCGGTGAAAACATGGCAGGTTTAAGTAAGTTACTGCTCATCTTTGTGTCAACACATTCATTAACAATTTAATCATTTACAGATAAGCCTTATACCCATCAAAGTATGTTTTGGTCCGACTTGGGTCCGAAAATCGGTTACGAAGCGATTGGAATCATAGACGCTGCACTTCCGACAGTAGGTGTCTTTGCCAAAAATAGTCATGCTCAAACCATTCCGGATACTAGCGAGAAGCTTCAAGCCGCAAATGCAACTGTTGTACCGGCTTCATCAACGTTTACCAACGGTGGCACTTCCGTTCTTAACCCGGGCGTCGTAAAGGCGGAAGCAATTGCCACTGAATGCAAAGAGGAAACAGACGATTTTAACAAGGGTGTTATTTTCTATCTGCGCGATGAAAAGGTTGTTGGTGTTTTGTTATGGAATATTTTCAACCGAATTCCGACGGCACGAAAAGTTGTTGCCCAACACACAAATTACGAAGATTTGAATGAAGTTGCTAAGCTTTTTAATCTTCATGAGTTTTCCGAAGAACAACCTGTTCAAAGTTCAACGGATACGAAATAGTCTTGAAAATTTGTGAAAGCAACTCCCGTCAAAATTATTAGTAAGCCATAAATTATCCTACGTAGAAGAATATTTAATTCTTATATACGCGCAGCAATTTTATTTTATGTTTGCATTTTCGTAGCAACGATACGGGGTGAATGGCACTCAAACACTAAGAAATAAATACTATCCAAAAACTAAAACATTTTCGATCTTCTGTAACAACTAATACCTATGTTATCATTATAAAGCACGTTTTCATTTCGAGGAGTCTCAAAACAAGCATTTGTGACAATGAGAACAAATAATGGAATAAGTTTAAATTTTTTGTTTCTGAGCTGGATCCCATGTTTTAAACTTAAGTTTCGGCTAAATAAAAAAAGTCGACTAAGGTTAAACAAATCTTTATATTATTCTAAGAATAGCACATTGCTGCACACCAGCTTCTAGTCAAAGTAGTCCTCAATATCGATGTTTGGATCCAACAAATCCTCTCCGTAGGGCGATAGATCCAGTTGGTTTAAAATTAAATTTTCACTGGTTTCCTCAAGTCCCGTTTCTCCAACTAATATCGCACCCTGTAGGCGCCCGTCTACCAGCACAAACTTGATGTATTCCAGCCCAGGAGTCATTCTCAGCAAAACTTCGTACTTATCGTTCAATCCTTGACCGTTATAGCGGCCCAATAGTACCACTTGATAACCGAATAACTGAGTTACATGGTTGAATAGTTCGAAGCAGAAATCTTGGTAAATGGTTTCCCCTGATCGTCTAGCTGCCATTGAGCGTGCGGCCATCGCTCCCATCTGCCGTGCTTGAGTCCAAAGGCGCATCTGGAACCAATGTTGAGATGGTTCCCAGTCTGCGGTACAGACGTCGCCTGCTGCAAAAATGTCCTGCACGGAAGTATCCATTCCCCAGTTGACTAAGAGACCACCGTCGGGAGCTAGATTGAAACATTTGTCTGATGAGAAATTTACAGCAGGAACGACTCCCGTGGCAGATACTACAAAATCACATTCAATTTGTTCGTTGTTAGAAAGTTGAAGTTTAAGAGGAAAACCTTCACTCTGGGAGATGACGTTTTCGATTTCTACCGAATAGTGTATTTTAACTGAATCGGGAACGTTTTCCAGTTTGCCGGTTATGTCAACTGTGCGGTGCCAGTCTGGTCCGAGCGCTGCCCCTCGTTTAGCAGCACTTGAATCAGCCGTTTCTTCGGAGTATCGCATTCGTTTAACAATGGATTTTTTTTCACCTTTCGTAGTTAATCTTTCTTGAAAGAAACGTGCAGCGCCGGAATCTACAAACGTGGAACTGATATACTCGTCCTTGATGATCCAATGCACTTCGATGCCACTAATTTCGTAAACTATCTCCGACGCTATTCCACCATTTCCAACAACTACTATTTTTGAGGCGTTCTTTATTCGTTTTTGGAAATCATTTACAGATTCTGTATCACGAATTCCAATGATATTAGGATTATCTTTTGCATGTTCTATCAATTTTGGCCTGGCACCAGTACAAAGGCACAAATAACGGTAAACAATTTTGTTCCCATTGATAGTACGAACATAATGATCTTTGCTCTCAATATGCTCTAGTTGATCTTCTAGGACGCGAATATTATTGCCTAAGGTATCTGCCCTTTTTTCCTCCACATCAAAACGTGTAAGAACTTTTCCCAATGGAACCAGATTTGTGACTGATTTAACAAGCGATGATTCGGTAATAAGAATTATACTATCTCGCGCTTCAGCTAGAAGAACCAAAGATTCTGCACAAGAAACTCCGGCGATTCCTCCGCCAACAACTAGGTACGTGCAAGTTATTTCTGCCATTCTTAGGTTTACAACTACTTTAATGAAATTAAAAGTTTACTGCTTTTGCTCCCCGTAATACTCGGAATAATCAAACTCCCGGAAAGGAACGTCGAATTTGAGCAAACCGTAGTCCATAGCCCGCTCAACGGCGACCAACAATTCTAGATGTCTTTTCTGACAAAGCCCTGTGATCTGATAGCTTAAAACTTTGCCCGTTTGTTCAGAAATAAACTGTTTTATCAGGTTGATATTGTTGTGATCCAGCACTAAGTATTCATCTCGGCAGATTGGACACGGGTTACCAGTAGAAATTTTACCCTGTCGAATGCAGGTTTTGCGCGTCTTGCTTGGAGGATACAGACCCTTATGGTTCCTTCTATACTGCTTCCAAACTGGTTCTCCGTGGTAAGTTTGCTGATAGGCCTGACTAGTAAGATAGCGGATGCTTGTTTCTACCGGAATGATTCGGGTGCGATCTTTAGGGTTTACTCGAGTTCCTTCAGATTTTTCGTCTTCCTCACGAGATGCGCTTTCTTCGTCAATGGCTTCAGCCGCAGGTTGATCTTGTTGCAGTAGTGATCCGGATTGGGTGTACAACGTTCGATAACCAGGTGGTTTCAATAAACTCTGACGGGAAACAGATACGAATTCATGAAACAGCAGCCGAATAAATGACATTTTCTTTTGCAAATGAGTCACACGAATTTATGTCCACTTTGACAACCTTCTATGACGTAATAGAAAATAGAAAACAGCTCTTGGAAAATGTTGCAATTCCTGTATGAGAAATGGTATTTGATTATGGTAGATAAGTTCATCCCCCAAATAATAAATTAAAGATGAAATTCATTGAATTTACAGTTTGAACTTACCGGTAAAAATAAACTTCGAAACGTGTTCCTTATTTTCCGCAGACTCGTCGAATGAATTTGTTGTTCTACTACAATACACACTTGAAAAATTTATCGTCTTTTACCATTTTACACACTTTAGTACACGCTAACTTTTGGCTACCCCTTAACGAATACTTTTGAACCGTTATTCGATAAGACTGGGAGAACTCCTTTTTAAGGATAAAGTTGGTGTACCCTTTAAAGGGTACTCAGCTTGATAACGCTTGGAGCGGATGAAAATTACCCCTTATTTCAAACGCTTATTTATATCGGATGAAAAGTACCCCTTATTTCAAATCCTTGTGTATGGTGGAAATTTAAGATTCAGCTTTTAGAAAAAAACAATTTCCTGGGAAATAAATTAAATCAAATGTTAACCTCATGATGAAAAGTTATGAATTTTCTTATTATCATTTCTGGTAGTTACGAAGCGTTACGTTTTATTCAGCATGCGAGCAGTGATGTCAACCTTCCAGATTTTTTCTGGACATTTTTTTTAGGTTTCCAGACTTTGTCATTTCTTCCAGACATTTCAGACTGACTTTTGAGTTTCGACATTAATTTTCTGACAAAACAGTCAAAATTCAAAATTTTCGTTGCAAAATGGCAGGAAATGATTCGAATTAGTAATTGAAGAGTGAGGAATGCCACGAAGATGGTTGTAAGACAGGAAATAAAGCATAAAACGTATATAGTACCGCCGACATCACAACAATAGTCTCAAACATTGATAGTGTATAGAATGTATGATTATGATGAAGTAATTAGTGTTATATGCAATATTGCGCTCTGGCCAAAAAAAGGTCATCACCTATAAAGTTCGCTATCCAACCCAGACATTTTTTCAAAATCTTCCAAACATTTCTAAAGCAGTTGACATCACTGCATGCGAGTCACGTGACGTGACTTGCGATAATTCATTACGTTACGCGAGTAACCTCCCCCAGGCTAAAAATTCTAACTCGATTGAGCTTCGATTGGACTCATTCGGAACTCATCCAAAATTACGCTTCATTCGTCTCGCAACAGTTGACTCAAGCGGTTGTGTTTCTGTCATAGTGAACCGAATTGTGAGAAGTGTTGATACCAACCAGTGCAGTGAGTGGTTACCGTCCGTGCCGTTCCGTGTTTCCCGATAGATCCGGTCTTATGTGCCGTTCGTCTATGGGAGAAGGACCAGGCGGGTGGTTTTTATAATCACAGTGTTTCCCACCATAAGTGATCCTCCATCTTTGGTGTTCTCCAGCAGCGAAGACAATAGACCCTGCTGAAGATATTGAAAAGCCAACAAAAGGCCACGTTGGAAACAGGTGGTATAGGGTGTATCCAATAATAGGGTTACCCAAAAATACAAAGTTGTTTTTTCCCAACAAGTTTTTTTTTGGTTTTTTTTTTCTTATTATTTTTACCCTTTTTCCTTTTTTACCCTTTCGTTTTCTATGCTGAACCTATATTTTTATGTTAACATATTTAATTATTCATTTTATTTTAATTTTTTTCAACAATTTGACCTCAATTGATAAATCAAATTTCGATATAACTTTTACACGGTTTCGTTCTCCACTAACCCATTAGCTAGGGAAGTCACCCACTAATGGATGACGGCGGCGAGGGAGGAAAAGATCCTCCCATCCGAGAGGCACTTATTTCCAAAGATTTTTTTTCCGATGAATCTGACCATGACATAGCACCTAATGTTCCCATGTATATATCGGACACCGAAAATAACCCTTCTCCTTCCCCTACCCCTCAACCCTGTCGACGGTCGATTTCACCTATTGCCTTTACTTTCGGCAAACCTTCCTTAAATGTTTCTCCTCCAATATCAAACGCCCCCCTTTTAGAGTTGGATAAACCTCCCCCTCGTCGTCGGGTTTACCAACCTGAATCGACGGGACCTTGGGTGGTTTACATCCGGTCCAAAACTAATGGGAAATCACCCAACGTGATTTCAATTGCACGGGACCTCGATCGATCTTACCCTTCCGTAATAAGCTACCAGCCTATGAGACCGCACAAGATGCGCATTGTTGTTGGTAGCTTGAAGGAAGCAAATGCCATTGCTTGTGACCCGAAGTTTACGATCGAATACCGCGTTTACGTTCCCGCTCGTGACGTGGAAATCGACGGAGTGGTAACGGAAGAGGGTTTGACCGTCGATGATCTGGTGAAGTCCGGGGTTGGCCGATTCAAAGACCCTGCTCTTCCCACGGTCAAGGTGTTGGACGCGCGTCAACTAAAGTCAGCATCTGGCGAGGGGGAAAAACGGAAGTTTTCCCTGTCGAACTCTTTTCGGGTTACCTTTTCCGGC
Organism: Uranotaenia lowii; assembly: GCF_029784155.1. Lineage (NCBI taxonomy): Eukaryota > Metazoa > Arthropoda > Insecta > Diptera > Culicidae > Uranotaenia > Uranotaenia lowii. The sequence continues at coordinate 34,034,104 of NC_073692.1, forward strand.
ACTGCACTTCCTGATTACGTTGCGATCGGGAAGGTTCGTCTACCTGTGAGACTTTATGTGCCTTCGGTCATGTTCTGCCAGAAGTGCAAGCAGTTGGATCATACGGCCGCCTACTGCTGCAATCAGGCACGCTGCTCTAAGTGCGGGGAGAAGCATGAGGAAGCTTCGTGTACAACACCAGCAGCAAACAGGTGTTTATATTGCACTGGGGAAGCATCTCATGCTCTCTCGGCGTGTCCGAAGTACATATCGCGCCGGGAAAAAATCAAGACTTCTCTAAAAACTCGTGTCAAAAAGTCCTATAGAGACATGCTAATAAAGTCTTTGCCAATCGTCTCAGAAAACCAGTTTGGCCTTCTAAGCGAGGATGAGTCCGAAGGGGAGGATCCATGTGAAGGAACATCAACTGGGCCATTCTTTAATAAAAATGTTTCACAGGCTCCAAAAAGGAAACGCACAACTAACAAACAACCCCTATTAGCTGCCAGCAAAATTAAAACTAAAAGAAATCCTCAAAGTGGAAATAGTAATTCTTCCCCTCCTATTCAGAATCCTCCGGGTTTTAATCCATCCCCGAAGGACTTCCCTCCACTTTCTGGGAAGTCAAAACCCCAGGCTTCCCTTCAGAACTCAGGCCCATCAGTAGCTAACAGGAATGCTACAATTTCCAGAGAAACTGCATCTGATCCATCGTCGAATAGTTTTCCCAGCTTTTCGACTGATGGTAAGATGAAATTCTCGGAAATTGTTGCGTTCATCCTGGACTTTTTCAGTGTACCAGCAGGATGGAGAACTATGATTAATATGTTTGTACCCCTTTTGAGAGAAATTTTAAAAAAGAAAGCTCTCACCATGACCCTCATTTCAGAAACAATTTCTTTTGATGGCTAATTCATTCAATGAGGGAAGAGAAATTGTTTCTGTATTACAATGGAACTGCAGAAGTATTCTACCAAAATTAGACTCTTTTCAAGCTTTGGTACACAATTTGAATTGTGATGTGTTCGCCTTATGCGAAACTTGGCTCTCTCCAAACGTAGATTTCTCCTTCCACAGCCACAACATTATTCGCCTGGATCGTGATGGTCAAAGAGGGGGCGGCGTTCTTTTGGGGATCAAGAAATGCCACTCTTTCTATCGTATTCCACTACAACCATCTCCAGGTATTGAAGTCGTCAGTTGCCAAGCTAGAATTAAAGGCCAAGACCTTTGCCTAGCCTCGGTATATATTCCGCCAAATTCAAGCGTGAGCGGGAACCAATTGGCGAATATTATTTCACTTCTTCCAGAACCCCGACTAGTTCTGGGAGACTTCAACTCCCATGGCGTGGGCTGGGGTAGCTCACGTGATGATGATCGTGCTAACATGATATATGAGCTGTGCGACGACTTCAACATGACTGTCTTAAACAATGGGGAAGTGACTCGAATTAATGGATCCCAATCACAGCATAGTATTTTAGACCTTTCTTTAGCTTCTTCCTCTCTGAGCTTGGATTGTACGTGGAAGGTAATCCAGGACCCTCAGGGAAGCGATCATTTGCCTATCCATATTTCTATCACCAGTGGTCGTAGTCCACCCGAAGAAATCAATATTCCTTATGACCTCACAAGGAATATAGATTGGAAAAAGTATGCATCGGATGTCATTGAAGCCATCGACTCAACAGACGAACTGCCTCCGGAGGCAGAGTACAGTTTTATTTCCGGGACAATTGTGGACTGTGCAATCGGGGCACAGGTCAGACGGAATGAAAGCTCGACGATACAGAAACGGCCTCCCACTCCGTGGTGGGATGGAGATTGCTCGCGCGCGCGAACTGAAAAGTGCAAGGCGTTTGTTGAGTTTCGCAGAACCGGAATGCCAGAGAAGTTCCAACGTTACTTGGCCTTGGAACGCAAGTTCAAGAACTTGATCAGGGGCAAGAAACGGGGGTACTGGCGGCGATTCGTGGATGGGTTATCTCGAGAAACGTCTTTGCACACGCTTTGGAGAACGGCACGAAACATGCGAAATCATACTCCTTCGAACGAAACTGAAGAAAATTCAAGTCGATGGCTGATACAGTTCGCGAAAAAGGTCTGCCCGGACGCAGCACCAGCTCAGAAACACTATCGGGATACAGAGAATAGTTCCGAAACGGAGGATCAATTCTCGATGGTCGAACTTTCACTTGCGCTCTGGTCTTGCAACAATTCAGCTCCTGGACTGGACAGAATCAAATTCAACTTGTTGAAGAATCTGCCAGATACCGCTAAGAAACGCTTGTTGAATTTATTCAATAAGTGTTTGGAGCTAAACATTGTTCCGCATGACTGGAGACAAGTGAAAGTCATCGCCATCCAAAAACCGGGAAAACCAGCTTCAGAGTACAATTCGTATAGGCCGATTGCAATGCTCTCGTGTCTCCGGAAATTGCTCGAAAAAATGATTCTCTTTCGGCTGGATAAATGGGTTGAATCAAACAATCTGTTGTCAAGTACACAATTTGGATTCCGTAGAGGCAAGGGTACGAACGACTGTCTAGCATTACTTTCATCAGACATTCAATTGGCGTTTGCCCAAAAAGAGCAGATGGGGGCAGTCTTTCTGGACATCAAAGGGGCATTCGATTCGGTGTCCATAGAAGTGCTATCTAGTAATCTTAACTCTTGCGGACTTTCACCAATTTTGAACAATTTTCTATATAACCTGTTGTCTGAAAAAATCATGCATTTTAGCCATGGAGAAACCAACGTTAAACGAATTAGTTACATGGGTCTACCCCAAGGCTCATGTTTAAGCCCCCTGCTATACAACTTTTATGTCCGAGAAATCGATGCTTGTATGGCACAAAATTGTACGCTAAGACAGCTTGCGGATGACTGTGTTGTTCATATCACAGGTAAAACAGACACTCAAATAAAACCTCCGCTACAAGAAACTCTAAATAATCTATCACATTGGGCCAGGAATCTAGGCATCGAGTTTTCGCCTAGTAAAACCGAGTTAGTAGTTTTTTCAAGGAAGCATTCCCCTCCTCAAATAGAGCTCCTTATGATGGGTAGAACTCTAACTCAATCTCTCAGTTTTAAATATTTGGGTGTCTGGTTCGACTCTAAATGCCTCTGGGGAAAACACATTAGGTACTTGACACAAAAATGCCAAAAGAGAATCAATTTTCTTCGAACGATTACTGGAACCTGGTGGGGTGCTCATCCACAGGACCTCATCAGGTTATACCAAACAACGATACTGTCGGTCATAGAATACGGAAGCTTTTGCTTTGGGTCAGCCGCGGATACCCACTTGATTAAACTAGAACGAATACAATATCGTTGTTTGCGTATTGCCATGGGTTGTATGCAGTCGACACATACGATGTGTCTCGAAGTACTGGCGGGAATAATGCCGTTGAAAAATCGGTTCTTCGATTTATCGCTACGTTTCCTAATTCGAAGTGAAACTATGAATCCTTTGGTGATAGAAAATCTGGAAAGGCTTATGAATATTAATCCGCAAGTAAAATATGTAAATAATTATAAAACTTTTAGTCAATTAGAAATAAATCCTTCTTTATTAAATTCGGACACGAGTCACTTTTACCCGAGTAGCAGTTCCTTGATAAGATTCGATCTGTCCATGACCGATGACATCCGTGGAATTCCAGATCACGTCCGACCCAACATTATTCCTTCAATCTTTGCTTCAAAAGTACGTGAAATTGATCCTATAAAAATGTTCTTTACTGATGGTTCTAGAATCGACAACGCGACTGGCTTCGCAGTGTATAATGAGGGCTTTGAAGCTTCGTTCAAGCTTCGAGAGCCATGCTCTGTTTACACTGCTGAGCTAGCCGCTATTTACTGCACCTTGGAACACATTCGCACACTGCCCGCAGACCACTATTTCATCTATTCGGATAGTCTCAGCTCCGTTGAGGCAATTCGATCGATGAAACTGATGAAGCGCTCTTCCCATTTTTTGCTGGAAATTTCAGGGATATTGGGCGCTTTGATCGAAAATTCGTACAGGATTACCTTAGCTTGGATCCCGTCTCATTGTCTTATTCAAGGCAATGAGAATGCGGACTCATTGGCTAAGGTGGGCGCGTTACAAGGTGAAATCTTTGAGAGGATAATAACTTACAATGAATATTTTTCAATACCTCGCACTTTAGCGATTAACGCTTGGCAGTCTAGCTGGGACAATGGCACAAAGGGACGTTGGCTCCATACGATTATCCCTAAGGTTCCGACGAAGGCATGGTTTAAGCATTTTAACATGAGTCGCGATTTCATTCGCGTGGTTTCTCGGCTCATGTCAAATCACTGCCGGCTTGACGCGCATTTGTTTCGTATACAACTAGTTACAAGCAATGTTTGTGTTTGTGGGGATGGCTACCACGACATTGATCATGTTGTGTGGACGTGTGAACGGTTTGATCGATCGAGGGCTTGGCTACTGGATACCCTTAGGGCCCGACGTAAACCACCTGGTGTTCCAATTCGAGACATATTGGCAAAACTTGATCTTGAATATTTGTACCCTATCTACAAATATCTTAAAATGTCTGACTCGGTCGTTTAGTCCTCTTACCTTCCCTGTATATGTACCCTATTAATCTTCCCCCCTGTATATGTACCCTATTAATCGTGGCTTCGTTTCATTAATAGAGTAACCTCTCATGCGATGGGTCCGATAAACTCTACCAAAAGGCTGGCCAGGAAGACGATCATCTGGAGCAGCTATCGGAACCTCAGCTACAGGAAGCCACCAGCGTACCCAGATGGAAAATTTTTATACTGAACCCTAGACGTTCCCCTTCCCTCTCCTAAATTAAATTATAATCTAACAGTTGAGTCGCCGCGACTATTACGGCTCCCCCTTCTACTAACATAGATAAGTTAAGTGATACACTCGGCAAAATGAAACTTTGTAAGTAAAATGCCTTAATAAACAGACCTTTGATTAAAAAAAAAAAAAAAAAAAATTACGCTTCTACTTTCGAATCACGTTTACGTCTCGCAGAATAAGCCCCTTTTTACCAAGAGAATTACAACCTCTAAAGTAATCCAAAAATAAAAAGCCTGTTTCCTTAACGATTTTTTTCTTTATTGATTGTTAAAATAAAGAAACATTATTGTCTCATACCGTATTTGTTTTTCAACCGGCATGAATAGCGTGTCAGTGGAAAAGGCAAAGTTGGCTCTACAAAAATAGGCCAACTATTATTTGAGAACACAAAATAATGAATGTTTTCAACTAGCTAATCGCACCTCGGTCGAACCTCAATGGTTACGATATCGCCACCGCGCAGTTATAATGCGGAAGTAACCTTTATTCAATGATGTATAAATTTAGATAAAAAATCATTTTTACTGATCATTATTTATTTTTATTTAATTTTGGGAATAGCAAAAAAATTAATATGAAAATGCACACTTTAGAAAACAAAAACATATTGCAAATTTTTTCGCAATAATGTCAAAAAATGAAAATAATAATGAAGAATAACAGAAACAAACGACTTTCATGATTAACAACTTAAATCTTTAACATCATAAAACACCTGATAGTCCTGGTACCGCCTTTTAACGGTAACGTTAAAATTTCAGCGTGTAAATATCTCCGTCTGCCTGTATTAGCTTTGGAACCACATGGCCAAGCGTTCGTTGTTGTTCGATTAGTACTGCCAACGATTTATCTGCATCTGTAAAACCAGTGTATTTGATTAGAAAGATAACTACGAGTTCTTTTGAGGATCTATTACCATCAAGTTTACACAGATGGGCGGCGCATGGAAAAAGCAACTCTTTTGATAATCGTCGGATGTTACTAGGTTTGACTGGGCACACATTACCAAAATCTATAAACTGTACTACAAAAGTACTGCGATCGTCCGCTTGCTGTAAACAAACCGCCCGATACCACAGTTTATCTTCATCAAAAACGGCAACACATAGTTCGTTGGGTCTAAAAATACAAAGAAAACTGATTACATACATGGAATTTATATGATTGACTCTTCACATACTCGGGGTTGTAGCAATCGCCTCCAATTTTCGCAGCAAGGGTGTTGACTTTTACGGTTACAGTTTCATAAAACCGCACATTTTCTGGAGTGATTTCAGTCACGGTAAGAATGCCATGTTTAAGATCACCGTCATCCAGAATTGTGAGTTTAACATCATTCCGATCTGTTGTCAACTTTATCAACGGTAAATCATCAAGCATAAACTTATCTGGTTGCGATGTAGCTTGTTTGGTCTCCGTAACCTTTTGTACTTCCTTGGTATTCGTTTGACCGGCCTCTACTGTTTGGGGCTTAGTTTCTGTGATTCGTTCTTTTTCCGGGTTAGGCTTATCTGCGATTGATACTTTCGATTCGGGGACCTCTTGTTGTTTTTTCTCGAGTTCCTCCATAAGACTGGAAACAATCGTACGGTTTGTGGTCGTATCAATCAACTTGACGCCTGAAGCGAACGACGATCCTTCAAATAGGAGCCTCAGTTTGCGCTGGTCGGAACGTAAATTATTCAAAAAGTCAACTGCATTCGAGGCATCTCTGACGAGGGTCGGATTTAGGTCACGTATCTTAATTTTCATAGTGTGGACAGGCAAATGCGACACAAATTGATTAGGTGCATAAAACGTACCATTATGAATTTTCTTGATATTTCCGTTATCGAGATCTAGCAGCTGTAGTTCACCTTGAGGATCAACTTTCAGAACGCGTGCTCTATAAGGCATCATAATATCATCCATCCCTATGACGATATCATTGGGAGCGGGTTTTGTTTTAAGCTGTGTTAAATCAGGTAACATGGATTGCAATAGTTCGGTGAACATATTTATTTTGTCATGAGGGCATATGATAACTGTGCTAACATCGATCACTGAAGTAATTCGAACGATGCATTTATCTTGAGGAATAACCTGCCAATATCTGATGCCCATCTTTTGGAGATCGAAATCAAATTCTCGAAACAAGGCTTCCGCTAACAGCTTGATACCTTCGGTATCTTTGATCATACCTTTCATTACACGCTTTTCCTCATCGTAGCCGAGATTATCATAGCTAAATGCGATGCTAGGCATGAAGAACTTATTCTTGAATTCTTCCTCATTCATTAGGATTCGCTCGATATCCATTTGCAAGACCAGCTTGGGTTTTCTTTTATAGTCTTCAGGGAGAGTTCGAATCATTTCGTCTTTGGAAATCAGTTCGATTGTACCATTATCTACCGTATATATTAGAAAATTGGTTGCATGGGTGCTGATGATCAAACCCCGAGACCATCCGACACCAGGTGCATTAACGCAGATCACATCGCCTACCTTGGGCGCCGAGACAGCTGTAAAACTTACTGCGGCCTCTGGTAGCTGTGTGTACAGCTCTTTCATAATAGGTTTGACATGCGAACAAGTCAACATTATCAAAAGGGTCTTCGGTGTTAGGATGGTGATTATTCCACCAGCACCGGACTTATTCTCGCTACGCCCGACGATGTCTAGTAAATAAGTTACAGGTCGATTGGCCATTTCGACGATCATGCGATCTTGATTGTTTTGAACGACGCGAATGCAAAGATTTTCGCATAGCTCTAATTTTCGGTTTAGGTTGGCAATCTCTATTTGGAATGCGAATGCCCGAAGGTTTTTCATGAGCAAAAGGGGCTCACGAAGATCACTAGCGGGGATTGTTATCTCATTGCCGTAGTCTATGAGACGCACTCTCAAAAGGTGCTTTGCCGGGTCCACCTTTTAAAGAATCATTGAATAGAATGAAAATTTTTAAAATTTCCTTTGTTATACAAAAAAAAAATTAAACATAGTAAAATATTTTACCTTCTCAAGAATGACAACCCTGTAGTAAATATCTTCGAAAGGAGCAGCAAAGATGTCGTCCACCTGTATTTTATCGTACTCGATAAATTGAACTGCTTTGGTGTTCAGTTGGCTGTGGATATCACGTAGCAGTTTGTCACATTGAGTTTCGTGCGTGGCCTGAATTACCCAAAAGGCGTTTTGTTGATCTGGAACTCTACATTGTACAATTACATCGAATGGTTCGCCATTTTTTTTGTCCACTGGAAATGGAAACAGCCACGGTTTACGTTGTTGGTTCCTGTCGCTTTCATCAGGTTTCGCAGCGTCGTTCTTCTTTTTGTTCGACTGATGATTCTTGAGGACTTCCAGTTTGAGTTTGGCCAATGATTGTGGTTTCTCTGGAACGGTTGAGGATTCCGATACTTCCTCGATTTTAACCTGCGAAGATCTTTTCTCATTGGAAGCGGACGGTGCTGTGATTTGAATATTGGTAGTCGTTTTAGTTGGGCTTGTTGTTTTAGCTTCTACTGCCTTTTCAACAGGTTTGAAAGTGTTTTCTCGATTCACCGATATCTCAATTGTGCCGAGGGGAACATTTGGTTTGCGCAGTGGTTTCAACGAACGACTGTTGTTTGCCAGAATACGTAGAGAACTTTGGTCAGCGAAAATCGCTCCCTTTCGAGGTGGTGCCAAGCCACCACTTAAAAGATCTACGTAGCTATCGTTTGGATACAGCTTCCTTTAAGTGTAAAATCGAATTAGAAAATAATCTATTGCGTTCTATGTTTATCGAATTGAGGTCAAAATCAAATGTATAGGATACAAAATAAAAAATATAAGAACGTGTTACGTAGGGGGACGAAGGAACGAAAATTGCGTAATATTTAAATGACCCCTAAATACAATTTTGAGTAGGGCAAATGCCAAACACTGACATCTGTTGACAGCCAGTCGCAACCTGTCATCAAGTGAGATAGAATTTTCGTTTTTTTGCATAGTTTCCCCTAGTTAAAGAAAACTAGGGGTCGATCCTCAAGCTCCAATTTTGGGGTGGATCCATCATCTGAACCGATCTTTTCTTGGAGAACGGACAATCCTAGATGGACAATACGGGACAATACTATAAAGACTACCGGCTTGTTCGTAAATTGATTTTTCGGGTGATGTATCGATTTTTTTTTATACCTACATGTCAAATCACCTTCCAATGCTTTTGCATAGTTTGTTAAATTTACGAACGCCAGCATCGATAGAAAAAATCAATTTACGAACACGCCGTAAATAAGTCTAATTTCTTTATTTTGATCAATTCTATTCGACGATCCCGCTTATGATTATTTTATGACCTAATATTCCCTACTTTTAGCTACCCCAAGATTTGAACAAAAATTTATCTATAGTTTAAACAAGAAATTTGTTCAGTTAATTCTTGATTTCTTTTTATTCTAAAGATTACCGTTACGCTTTTGGTTCAATGGTGGCTGCTGAAAAACTTAACCTATACGTGTTGTACTTACGGAATACTGATGCAAATCCGCTTGTGTTCTGACCAATCGCGAATCTGGCATTCGACGGTGCAGTACACTTCCAAGCAGCGGCTACACATGAGATCCGCCGGCTGCTGGCAAAAGTTACATTGCTTCAGCATATTCATGGCTTCACTAATTTTTCACACGACAAAATATGCGTTGGAAAACGGCACGAGAAAAAAAACACCTTTGCTCGACGCACGAGGTTTACCAAAAGTGAGCAACTCAGACGAACGGGCTGCCAGTTTTTTTTTCTTCTATAGAATGTGGGGCATCGAAAACTTCCGACACGATTTCTATTCGCGATGGATGGCCCATCAGGTAAACTTTAACGTTTTATATTTAAAGTTAGGAAAAAAATTCATGCATGTTACGGCGTGTTCGTAAATAGATTTTTTCTATCGAATTGATTTTTTTTATCGATACTGGCGTTCGTAAATAATAAACAAACGCATGCAACATAGAGGGATTTGACATTTACCAAAAAAATCGATCGACGTATGCCTCACCCTAAAAAATCAATCGAAAACGCTGTTACAAAAGCTAAGAGGAGGAAGGAGGAAATCAAATTTGAAAATTACTGTGACCATTAACAGATAAGTGTAATTATTTCGCAAAGATGGAAAACGTATGTCACACTCTTTATTAATCTTGAAAACAAACAGAGAGCCCATTTTTAAGACAATAACATAAAATCCATTAAATTTTGGAATAATGCTTTTTCTCGGTGTATCCTTAACCGTGCTGCTATTATTCAAAAGCCCCTCGAATCGGGCGCAGTTTCAGTTCAGTGCCTTGTTGCGCAAATACCAAATTTGCAGGACGCAGCCAAAATTTCATTCAAAAATCGCTCAAGCAGAGTGGGTCTGCTCAAGGGGAGTGCAGTGGTTAGCTGAGTTTCGAACACGCAAGTTGTACTCCGGTTGAGCGATAAATCTGACGCGGTTCGTTCCGTTACGCCTTTCTTCCCCACCTGCTACTACTGCTGCTCTGGTAGATAGCCCTTTTGGTGTTAGTTGATGGTGCTTGGACATTTTTGACAGTGTGTATTCATTGGAATTTTTGCTGCGCTGGAATTCATCAATTCGAAACAACTTTCAAGGGTGGACCTTTTTTTCTGTCGGGAGTGGTAGATTGATATCAGTGGATTTTGAAACACCTTCAAGATACTGAACTTGATAAAAGTAAAATTGAAAAAAATCTGGATTCTGGGAGTTTTTTTCTGTGCAAATTGAATTAGCGTACGAAAATTGCCAGCAACAACACAGTTAAAGGGAAGAAGAAAATAAAGTGAAGCTATCTAGAGTCCTGAAGTTTGGCGAATAGAGATCCGGTAAGCTCGCAGCAGATACCCTTTCTCTGAAAGGAAGTTGAGAATAAAATTCTAGGTCATTGACTAGTGTTTCGGGAAGGGATAAAAGTGCACCGGGATATAGTCCGGGTTTCGATTACATAAATGAACGCACTTCACTTTTGGAGAAGCACTCGTTCTACTTGCCAGGCCACTGACTAAGCCCATCATCAGTAGCTAGCTCGAGCTGTGAACAACTGAACCGTATCATCTTGCCTGGCCGCCGTATTTCGTACGTGGATAACACGAGAGAAAAAAAAAGTTACGTTGTGTATGAGCAAAGTGGAAGAACAAAAATAATGAAATAAAATAAAACATCGGTCAGGAATTTTTGTCGTCGTGTTAGGTTTGCCATCCTGCTGCTTGACTAACCAGTAACCAGCTAGCCAACCAGCCAGTTCGCGCGGATGACCATCATCAACAGATCAGCACCAACCAGCAAAAGTGGAAGAGGTTTCTGCTGCTGAATCTGTTTCTTTCTCTTTTAAAGTATTCGTTCGTCGTGTGCAGTGTGCGGTTTCTAGGGTGACCAACCATTTGTTCCGTCCATTGGGTGTTTACTTCAAGGAGATTTCGATAAATCATTTACGTTTTTTTATAAATATGGCTTGGGAATTTGAGGGGGGTTTGGGAACTATTAAATATGCTACTTCTAAATTCGGAATTTATTCATTAAAGTTACACATGAATTTGAACTTTAATCAAATTTGTTCTCTTTAATTGGAATCTTAATTAGATTTCCGAATATGAATCAATAAAGAATCTTTATTTAGAATTTCAATACGAACTCAAATTTTCTTCATTCTTAATTCTGAATCTTCATTCAGAATCTGACATCTCAGTTCAGCTTAGCTTATACCGTATTTGTTTATGCCGAGGCATCCACTAGTGTTGCACTGGTGCACCACTAGGTGCTGTCAAACTGTTTGTTTATTCGGACGGTGTTGCACTGGTTTTGACCTGGTGTTGCACTGCCATCGGGCGGTGTTGCCCCGAAAATTTTGTCAGTGTTGCGAGAGAGCGTTTGAGTGAGTGAGGTAGCAATACACTGGCGACGGTTTATGTTTGTTTTTGTCGGGTACGGTGGACCACTGATCGAGGGGAGAAAACAAATACGGTATTAGTTGACTTCTCATATCCACACGGAAAAAACTTTTCACATGAACGCTACGTGAAAATGTACATGGATTTTTGCCACCATGAAAATCACGTGGAACCTACGTAAACTTCAGGTAGCGAACAGAGCTCACACAGCAAGCAGAATTCACGTAATTTTCATATGCGTTGAATGTGAAGATAACGTAGATCGAATGTGAAAAGGGATTCGTTCTGCTACATGCGATTCACATAGATTTCATTGAAATAAGAATGTAGGATTTTTTTTCGTATCATTTAAATAAAAAATATTTTATTTTTAAGGATTTTTATTATGCCACATAATTTACAAAACACTGTGCCATTTTTTCACTTTCACAACTACACTATTTTTTTTTTTTTTTTTTTTAATTTTATTAGAGACGTTTTAACAAAACTACACTATTTACACTTTCACTTTTCATTTAATTGACACAATAACATCGTCCAAAAAATGGCATTTCCCGAAATTGATGTGCCTCCACAGCGGTTTTCTGAAGTTGCAGCTGACCCGATTCCACATTCTGTTTAAATAGAAGAAATAGAAAAAGTTGTAAATAACAATCAAACAGCTAAATTCTTGATACTTACAAAAAACTGCTTTAAAATGTCTCTATTTGCCTGTAACAACTGTGCTAGAACTTGGAACCACGCCATATTGAGTCGGTATTCTTTTACAGAGATTTAACGTGAATGACCCATTAAGAGCTACGTGAACATCACATAGAATGCACCCATTCCGTCTATACTTGGTGGATCATTGGATTTTCACGTAAATCGAATGTGTCTTCATTTTGACAGAATATAATTATGTGAGTTTCACGTAAGGATCAAGTGTTTTTTTATTGACCTCTAAGTGATTCACGTAAGTCAAGCAAAAATTCACGTAACGAGCGCCTACGTGAAAATCCAGGTGAATTTAACGTTTCCTTTTCGGATGAGTGCATCTTAAATCATTGAACTTGAAGTGCATAGATATGATCATACATTTAAAACTTCAGTCAGATAACATATTTATTAGACTTTCTTTGAATCTGACTTCCGAGTTCAGTAATCCGAAATTTGAATCTGAATGCTTTATCTGGATTTCAAATTTGATTGAAATCTGAACCTTTTTTGAATCTGGTTTCTAAATCTGAATATTTATTACGAATCTTTGATTTTTTATTTGAAACTCGTTTATTTTGAAAGGGTGCCATGCGCAATCCCGATCAGGCACCCTTATTCTGGATTCTTATTCTGAATTTTAATTGAATTGAATCTAAATTTTGTATCTGAATTCTTAAAGTAATTCTGAATAAAAATTCTGAACCTGAATTCTGAATGTGGATCTGCAATTTCGAATCTGAATTCTAAATCGTGTAATCTGAATTCTCAATATGAATTCTAAATTTGGGTTTCAATCTGAATTTTGCATCTGAATTTGAATTCTTAACCTAAATTTTGAATCGAATACTGAATCTGATTTCTAAATCTAAAGTCTGAATGTGAATCTGAACTCTGAATCAAAATTCTGAATGTGGGTTCTGAATATGAATTCTGAACCTGAATCCACAATCTGAATCTGAATTCTGATTCTCAATCCTGAGTTCTTCATTTTAATGCTTGAACTGCATTTCGAATCCATATTTTCAATTTTTTTTTTTGATTTTAGACCATTGATTAGTTTATTCATCCCCAAAATTTGAATAATTAATTCTCTAACTAGATTCGTAATTATCAATAAGTTCTTGCTTCGATAGTAAAATCTTTATCTTTAAAATGACAGTTTTTGGATTTATATAGAAATATTGGGTTAGGTCTTAAAATTCAATTTTTAGCGAGGGGTCAAGAATTTTAAAGCTCAGTTTGTTGTTGTTAAGAAATTCTTATTAAAAATTTTAAAACAATGAATTTTGACTTCTGAGAAAATAAAAGTTAAGAAAAGGTCTGTTCATTCTCCGAATATTTATTCTTCAACCCTCTAGTGCACATTTACTAAAATTGTCAAACTGCAAGGAGAATAGTTATTTTCACATTTTTTTTCGCTAAATGATTCGAAAGATGTTGTTTATGATTCCGTAATGGTGACAGTTGTTTGACATGCACGTGGCAATCACTATAGTAAGAGAAGCTTAGAAAAAAAACGACCGCTTTTTACCGAAAATCATAATTTTCGAAGTCCCAAAAAACAGAGTTGCTTATAGTTTTTCGTTTTGAAATAAAAAAAATAAGTTAATAGTTAGCCTTAAATGTAACAAAGATGGTCGATTGATAAAAAAAAAATTTAACCAAAGTTGGTTAAAATTGATGAAATAAAAAAAAATGCCTAAAATATTTGGTTTAATTAATCGAATATTTTCCATCTATATGATTTTTCTTAGAACAAAAAGTTACAAATTCTGTGAATTTTTCAGCGATAAAAAAATTTTGGTTCTAGAGGGTTAAATTTTAAAATATCATCATAACATTATTTATTTTAGGTATGATTACTGAAAGTCTCAATCTGATTACGAAAAGTTTAGTAAAAAGCTTGATTTTTACAAAGCAATGTGCAAAATGATTCAAAGTATAAAGTGTGTGGATTGAAATCATTACATCATTTAGAAATTTTTCTTCTAAGATACTCCCACTCTTTGGTGAAATTTTTAGGAGACACCCGATCGAAAGAAAAAAAAAACAGGCTGATCTGCTGATGTGGTCAACTGACGAAGGCAACGCGTTTGCTGGTTTTTAGGCCGAATTTCGAAGAAACGTCGGTCGGGAGCAAAAGAATTGACCGGTTTTCAAGCTTCATTTCGTTTGGTGTGTTGTATAGTGTGGGACACGCGAGGGGAAAAAAACCAAGAAACTAAAACCGGAACCATTCCCCGCGAGAGGAATTCCAAAATCTGAATATATTATCAGTTGTTTTTTTTTCATTCTTTCTCCAGGTCCATGAATAGTTAGTGAGTTGGGTGTTGTTGGTGTCCTTTCTGAAGGAAAATCGTGAATAGAGCGTGAATTAAGTGTATTTTTGTTTCGAAACGAAATTGTTTAATCCTGCAAAGTGAAAGTGGTTTGATTGAAGACTCCACCTACTCACGTTGGATTAAAATTGGAACTCATCTGAGCCCTAAGGAACGTTGACATCGAAAAAAAAGGTAAGCATCTGTTCGCGGTCACTTATTTTGTTGCCTTCGTTCTGAAGCACTTGTTGCAACCTTGAACTTGAATGTTCAATGTAGTACCCCAATGCAACTGCAATCGGAAAACTAATTTACATAATCATCACTTATACTGTAACCCCCTCACGTGCACAGGCGGTACTTCAAAAAAAAAAAAAAAAAAAAAAAAATGGAAGAAAGGTCCCCACGAAAGGGGGAACAAACTAGCCCTAGCTGTATGCGTTCTAACCAGATTGGTGTTGCGATAGGGAGAATCCGCTGGATCCAATGGTTACAAACATCAGTCAGTAGTCAACCAGTCAGTTGTTGACGGTTTGTCTTGATTGATGAAAAATAAACCTCATCCCTCGATTCTTGACTGCGGGCTCGATACAGTACTGTTAAACCCTCCTGACAAGTGTCCCTGTACTTCCCTGCAGCCGGTACAGAAAATTCCACGCGTTGACTAAAATAAAACTCACTGCAAGGGGTATTTCCCACTAAATAGATGTTGGCTGCAGTCAGCGAGTGGAAGAGTGGATTGAATTGAATGCGTGGGCGTTCGTTTACAGCAGTCGTTCGTGTGGGAAAAGTGGGAAAAATAAATCACCAGAGACCATCCGCCGAGCGGGCTAAGCTGAGAGATGTTTTCAAGATTCGGTTTCCCGGCTATAGTATTGAGTAGCATCTTCAATCGCTGCAAACTGGGATTTCTTAAAGTCACAGAATCTGGTTAGCAATTAGAAAGTTGGACCAGGAGGAGTTGTGAATTGTAGAACTCGGATAAATTTGAAAGTACAAGTCCCCATCCTCCAGAGATACCTACATACGTACATTCTACTCCCCATGTTCCCCCTTTAACTGTGTATTGTGATTCGCCATACTGCCTACCACATATGAACGGAATCTATTTTTAACTTTCTTTCTGTTTATTGATATAAGATGAATTGCGATGCTCAACACTCTAGGCCGGTACAACCCAAAACCAAGTTGAAATGCCGCAAAATCGCGGATGAAACTGGCTCCCGACGAAAATGACTTCGAGGGGGTTTTCCCAAACTTGAGAATAAACGTCATTTTTGCAACTTAATTTTGGGGCATGTCATGCGGCAGGGATTTTTTTTGGGATTTTTTCATTTGATGCACCAAATATCAAAAGGGATTATAAAATTTTAGTAAAGACAATATTTTTTTTCATAATTCCATTTTTAATTTTATTTTCAATAATACTTTTTTCTAAATTGACTGACCTCGGCAGAAGTTTTCGAAAATGGTAATTCAAGAAACCCGAGCTTGATTTATCCCGGAGCAATTCTCAATGAATTCGATCGGGAATTACAGAGTTCTGCTGCCGTCATAAAGAACGGAAGTTAAAGCTTACATTTTACTTTAAAAATCAATGGGTCTGACCTGTAGGATGCACCCGGAAGGAAAACCAGGCTGCAATCGTCACTAGCGTTGACTATCCAGTGGATAGTATCCACGGCTGCGATTGATATGCAGAACAGCCGAATTCATATGTCATGTCGAAAACTGGCGATTGGTACCGTTTAGGAACGTCACGTGTCCTCACAACCTTGAGACTTCCTAGCATAGTGCTATCCGACGCTCCCGTTTTAGTAGGTTGCTGCTGCAATTGTTCCAGATCGTCCTCCGCTTCTTTCCGGTTCCTTCCGGAAATTCGCTGGAGGCATGATAATGATAATGTTCTGGGTAGATGTTTTTTAAAAATAATCGATGAATAATCGTTTTCTGGAAATCTATAAATTAAAATGAATAAAGCATGATTAAATTTCGTCAAATTCAAAGCATTTTACCAGAGATTCTATTCGATGCGACTGACTTTGTTTTGCTTACAAGAAAAAAACTAACTGAAAATAAAGGGAAATTTTTTTGGGGTGGTCAGTTCGAGCTTCGAACTTTGATTTTGGTGTATTGACAACAGCCCAAAATCAAGAACGCCAGGCGAACTTTGTTTTGATGCGCTGGCGTTCTTATTTTTGGGTTGTTTTGATTCTGAGTGAATGCTTCTGGCTGTCACTCGGTTGTTGCTATTAGGTAGTGTTTTCGATGGGGCATTTACGCTGAGAGAGGAGCAGGAGATTCATCATATTCGTTTGAAACATCTTCGGTTGCAAGAGCCGGGAAACAGTATTTTCCGGAAGAATTGACTTGATTGGACGGTTTTTCATATTGTTCAATTTAAGAAAAAAATCATTGAAAAGTCAGCAGTGTAGTGATCCAGTGCCTTAGGAAGAACGACCTCATGGGAGGTGTTTTGGAGACCTATTGCTTTCTATGATATATTTTCTCAAACAATGCACGAATTGAAAAAAATATTCCAAGAAATATTTTTATCACTACATTAAAAGTTTTACAGGCCCCTTTCGTTTTTGGCAACACGATATGCTGCCAAAATCGAACGGTTTTTTAATCAACTTTTTTCTCACTTTTACTAAACATAAACCATAAACATAATTTTTAGTCGATTTTTCATCATTTTCACCCACTTTTCATTTTTCGTTGTATATTTGTTTTTTTGTCATTCTCCATCCTTTTTCAGATATTTTATTATCATTTTTAGTTTTTTTTTTTAATTTTTTTTAAATTTTATGAAATTTTCGTCAATTTTGTCATTTTTGAGTACTTTATATTTTTTTAAGTTTTTTTTGTATTCTATAGGGGGAAGTCGTCTATGGCCGGACAACATAGATTTTTCGAAAACACAATATCCTAATAATGTTTTAACGCCATGAAAATAAAGTAAATTGTAGCCTGATATGGTGTACGGAGAGGATCGCCTAAACTTTGCATTTGTATTGTGGTAAGTTTTTTCGGCTTGTAAAATTTGAACTGCACATGAACGACATCGTTGATTGGTTATCTTTCGACTACAGTAAATATAAGATAATGAAACGGAAGTTCAAACAAAAATATTTGGAGAATTAAATAAAAAAAGCGATTTGTCTATGACCGACACCAAGTTGTTGTCTATGACCAGACAAGTAAATATTGAAAATTATAGATGATTTCAACTTGAAACTTTCATTTTTTCATCTCTATAGCACCCTCAAATGGTTAGCAGAAGATAAGGATTCAATAACGAAACTATTTTTTTCCTCTGAGAAACTTAAGATGTTGCTGTCCGGTCATAGACAATTTTTCTGTAGTTTTTTCGAAACAAATGTTTCATTCTGGTTTGTCAAAAAATCTTTTATGATTGGCTTCATAGAATGTTCAGTATTGGAAAACACATACTCACAAGACCTGTGCAAGTGATTTCAGTCATTTTGCTACGTTTTTGCGCCATTGGTGACAACTTTGGTGAAGTACTTCGTAGTGTCCGGGCATAGACAACACTTTTGAAAATAAGTGAAAACTAACATGAAATGATTTCTCTTACCACATGAATATGTTGTAAATAAATTTTTTTCTGATATAGTTAAGTGATCATAATATTGATACTCTTCAAATCAGTAGAGGAACCAATATTTACAAAAATCTATTTTTGAAGTTATTACTTAAAAACCTTAAGTGTCCGGTAGTAGACGACTTCCCCCTAAACATTTAAGACCGTGAAAACGTATTCTTCGTGTTTGTGTCGATAAAATTTTTCCTGTTTAAGCGAAAACTTTAAGGTAATGTCGTTTCAAAAAATCGTTCAATTTTTGCACATGTGCCCAAATCGGATGTTGCTAAGAACGAACGTCTGTGCATAGAAAATTTTGAAATCCGTATATCTGTAAAATAGTAAACTTACTTTCATCGATGGCTAAAGTCTTTCAATGTGTTCTAAAATCTGGTCTTTTTTTTTTGTTTATTTATAACTAGCTGATCTGGTGGGGTTTGCTACACCTTGTAAAAATAAATTAAATTTGTTTTAATTTTGTAAATTTTTAGGTTTTTTTTTTCAAAGATATAATTTAACCCTTCATTTCATGATTTTTTATTTTCCCTTGAAAATCGTTTTAAACAGTTGGAAATGATGTGTACATCAAGGAAAAAAAATTGAAATAAATTGCGATTTATCTCTCTTTTCATACATTAACTGTTGCAAATTTGTTACTTTCTGAAACGAGGTGTTAAATAAAATCAATTTAAGCACAAATCAGAAACAACTTTTTCAAAATGAGAACTGCAACTGGCGTTTGGAATTTCAATACAAAGATGATTTCATCTTATTTAGTGTAGCTTGATCTTTAAATTTGTTCTCAAGATTTGATTTTTTTTTTCTTTGTGTTTGTAAGTTTCATGAGTTTTCTAATTATGCTCAAATGTATATTTTATTGGTATGGATTCTCCACCTTGTATTCTTCCAAAGTGAAGAAGGCTCAAGAACTTCTAAATAAAAATGTTGGTATCTAAATAACGTCACTTACCGCATGTGGCTCCATTTTTTTGATACAAACAGCCTCTATCATAAAAGATGGTTCCATTTCCTTTTGCCATTTCCTTCTCCCACCCCCACTACTTGAAGGAGACAAGCATTTCTTATAATCATACCCATTTTTTCGTTTCCAAAAACCTTCTCATTTCAAATTTGGTAGGTACCATGGGATGATAGGTTCTTAAGCGATACGTCAAAATTATATGGAACCCCCTCCTTCCCTCTCCTTTCTGCGAGGCGGAAGGTTCTATAACAATCTTAGAAACATATCTCGTACCCAAGCACCTTCCCATGCCAAATTTGAATCCATTTGCTTGATTAATTTTTAAGTTATGCCAAAAAAATTGTATTGTGGCCCCTCCTACCATCGTACTAATTGGAAGAAGGGTGGTGCCTCTAATAAAAATAGAACCATTTCTCGTGCCCTAACCCTTTTCTATGTGAAATTTGATTTCATTTCCTCAATAACTTCTCGAGTTTTGTGAAAAATTGTATCATCGCTTCCTATATCCCCTATCGAAGAATTGAGGGGTTTCAAATAATCATATAACTATTTTTCGTATCATATACTACCCCTGTAGGTTTTTGTAGTCCGTTATTCCAACGAGACTCAACTGCAAGTTTATTGAATGTGTTAATCATTATACAGTTTGGAATTAAACGAAAAAATAACTTACAAATAAGTCTTACAAAACATGCCAAACGAGTATGGCCGAGATCCTTCACCTAATTTGGCGATGCTTTTAGTTGCTAGACCTGTCCTGAACTAACACAAATAAGCAGCTAGCCACGATACAAAGATCCGGGACAATCCGGGTACGAGTTTCACTCGGCAGTTATCCGTATTACAATTGTATCGGCTCACTACAATGTACGCTTCGGTTCGCGCCAGTATAATAATACTTCCCGCAGCTCGACATAAAATCACAAGAAACTTTTATAGGCTACCAACTAACTTGAGCACGTTTTTTCCAAAACTCCTCCTTTTTCCAACTTTTCTTCTTTCTCTTTTTTCTTTTCTCCCTCACCTCTCTATCTATCAAACTGTCAAAAAATGTAATCTGTCACAAGATGGGTTTAATGTTCCCCCTAATTTCACCCTCTCAGGGCCGTAGCAACACCCCACCCCGTAACGCCCACTTTAGGGGGCTTTACCTTCACATACATCTAAAGGCTGCTTCATTTAATATTGGAACAAATTCTTTTACTCATTGTGGCGCTCCTAGTGGACGGATTTGGAAACTTTTTTCACCCACGTGTCGGTAAATTCATTACCTTTCACCATGTATTTATGTCATAACACCAAACGATAGCATTTTGTAAACAACCGCCATGGAAGCCGAACGGAGAGATCAAATTGTGCACAGTTTTCTTGAAAATCCATTGTTGTCGGCATCGAAGCTAGCTAAACAGCTTAAAATGCCCAGAAATACCGTATGGCGTGTTATCAAGCAGTACAAGGAAACATTGACGACGGCTCGGAAGCCGCATTCGAAGCGTCGAAGTGGAACTGTCGACCGGAAACTGCGTGGGAAAGTCATCAAGGCCGTCAAGAGGAATCCCAATCTTTCAGACCGCGATTTGGCCAATAAGTTCTAGGCCGCTCACAGTACGGTGCGACGAATTCGTCTCCGGGAAGGAATAAGGTCATTCCGAGCCAGCAAACAGCCAAATCGGACGCTGAAGCAGAACAATGTGGCCAGAATCCGTGCTCGAAAGCTGTACGACCAAGTGCTGACCAAGTTCGACGGATGTATTCTGATGGACGATGAGACCTACGTGAAGGCGGACTTTGGGCAAATCCCAGGTCAAAAATTTTATTTGGCGACGGCTCGGGGGGATGTACCTGCAAAATTTAAGTTCGTGTTTGCGGATAAATTCGCCCGCAAGTACATGATTTGGCAGGGGATATGCAGTTGTGGACAGAAAACCAAAGTCTTTCTCACTGACAAGACAATGACATCAGAAGTCTACAAAAAAGAGTGCCGGATTCTGCCGTTTATTCGTGCCCACGACCGTCCAGTAATGTTTTGGCCGGACCTCGCAAGCTGCCATTACAGCAAAACGGTTATGGAATGGTACGCAACGAACGGGGTCAGCGTAATACCGAAGGACCTCAACCCCCCAAACTGCCCCCAGTTCCGGCCGATAGAGAAATACTGGGCAATCACGAAGCGGAGGCTTAAGGCAAAGGAAAAACTTGTTAGGAACATGACTCAAATGAAGAACTGGTGGAATCAAATCGCCAAAACGGTGGACGAAAAGGGTGTGCGCCGCCTAATGTGCCGTATTACGGGAAAAGTACGAGAATTTCTTCGAAACAGCAATGAATAATTTTTTTAATTTTTTTTTATGAAAGAGTAAAGAAAATGCTACATTTGTATGAAAAACAAATTATGAATTCGTTAATAAATGACTGAACTACACGCAATTGTTTGTGTTCCAATATTAAATGAAGCAGACTTTAGCAATGCAACCTTAACTACCCCACGGCGAAGAATCCCTGTGCTGGTAGCTACGTCGACCTGCCGAACTTGTCCATCTTCTCCAGGAAACGTCTTCAACACTCTTCCACGAAGCCAGCCGTTCCGAACGCTTTCGTCGACTATCACCACTAGGTCTCCTTCACGTAGGGGTCTCACATCATGAAACCACTTGGTTCGACGCGCTATGGTTGGAAGATAGCTCGCAATCCACCGTTTCCAGAATTGATCCAGCATGTAATCCATCGCCTTCCAGTTCGTGTTCAGCGCCGTTGGTTCATCTATCGGCACTTTCGCTGCATTACTTCCGCTCGAGCTCATCAACAGGAAACTGTTCGGTGTGAGCACTTCAGCATTCGGTGAATCAAGTGGAACGAATGTTAACGGATGTGAATTCACTATCATCTCGACCTCAGCCAAAAGGGTCATCAGTTCTTCGTCGTCAAGTGGGCTGCGAGGAGCTATGGTTTTCAGTGCATCTTTGACCGATCTTACTTTGCGCTCCCAGACCCCTCCCATGTGAGGGGTCGAGGGGGGATTGAAATGCCATTCGGTGGAAGCATTCGTGAAGGTCCTCGCTGCACACTGGTTGATGGCTTTGACTTTGTTGATAAGCTCTCTCGATGCCCCACGAAAATTTGTGCCGTTGTCGCTGAAGAAGTGTTGGGGTGGACCTCTTTTGGCTACGAACCTGCGAATCGCTCTGATGCACGACACCGTCGACAGCGAATAGACGACCTCGAGATGTATTGCCCTGACGCTGAGGCAGGTAAACAGGCATACCCAGCGTTTCACCGAGCTTCGCGCCCTTTTGACCGTCAGAGGGCCAAAGTAGTCCAGGCCGGTAAACGTAAACGGTCGTACATACGGCTTCAAATCTTCTCGAAATTAGGCATCAAATACAAAAATATCTTCGTGGGACTTCCATACAATACCGAGCACTCGGTCGGTCGACGATGCAGTTTGTACTGCCGAAAAACACTTATCAGATTCGACCAACTCACCGCCTAGCTGCCGAAGAACTTCATGGGAGTTGGATTGCCACGACGGTATTTCAAAACACGCTGCTCGGTTCACGATCGATACCTCCTGTGCTAATTTGACCACCTCGGACTGTCGAAAAAATCGTCGACGTATGTTCCGTTAATGATTGCTTCCGATGCATCAGGATACTTCTCCTGGTGTTCTCTGGCGTTGAGATTTTAAGATACAGAATTAATATTCAAAATTCAGGTTAAGCTCATAAATGAGCTAAAAATATCAAGATCACTAATTATGAAACTTGAATTTTGGATCTTTTTCCGAGTTTCAATACGATTTCTAAATTAAAAAAAAACTCGTTTTATGAGTTTTGATTCCAGATCAATATCTAGATATGAGCCAACAATCGAAATTTGTTTCATCTGAATGAAAATATGAATTTCGAATGATGAGCCTTATTTTGAGTTTTCAAATCTGGATCGCCATATTGAAGTTAGGAATTTTGCGAAAAAATTAAGTTTAAGAACTTCGCATCTGAATATGAAACAAAAACTCAGGATGATTTCTAAAGCTTGGATCATTTAGAATCCGGGCCCATTTTAATTCGGTGATGACTACATGCCTAGGGTTTGGATATGCAAAATTTTGGCAGCGTTGTGTTGGTTATGAAAAGGACTACTTGGACTAGATGTCTTAAGTTTTCATGTTTTTTTTAGAAATTTACGCTGAAAAAGGACATGGTAAAAATACTTTTGATCAATTATCGAAAATCTTTCATTGTCGACTTGAAAACTTATGAACTGTTATTTTTTCTAAATTCATTGCTCGAACAATTAATAATTTAATTAAAAAAAATGCATTGTACTTTCAACACAGAGAACTCAATAAGACATTTAAATAGATTATTGTGGATAATTCTAGAGTTTGTTTTGATTACGTCGTATGAACTATCATAAAAAAAAATTTAGTGTTTGATTGCAAACGATTGATAAACATGTATTCATTATTGTAACATTAGGATCTGAATTTAAGACGTATAATGACTTTTTCATTTTCGATTTTCGATTTGATTTTAACGTCCTTTTGCTTTGCTCTGCATTGCCGTTCATGCAAAAGGTCCCAAAATAACAGTTCGGCAAGTTGGTTTATCGTTACTTTGGAGGAAAGTGCTGTATCAAGAGCTGGAAAATTTAAAGTAGCAATAGGGAATCATTCGTAAGAGTTCTTCATAGATATATCAGTGCAAACAATGTTTTAAATTTATTGCTGGTAGGTTAAATAAACATTACTTTTAGGTTAAGCAAATGTTTACTTCATTTTTTTCACTACAGAGGCAGCCAAAATAAGTTCGAGCTTTTCATGTGTTTCCGCACTCCCTGTGTTTATCGGAGGCATCACAGATAGTAACCAGAAATGTACAATCATCGTTCAAGTGCTTTCTTAACAGTAAATTGCATATTTTTCATTTGTTTTTGTATCGCATACTTTATAAGCAGATCATTCTGAGCCATATATACTTTAAATACTAGAAAAAAACATGTGTTACGAAATTTCAACACCGATTTTCTCGCAACACGTCATTTGGCTCATTCGACTTAATCAAAACAAACTCTAGAATTTATGATGCAACACACTATAACCACTGACCATACGGACTGGACACTCGATTTCGTTTTCTGGATAATTTTCCCAACAGTACGCAATGTCGATTCCAGAGTGCGCATCGATCGATTTGAAGAAATGCTATCCCAGTTAGGAAATGCCACCCAACTTTAAAAATAAAACACGCAATTTCTACGATAATATCGGGCTAAACAGGACCATTTTTCCTACAGGGCATTTTTTGTCAAATTTTTCAGGTTCGCCACCTGCCGTCGGTATTGCGAACTTGCAAAATCTGACAACAAAAAATTAGACAGAAAATGGTTGAATTTTTGTTCTAAGTGTCATGTCAGTGTGGTCAGTGCTATAACTTCATCTGTGCTAGACTGGATTATAACGAAAATATATACCAATTCCACAACAAACAAATATTTTTTCCAACTGTTCATCATGCGAATGCTAAAAACAGCTAAATATTATTGTAAGACGAAGAGAAAATTGAAAAAAAAATGTGTAAACATCAAGTCTGTATAAAGTTGTCCCCAATTATTACAGGTAGGGTTTGGAGACAAAATTTTAATTTTTTTTTTGTAAAGAATCTCTTATTTTTATAAAAATTTCCGTTTCCTTTCTAAATTTGGTATTCCGAATGTAAGGATTGTTTCAGTATGGAATTTGTCGTCAAGAGCCAGTTAGTTTACGAAAAAATTGCAATTGAAAATTATGCACATCAACTCGTCATCGTAGTTCAAAATAGAAATTTAACCAAAAATCGCTGTAAACATCCGTTCGTGTTGGAATCGTATCTTTTTCGCAGATGAATAATTTTTAAAATTATTGGATTGATTACAAGAAAATTTAACATTCTGCATTAAATGTGAAAAAGCGGACAATAAAGTTTTCATAGCCATGGCTCCCATTTATCCCGTACCTTATATTAGAATATTATTCCCCAAAATGCCTCAGAAAGCCTCTTGTAATCTTGAATCCTGGATATTTATGAGTGATCAACTAACATAGATCTCAGTATCTCAGGGATCAAGGGATCAATAGACTCTGAGTATTCCTTATTTTATTCTACGATGTACGTTTCGACCTTATTTTACAGCTTTGGAAACATTTTATCCCAGCGTACGAGAATTTTTAATCTTCAGACTCATCTTTTTTTTCGATGGCATAAATAATCGAACACGTCGAACTAACCGAACATGATGCTTGTAGAAATGTAGTTCTACTGTGGTATATCCACGAATGTAAATTCCTTTTTTTTTAAATTAAAAATCAGGTGCTTGTTCACTCTTTTACAAACTTTAAATACATCGACACTACCCAAAGAACTTGGAAAGCGCAGGATTTACGGCGCCGAAAACGTCCTGTTTTTCAGTTAGCATTCGCTCAAGGGTGGATCACACTTACTGAAGGCTAAATTGCTTCGACCTGACGACTCTCGGATAAACTGATATTTTGGCAAAAACATCACCATAGTTTTGGACGAAGTTGATTGAACACACTGGTTTGCCAACCGAAAAAAAAATTATCAAAATTGCTTATTATTATTCTTCTATAATAAAATTAGAAAAATATTGTATTTTCAACACTCCTTGGGAGTGAACTTGTAAAAAAACATGGAAATCAAATATAACTGCATTCCGCTATACAGAACGTTTAACTCCGTTGAGTTGTGGGAAAAAAAAACCGTACCAACATCGGCTTCGTCACTTGCTCGAAAGCTCATTAATCATTTAGAAGCGCTTCGTTTGGTTATTTGGTAAACATGAACTTTTCTTTTGCTTATGTTTTCGGTTGGGAAGTGGGCCATTACTTCGCACTCTATACTTGGCGCGTTTCTGATTCCCCTAGAGAGACTTACATACGCGATATATAGACGTATACCACACGAACGTACCTCACACCTTGTCAACCTTCTTCTACGCGCATCAGAATGTAGTACAAACGCTCGAAAAGTTACCACTTTTGCTACATTGTGTTCTTCCAAACTGTACTGATGTCTCTATAATCTTCACCGTGAACTGCCTTATCGATTCTTTTATTTTCTCTTCCTTTAACTGTGTAACTTAAAAGGTGCCGTAAGGTGGTGGTAATGGCATCCAAAACAGTCATTTGCAGTTTCTTTGCCCTTCAACTTCTTGTTTAATTCCTGTACGAAGAAGATTGCAGTAATGAGCTTATGTTAAGCAAACTTAGAAATAGTCGCGCGGCATACGTTTTCCGCATAGAGAAACGTGTAACCAAATTCAAATTGAAGTTGGAAATATTTACTGAAATTTAAATTTTCACGTTTAAGCTTATGTCTCGAGTTTAAGTTTAAAAAAAAAGCGCTTCGCGAGAACATGTGGGCACATTTTTCATGGAATTTTAGATTCGACTCAACTTATACGAACCAGTGAAGCCGGTGGATACGAGTGGAATCTCTGATTTGGAAGAAACCGAGAATGAATAATTTAAATTCCATTCAACAACACCCGCGTTTCCAAATGGTACGTAGCAGCAACAATTCTTGAAAAAGTCAATCATAACGATCTCTCCGCGGAGGATGATTTGGCTGGCTCCAGCCAAACAAGACGGAAACGGAAAAAAAACTTAATCCATCCATTCAATTCTGTCGCACGGTAGGCGTGAGCGCTCACATGTGTGCATGCTGGTTTCATTCTTAAGACACTTGATTATGGTGTGGGGGTTTATTTCTGATACTTTTCGTACTGAACGACAAATAAGTATCTGAAATAAGATTGTCAAAAGGTGTTCTTTTATTCAAAAATGTGTCAAACTATGGCAACTTGGCAATGCATTTCTAATTTTTTTTACTCTGATTGGGACAACTTTGTGGAATGATTAATTGAAAACTAGAGTATTACTTCAGCTTTCAGAAGCAAAATAGTTATTCATGCATCAATTTACAAAAAATAAACGAGTTTTTTAACGAGTTGCAAACACAATTTTTTGCAAATTCGAAAATTTACCAACATGTGGACGACCATGCCAACGACTGAAAAAGTATGATCAGTAAGTCGTACTTTTCGACGCTGAATTCAGAGTCGTGTTGCACTTTTCGCAACTGGACGTCATTGTCTTAGTTGTAACGAAAACTTTCGTTTCTTTACCACAACTGCAATTGCCCTGCCAAATCATAAATTTTTGTGCAAATTTGTCGGCAAAAACAAATTTAACTTTGGCTGGAACATCCCCTCGAGCCGTTGCCAAGTAATATTTTTGACCTGGATTTTGCCCGAATTCAGCCTTGGCATAGGTTTCATCGTCCATCAGAAGACTCCCGTCGAACTTGGTCAGCACCTGGTCGTATAGCTTTCGAGCACGGATTTTAGCCACATTATTCTGTTTTATGGTCCGATTTGGCTGTTTACTATCTCGGTACGACTTGATTCCTTTCCGGAGTCGAATTCTCTTGACGGTACTATGGGCATCGCCGAATTTCCTGACCAAATCATGGAATTCCTCTTAAAATCGTCTTCAAAATCTTAACACGCAAATTCCGGTCGACTGTTCCATTCCGACGACTGGCTTGAGGCTTCCGAATCGTCGTCTTAAACCGTTTGATAACGCGCCATACGGTATTTCGGGCAATTTCAGCTTTTTGGTTAGCCTAGATGCAGACCACAATGGATTTTCCCAATAACGGTGCACAATTTTTTCCCTTCTTTCGGCTTCCATGTTGATTGTTTACAAATTACAGTCGATTTGCTGAATTCCAAAAATACTTACGTGACGCTGACAAAATTCCCGACATGTGGGTGCCAAGAACTTCCAAATCCACCCACCAGGAGTGCCACAATATGAGCAAAAGTTTGTTTCAATTCTAAATGAAACAACCTTTAAAAACATGCCTCAGCAACTAAAATCGCAGTTCAAGTTGTCTAATGTGGACTAGGCTTTAGGTTTCAGGTCCCAGGTTGTACTTTTTATGTCTCAGATTTCATATCTGATTGTCTAAAGTTTCAGAGCTGTTCTCACTTCAAAATTTGGATCACATTAGCAGTACAAACACCAATAATCGGGGCACGATGAGCGTTTCTGCCGTAAATGCAAGCAGCGAATTCAACTCGATGAAGTCAGCTGAATTATAGAGCTACAGCTTGACATGTTTTATTGGAAGGTTTGGCTTATTGGTAAAGTGTCGGAGAGATAATCAGAGGATCCGAGTTCGATTCCTGGACGAGCCCTTTTTTTCATTTACAATTCATGATCGATACATTTTGTACTAAACGGTGAATCGTAGATCCATCAAACAAAGCAATAACAAAATAATGTGTGTCTGTTTGTAGAATACAAACAATTTACAAACACTCATACATTATGTTTCTGCTGCTTTGTTTGGCGGATGATGCGCCGTATAATCCAACACCAAAACCGATACCTTACCCATAAACTACTAAGTCGTCAGATGTAAACTAGTCATGCTGTACCTTGACTAATTGAACGAGTGGAATTCGCTGCAAGATTCTACGGCAGAAAATGCTCATCGTGCCTTGATAAATGGTGCTTTGTTCGCCCGAGTCAACAAGTTAAAGTAAGAACGCGTTTTAAAATTGATAAGAGTGAAAAATCAAAAATTTAACGATTGTGAATACTGAGGAACACTTTTATCTTAAAAAGAATTTTTTGTCCTTTTCTACATTTTTGATTTCTATAATGTTCGTTTTGATTAGTTTTATAATTTTGTGAAATCTACTTCATTTTGATACTCCATATTTTTGTGTCGTTAATGTACATATGTACATAAGTCATTTTTCTAAAAGTTTGTGAAATTCTCATTTAGAGTTGTTATCGATAAAAAATAATTTTCCTCCTATTTTTAACTTTGACCTTTTCCCTTGAATTTTTATGAGAAATATCTGGATTTATGCCGGATTTTCCAGGATATTGCCCGATTTTTTAGATCAAATTTATGAAATCCAATGATTTTGCCAAGTGAAAACGCTCGATTACGTTTAGAAAAAAATCTGGAATGTTTATTTATAGTTTAGTTTTAATCACCGCACGTTCTTATAATCTTTTTTGATTGATATTTTTCGGTGAGCGCAAGACGAAATAAAAATGCTGTTTTTAACGTTTTCGGCCTACTTAGCTTTCGGCCATCCTCAGAAAAACTATATTTATTTAATAAAATCAAAAAATAAAATTAAAGGATGAAATTAATTATAAACTAGATTTTATCTTTGACATTATCAATGCACTGTGCACTCGGAAGCAGAAACTTACAACTTTTTTGCCGCGTGTTTCCTCAACGGAAAACGTTAAAAACAGCATTTTTATTTCGTCTTGCGCTCACCGAAAAATATCAATCAAAAAAGATTATAGGAATGTTTATTTATAAATCTTTAAAATTTAGGGTCTTATTAAATACCTATCGTTCTAAACTTTTCAAATTAAACCTATTCAAGTTGCTCGAATAAACAATTTTGAATTTCAAGGGACACACCGTTAACCGGTTATGTTCGTAGTTAAACTTTGGGAAGCTACCAAATGCACAATTCCGTAGAACCATTCAGGAACGCTTTTACGTTTGCCCTAGAGCTAGGTGTTAACTGATAAGCGCGGAACTACCCCAACTGAGTAAACTGAAGCAGACCGGGCCACGTGACGTTT
Organism: Uranotaenia lowii; assembly: GCF_029784155.1. NCBI lineage: Eukaryota > Metazoa > Arthropoda > Insecta > Diptera > Culicidae > Uranotaenia > Uranotaenia lowii. The sequence goes on from NC_073692.1 coordinate 34,064,134, forward strand.
AATGGCAACTACTAGGTACTTGCTGCCAGTATAATGGTGGATGTTTGGCTCTTTCTAGGAGGTGCGATACTCGGTATATGTAGGTAAGTATATCTCCCTAGACAAGACATTTATCGGTGAGCACAGTACCAGTAACAGTGCCGTACGTCCTCATCGTCTTGGCCGCCGAATAGTCACCCCAATGCCGAACTGTGCTCCGATAACCCGATTAGGAAACACCTCAACAGGTATGTGGGCCACGCGCGACTAAGATAAGCTGCTGTTCACGACCGACTACGACTGAACTGGTTCTTGAGGAAGAGAGAAACAACTAGTTAGTCTGATCGAATCACCGCCACCAAACGGTATTCAGAAGATTTAGATTGCCTTCTTCTGGCATTCTAGAACACAGAAGAAACATCTTCAAGAAAGCTCAAACAACAACACTGAAATGACCATACAATTTGAGAGCGTTTATGCATATTTGTACGGTACCAGGAACAGAGCTGCGAACTAATTTAGTCGCATTATTCGATAGTGTTATCTGATACCTAAGAATACCCTTTTTCTGTTTTGAACTTGTGAATATGACAATCCACTAGTTTGTTGAGCCTTTAGTGTCGATGTGACAGCAACAAACAGGGAAACACTTTCGGGCAACCCCCTTACGACACTGTTGTTTCTGTTGTTGCAAATTCCAGTCAACATTCTTTGACAAAATTGGACCTAGTTTTTCACATAGCTGTTTTTGTTATTCCATTCAAACGGAGGAGGGAACACGGGGAAGAAAAGGCTGTTTTCACTGGATGTCCCATCATGTTTCTGTTCCGTTGTGCATCCAAGTGGAACTATTGCGGCACATTCACACTGTGCTTCACGTGCCAATTGTATGAGGAGAACGCTATGATGTGTCCGGCAGTTTGCCTCTCTATAGGCCTATTCTATTCAGTAGGAATTGACTGGAAAATTGGATTAAATAATAAAAATCAATACACTGACAGCGACCATTGACACTTGAATGCTTCATTGATATTTACATTACTAAGGTCGTTCTGTTTTTTCCCTGATTATTTTTCGGTTGTTCTCGTTCAGGAAATCACCTTATTCTTATTTGTATCACTTATGGTTTTTACACTATTTTTTATTACATTTCAAGCAATGTCAATGGAAATATCTTATAGAGAAAAAAAAAAGCACTTCGAATGTTTTTTTTTAGTAAAGGGTGAGTCCATAGTTCATCGAATATGAATAAATCATGTTTTTTTTCACGCGGGTAGGGGAGATAAGGACATAACAAGCACCCGCAAAAGCACGTATTTTCTTAAATAAATTTTCATGAGGATTAGTTTCGCACTTCCTATAGAATTTATTTTTCAGCAAAAAAGAAATTTCCTTAACATCTTTACAGAAATATAAAAAAAAACTAACTAGGCTCTCAAGTGACGAAAATATTTTAATTCTGTAGCACCGGAAAATAAGCTATTATGATCGTTAAATCATCATAAGGGGCCGTTCACATACAACGTGGACAACTCAGGAGGGGGAGGGGGGTATGGAAATGTCCACGCTTGTCCACGGAGAGGGGGGTAGGGGTTTGGGTCATGTCCACGTGGACAAACTTACTTCCAAAATATTTTCTAAAGATGTATAAGTACTAAGATGTTTAAATAAAAATCTTCAAATTGCAAAGCTTTCCAGTTTAAGTTTAAACAATTGGTAGCCACTTGAAAGCAAGTGATAAATATGATAATTAATAAATTTAAAAATTTTAATTTGTTTTTTTATATCAGGAAATTCATATTCAAAATTACAAAATCAGTCATTTCTATAACAAAAAGGCAAAAGTGGTGTTCTCTAACTGTCAAATTATAAGTATTTAGAATAAAAAACTTTTTCCAATCTGTCCACGTGGACATCCAGGGAGGGGGGTAGGGGTTTGCCAAATGTCCACGCTTGTCCACGGAGGGGGAGGAGGGGGTCAAAAATCTCATTTTTCTGTCCACGTGGTATCTGTACGGCCCCTAATGTACGCACTGCAACATGATGTACACATTGTTCCTCAGTTTTCATCTTCATTATATTTTTACTCTAATCAATTCAAATCACGTTTTCATTTTACTTGTTGACTCGGGGCGAACCATTAATCGAGAAACGATGAGCATTTTCTGCCGTGGAATCTAGCAGCGAATTCAATTCGATGGAGTCAACTGAATTATAGAGCCACAGTTTGACTAGTTTACATCTGAGCCTATTGGTAAGGAGTCGGAGAGAAAATCAGAAGACTCGAGTTCGATTCATGGTCGAGGAAGATCGATGAGCGAGAGTAAAATACAACCGACACCGACGAAGGCTAAGAGGGAACTCCCTACGACTCACCGTTTTATGCAAAATGTATCGATCATGAATGGTAAATGAAAAAAAAATGGCCACGATCAGGAATTGAACTCGGATCCTCTGATTTTCTCTCCGACACCTTACCAATAGGCCAAATCTTCAGATGAAATAAGTCAAGCTGTAGCTCTATAATTTTGTTGACTCCATCGAGTTGCTAGATTCTACGGCAGGAAACGCTCATCGTTCCCCAATTAATGGTGCTTATACTGCCCCTACAGTGACTGATTTTCACCTTTCGGCAAAAATTTTTTAAATGCATTTTTCAACGTTTTTATCTTCTTTTCCAGTTTCAGTCAGTTAGAAAGAAGACTTATGGCGTATTTTTTTTTATTCCGGATTTGGCTCTGGAACCGTCCGATTAAAAAAACGACTTTCGGGTTTCGAATTATTCCATACGTAGGTGTGCGTGAGAACGAGCGCAATGTTTACATGCAGCTGTCATTTTGTTCTACCTTCTGGATTTCTGCACTCGGTTCTTCACATCCGGATTGCCTTTTTTCGAGTCCGGATTGCACTGCACAGCAGATAGTACGATTTTGCTTGGCTGAAAGGTTCAAAATCGCGGAAATAATCATTTTCCCGCTCATTATTTCAACTGTTTTGCTTTCAGCCAAAAACAGCTGTTTAATGTTTTGACAACAACGTTGAGAGTATTGGTGAACTTCTCGCAAAACTGACTTTCTTCTCAGGGCGACTCCGTCCGTTTTTCGAGCGAACCTAGGTTGCCTCTGTTTTGCCTCCAGGTGAAAAAAAAATACGGTATTAGATTAGTGTCTAAACACGAGACGATGATGTAAATCACATATTATAATAGCTATGCTATAGCTGCTTTATATGGTTAAATAAGCATCTTCCGTAAGGTGGCTATTACGCCCTTATCTCCCCTGCTGTTTTACATACATCCATCACGCATCGTAATGTACATAACAAGTTTGAATCTAAACAAATCTTATTTATATTCAAAATTTAACGACATTAATGGTGCATTCAACTACCAATCAACAATTGTTTGTTTTATGGATGGATAATAGAAAGCATTCGGCTATTTTCAAACTCAAAAATAAATTCGTGAGTTCAATTCATGTTAAAAAAGATCAATCGTAATTTCTTCTCTTGCACTATAATCAAATCAAATAGCGCTTTATTAAAGCTCTGCAAATGTTGATGTATGCAATTCCTCTATAACGATTTTTGGCATGTATTTCTCCAGAATTTCGATCCCCTGGTTAGATCTCAAATGCTACGTTCCGGACCAGAACCCTTCAACAGAATGTGATTGTTGATACATTTTTGTCAAATCACACATCAACTGAAGTGAATCGAGAGCTCACCTGTCACATCATTTTTCAGGACATTAATTCTTATTATCGTCAGGTATAAATCTGAAAACCGACATTCCTAAGGGGTCGTTTCGAGCCCCGAAAGTCCGCGTATTCAAAAATTCCTGTTCATCGTTGTCTTTCTTTAAAAGGCACGAACCGTCAAATTTGGTAAGGTTAACTTAAGGAATAACAAAACAAAAATCACTTGGATGAATTGACTGGATTTATCAATCTTACCGGCTTTCGTGGATGCTTGACGAAAAGAGAGAGCAAAAAGAAAAACGCTGAGAACTCCAGCCAACCCGGTTCAACCCGTCATGTGACCCTCTCGTGTCCGTGGCCGTTGTTGAAGTTCCGTTAGATTTTTTTTCCTGCCTTCTCAAACTTGATTCTCATTCTTGTTTATCGAGTCGAACCTATGTGTGAGAGCAGAAACCAAAACAGGCTCCCGATCCGGCAGCGCGAGACCTGTGTGTGCGCCACCATGCCATGTGACACGAGTCCCAATTTGGGCCATGTGCGGTCGTCATCATCGTATCGTCGTTGGCCGTGAAAGCGCGAATCCAGAAAAGAAACTCCCGGATGGGAAATGTACAAAATGTTGCGCGGGTTAAACGAGTGAAGAAAAAAAAACATTCATATGTGTCCGCCATACACAAGTGTTTTTTGGGGGATTCAAACCTGTTTTGGAGAAGATTCTGCGTATTTCTTTACTTGTGACCTGATCACCCAGCAGCGGCGGGGTCGAATTTTGGCCAGACTCGAGTTATGCGGATGAGGTATCTGTGTGTGACCATTGAATTTGTTTATTTCCAGTGGTTTTTTTTTTCTTTGGTAGATCTCCACCCATCATGTTCAACATATGTCTAGAGAGACGAGTTGTAGGAAAGATCATCGAATATCGAAACAAATCTGAATTGCCAATTTCGAGTGGCTTCAAATTCGATGTATCCGAACCGGAACATTATTAGTAGGGTGGAAACGTTACTGTTAGAGTAATGTTCGCAAAAGGGAAAATAAAGTTGGGAATTTTTGACTGTAAAAGACCTCAGTATCGAGTGTTTTAAGGATCATGCACTAATGAAAACATTAGATAGCAAATCGATTGCTATATTTTTCCTGAGTCAACAAGTCAAGAAATGATGGAGTATCTGCGTTTGTTCCATGTCTTTTAACTGCCGAAATCTTCAGGCAGCTTCGCCGGCAAACTATTTTCACTTACCTATTATTTTCTATAGTTGAACCCGTGACACACTACCGTATTCATTTCCAGACTGATAGTGTCAAAGTCGAATCAATTAGCATTGTTGGTAGGAATGAACAGCTATTTTATGCGACTGGCCTACAAACAATAAATGCCTACGGTATACGGCGACCGATAAACGGGGTATAGCTGTATATTATTCTCTGCTGTCATTGAGTCTATACCTACATACATATGAATCAAACCGAAATATGAACTGTTGATATAAAGTTTCACCTATTGATAAATATCAACAAATCTCATGTCAACTGGTGATGGTCACTCTCCAGGAACAGGTCTCGACTGCCGAATCAGTTTGTTGCGACTTATCCCGGATCAAGTTCCGAAAAATGAAGCAAATCAACTTCCAGTTATGGACATGGATTGTTGATAGGAAGAAGAAAAAACATATCGGTTTGACCGAAACTCGCGCATAGAATTAGTAAAACCTCAACTGAGAACCTGTTCCTAATCAGACTTTCTAATGTTATCCAACTTGTCCGCGATGCCTGGATTTTCGATGGAATCAAAACAGCCGACTTCCAGTCCGTTTCGAATGTCAATAACTTATGACCAAAACTGATGAAAATGTCGTCGTTCGGGGTTCCTCCAACGCAAATCTCGGTTATTGGGGGGAAATAAACACAAAATTTAACTCTTCCAATCTGATGGCATCGATGTATAAAAGTGCTAATTAGGAGGGTGTGGAAGGAAGCGCGTTGAGAGTGGGAAGAGTTTACAAAACACCTTCGTCCGCGCATCACGCCTCGTCAGTCAGTAGAATGTCGATTTAAAAAAACAAGTCATAATTTCAAATGTGGTGGAGGTATTGTGAGTGTATGTGGGATCTGCCGGGAGAACAGAAACTCGTGGATTCCGATAAGTAGGTATATTTCATTTATATGAATGTGCAATGTCCCACAATCTATTCCCCCTCGTGATGGGGCTCCGGTAACGATGGGATTATTATAATGAATGACATCATTCTGCTATCAAATGCTTCAAAGGTCGTTTGTCAGGCAGGAATCAATATTTGAAATGATTGCGCTGCTGCTGCTGTGGTCATTGATCAGGTGATTAAGTGAATAATGTTTTTTTTACCTGTATAATGTTCTATTTTTATCGAACTAAGTTAAGTTTAGTTTTGCTAATTATTGTTGTATATGTATTTTTTTTTTGTAGAAATTTGGGTCTTAACAGCAGCGATTTCGCGAATACATTTCTTAATCAGGACGAACTCTACTCAACTTAGCGATAAAGTCTAACGTAATAGGTTGTTCAACAAGTTTGATAAGAACAATACAATTTTATGTTTTGAAATACCCTTTCCTCAATTATCCCAAAGGTAAGCCGTAAACCCTGGTTTAATAGGTTGGAACTGAGTCGGGATTTTCTTCGTACATTTTCCCGTCTCATGTCCAGTGATGGTAAATTTCGCCCGTCACGCTTGACCCGACTAGTTTTGTTTCATCAAACGACTGGCACTGTTCTCAATTGACGGAGACACACTACTCGCATGACGGATAAAGCACGACAACAATCAACATTTCTCCATCATCGACTGGCGAAGCTCCTACACAAGGTCAAAATTTCTCCTGAGCTGAGAGTGACTGGCAAATCTCTTCACACTTCGATCGGCTGCTGACGGCAGGTACACAACTAATTGAACGACTTGCTGGCAGAGAGCAACAATAGCAATAAAAAACCGAAAATGGGCTTGCTGGCAGAAGCAACAATAATAATAAATTCTTTTCTTTTTCGTCTTCGGTCGTCTTCGGCTTGCTGGCAGGAGCAGCAATAATAATAAATGCGTTTCTTTTTCGTCACCGGTCGTTTGAATGCGATTGCTTGACTAGGTCATTCTTTTAGCTTCAAATGACTGGGGAATGAAGGACTGGCAAACGAAGTGACTGGTCGTTAAGGAACAGTCAATTGAGTTTGACGGACCAAGAGGCTTCACAGTCACAGCTTCACGCCTTATGACGATGACTTTTGCCAAGCCTGCTCATGTCCAATCATTACTCCTTTGACGAGATACTTTATCGTTTTGAAATTACTGGCAGCAATTTGTGCAGCTGCGGTCAAGGTTACCATGACATCGAGCATGTTGCCGGGTGGCCACTCATTCGGGAAAGTTGGGAAATACGGGAAAAAGTTAGGATTTGAAATCCATCGGTAAATCGCCATAAAAAGTCGGGAATTCCTCCGGTAAATCTTGATTCTTTTTCTAATTGCATTGAAATGCTCCAGAAAAACAAAGGGCCCTATTACATAAGACGAATCGAGTAACTCGACTCGACTCCAGTCACTGTCGAGTCGAGTCGAGCGAAATGTCGTATTACGGTAGTCGAGTGAAACAGCTGAGTCACGAACCTTCAAGCAGTTGACTCAGTCGAGCTACTCGACTGAAATTCGACTCGATTCGACTACTGTAGTACCAAAATGGCTCACTCGAGTAAAATTACTCGTGACTCGTCTTATGTAATAGGGCCCCAAATTTTCCGTTTGGATTTTTTCAGGTCTTTAATATGTTTTAATCCGGTTGAGCTTGCATCTCCTTTTTTGTTTAAATGACGGAATGTATTAGAAAAAAAATTGCGATCATATGCATATGGAGTCAAGGTTCGTTGTTTACTTAACATATTGCGTATTACACTTCGAATCATATCTTAAAAGTTTTTAATTGAATAATAAAACTTTATGCTACCAAATTGATCGCAACACTTCAGATAGCCAGAGATACCAAATTTGAAGAATTTTATCCAATGATTGAAGAGAAATATAGACTGTTTCAGAAATAATAAGAACACTTTCAAAATAATAAAAAAAACTTTTGTTAAATAAATTTTATTTATTGTATTTGGCACACTGTATAATTATTTGTGTCCTACCCAACACTGTACTCTTATTTGATGAAAATCTTTAATCATGATAGGGCCCTATTACATAAAACGAGTTGAGTAACTCGACTCGACACTAGTCACTGTAGAGTCGAGCGAAATATCGTATTACGGTAGTCGAATAGTGCTCGAATTACGGCTATCATCTTGAAATTTTTCGTAGTCGATTCAGTCGAGCTACTCGACTACTGTAATACAAAAATGGCTCACTCGAGTAAATTGACTCGTTACTCGTCTTACACAGCAAAAAAAAAATGTAACTGTGGGTGATGTAATTTCAGGTGATGTTAGTCAATCTATGTATTATTTTTGATTTTGGTTAAAAGATTACATCTAAACGATGTACACAATCTGAACGCGTCATGCAGTGTAATATTATAACCTGCTCTGTAGTATAACATCAAGTAGTCAATGTTTATTCCAAATGACATTTTAAATTTTGTTCGTATCGAAACGGAAGAAACGCATTGTGATACTCAGGAGGATTTTTTCTGCTGGTAAGTCATGTTAATATTGATAATACATCTAAGCATAACTATTGGTGAACACTTTTTTTGCTGTGTATATAATAAAGTCCATACAGTTTCCGGGCTCTTGGTTTGACAGAAGCGCCTTGATTTGTGTTCCTTTTAGGTTTTTTTCTGCTTCCGGTACGTCTTAGTCCCAAGTCGCTGCTAAGCACGCATCACGTGAGACGTCGAGGTCCCGACTTTTCTCGCCACATTTCGAACGGAAGCAGATGGTTTCTGTTTGTAGGCATCTCTGACCTTTCGACCACTCCTCGGTTCATCTTCAAATGTACAATGTTCACCATATTTTTTAATAGCTGTCCGGCGGTGTGAGGGCACAGGCAACAATGGATCCACTAGATATTTTGAGAGTGTGCCACCGTCTGCGCTCAGGTCACTACCGGTGCAAAACTGAGCGCAAAAACAAGCACAAAACAGCAAAAAGTGCACTACCGGTAGTGCACCGGTGCACAACTGAACGAACACAAATACGGTATGATTTTTTTTTTATGTTATCACGTACAGAAATGTGTAAACAAAAGGAAGCAGCCAGAAGAATTCGAAAAAAAAGTTCGATTAAAAATGACCGTTAACATTTGGTGTGCTTATAATTTCTGGAACAGTCTATATAATGCCAAATTCGGGTGTTTTCTGGCATAGATTTTTTCGCGGACCTAAATGTTTTAAGAGAAATTTGTAAAAAGTTAGCTTATATGTACCTTTTCATTATAGCATAAAAAGTGATGCCAAATCGACAGAAGTTCCACAGTTTTTCAAATTAATTTTTTGCCGCAGATTTCATGAATAGTCGAATCTTTGATAAAACGGTTCACAATGAAAAAGTACTTTCATTAAATTGCGCGTTTTGTAACCTGGAGTTATGGGCGTATTCAGCTTAAATATATGTTTGAATTTGATATCAGTGAACTTTTTTACACATATTCGTCTCCGTAATAAAATATTAACTAAGGAAACACTTTCAGATGGCATATTATGGGGAAAGCATTCCATATTTTGTTATCACTGTGCTTGTATGGATCAATTCAACGAGAAACACATTACTTGATTTCTTGCGTTAATTCACCTTTGTTTGTTACTTGAATTCACTTAATTGCGATTGTTTTGAATCGTTAAATGTTCTTTATTCGAATTGTGCTTAATAGAATCAATCTTACTTCAATGCATATTTTTCACTTTCCGCTTTGTTTTAAATAACTTTAGGCCAGAACAAATTTCAAATCCCTCTTTTGCCCCTTGGAGTTGAAGCATCGCGAGGGGAGGAATATTAGAAAATAATTTTAAAAACTAATAAATTGGAATAAATTGCACGAAAGCTTGTATGCAACAAAATTGCATACTATTTCGTTGCACAAAACTTATAATTCATTTTTTATCGAAAAATTCAATGAAATTAAGATTACAAAAGGTGATGAAACTCACAATTTGTTTTTTGGCTCTTGTAATCTTTCGAATACTTGATCAATTTTTCGAAATTTCCATAAAATATTTCAAATTTTCTTTTTCTTCCTTTCGAGTTTTTTGGAAATTTCGAAGGGGATGATGACAAAAAAAAGATATTTGTTTCGGCCTTATTGTTAAAAAACCAATAAGTTTCAGATGGGAAATTACTTATTCTTCCTAACATTATCTCTGCTTTGAAAAAAAAAAATCTGAAAATACTCATACCGGACCCAATTCTAAGTGATTCCCAAATTTTGGCATTCTCCCACTTCGGTTTGACTTTTTAAATGTTCTTATTGATTTCCAACCGGTTTTATTGTGAAGATATGGAGCCGTGAGATTTTTAAAATATGAAATCTCAGTAGTATTCATGACAATTTCTTCAATAAACCTAGAAATGAAAGCATATTCTAATCACTAACTAAAAGTAGAAAAGTTAAAAAAAGTTTTTGTGATAATTTTTTTTAGTTCATTTGAATCGAAAATTTTGTGAGTCCCATGCGGTAAAAAGTTGGGAAAAATACGGAAAATCAAAAGTTGAAATTGAGTGGCCACCCTGATATTGTTCGGCCGTGTGAGGGCCATCTTGTCACCAGAACAATATTCAATGACCCCCTAAGGATGTGAGGGAACCCTCCCAACGTTCCAGTGAGGGATGTGTTATCTGTGCTAAATTTGTACTAATTTTTAAAAGCTATCGATTCTCGTCTATTATCATATTCTTTTTAATTCTTATTTCCCTTTCTATCTTCTTTCACCTCTTTAAGAAGAAAGTGCTAGACCTGAGTTATCAATTGTAATAAACACAGTTATACAATAATTACACTTCAATGTTCACTATAAATTTGTATGAATGGACGCAACTATTAATATTGATATTAGAAAAATACTAAATTTCGTCTACGAAGTGCAAAATTGGCCCAAGTAGCCGATTTTTGAAATTCTTGCACACTTCAAAATTGATTTAAATTTGATTCAAAATTTGGGCAAAGTAGATCGGTCCAAGGGGGTAAATACAAAGTGGTACGATCACTCAATCTTCTGAAACAGTCACGTTGATTGCTTTTGATAATTCGACTCTTATCGATGGAAACAAAACAAGTATTTTGATTTTTTTTGCCAAATTTTGTAACATGGGCACCTAATTTCATCCTCCGAGTGAGAAAACTGTTTACAGATTGATCAGAATACGCCTACAAAGTACCTACAGGGTTCATTTCAAGTGCCCTAAGGGAAAATTTGATTTTTTAAATTTTGTTCTGCTCGGTTCCTCATTGACGATCAATGAAACATCAAAATATTAGTTCTATTTGAAAGAAGATGATTATAAATACACTAATTGACTGTTTCTTAGACACAAATGGCATAGATTTAGGAAAAAATCAACATTTCAGTTGAACTTAAGTGGAATCGTCAACAAAAATCTATAATGTGTGCCCAACAGACCTTTTGTACGTGTGTGTAGCTAAAGCCCTATACTATAGAACAGCTGAGACCTAAGCATGCCTTTTTCATTTTAGCTTACTGCTAGTTTGTAAACAAATGTAACAAGCATCACCCCACTACACCGCGCTCTCCTCGCCGATTTACTGTAAAAGTCAGATAACCTAATATTTTAATGACCTGGGAGAAGGGGTAACGAGCCTAAAGATAGAATGAGACATTTTTGCAAAGCGTTATGCCCATTGATTCTTTTATATGAATTAACACCCTTTTCTTGATGATTTCATCTTTCTCGTTGCTAACTCGAGAAAATTGAGTTAGGCAAGAAAAAACTTTCTAATGACTCAACAATTACAATAATAAACATGACATGTGTACATTACCCATATGGCGCCCAAAATATGAGTTTGTCGAATCCATCAACTATAGCCTCTCGAAATTGACTTCGAACAGCTGTCGATGGTCTCAATAACACCTGAACGGGTGTTAAAATGAGATGAATTTGTTTCTAACATAACGCTTCAATTGTCTCGTTGATGGAAGGTGTGTTTTTTTTTCTTTATGTTAATGACCTCAAGTACCAGACACCGGTACGTGTGCCCCATAGTAAGTTCCCAGAGACGTAACTTCATTTTCTGACCAGCAGCAGCTGCCGGTTGTTTGGATTACAGGGTTGGGTTTCCGATTTCGTTAATTGATACTTGAGGAACCCGCTACCAGGGGTGTATCCTTCACTCACTCTCTTTAGCCCAGTTGTTGCCAGCGGGGCGGAGCTGTTAAAGGCATGACTATTATGTAGCCATATCTTGAATGCTGCTGTCATGCTGGCTCATAGACACGGTCTGCCTCCCAGTTAAATGCTGCGTAAGAAATGCTGATTGATTGACATTAAACTGTTAGTTTTATAAGTGGCTTCTTTTGGCTGGTGCAAACATTCTTTACAAAGTGATAATGTACTATGAATGAAGGCAATCTCTGCTGTTATTTGTATTGTTGAAACGTAACCATCATACTGATATTTTAGCTTGATTCCGTCGCCGACTTTTTGGAATCTTCGGAATCTCTTTTACTTCTGCTAGTACCAGTCTCACCAGAGCAACCGCTACCATCGCTTCCCGATCCGTCCGTCGTTTGATCGCTGGCTCCCGATCGCCTGGAGGTGTCTTCCACGGCACAAACGCTACAGTAGGGTGGAGTCAACGGTTCGAACTCTTCGCCCACTTCCGGTACGGTTTTGCGGCGCGAACCATATTCGGCTGCGGCTGCCGCCGCCTCGTTGAATCGTTTCATAGTTTGAATTTCGGCCTGAGCTTCGATGAACTTCTGTTCCAAATTTGCCAGCTCCTTCTGCATGCTGCAAAATCGACAAAACGTGTTATGAATATTTAGTGGCTTCGTTCGTTTATGAGCGTCAAAGATCATACTTATGGGATGCATCCGACGTTTTGTTGCTCTGATCTTCGAGGGCTATCTTTAGGCGAAGATTTTCGACTTCCAACTCTAGAACTCGCTCCTGCAGTTCGCCGCGTTGTTTCTCGTTTTGAATTTCCACTTTTGCGATCTGGTTTTCGGTTTTTAAATTAAAAGAACCAAATTGAAAATTAAGTTTTACGAATTCAAGTTTTTTTTTTATATTACATTTTTGCGAAATTAGCTAGCAATCGAAAACGAATATTGGTTGTGTACAGTTCAGAGCAACTATTTCTTCTAAAAAGATTGGACTACATTGACAATTCAACCGGTACTGCATATCACAATTACATTCGAATAACCAAAAGATCGCTCAAATGGTTGAATAAAGACGATTTGACATTTTATTTGCAAAAACACCAAACATTCAAATTGAAGTGTCATATTTTTTTTTGCGTCCAAAAATAAAATATTTTGATCCATTTTGATAAAAACAAACCTGAAAGATTTTAAGCCTTAAATACGATTAAAAATCTGCTGATGTTTTTTGATAAAAAAAAATGTTCCAAGTATTTTCCTTCAACACGTTCCCTGGCCTGGCATTTCCGGGTGTTTTTTTTAAACCTTGTAATACCTGGCATATCGTAAGCTACAATCAGAGCAATATCCGCGCACATCTGAGCAAAGATTTGAACAAAAATCACAATGTTAATTTTGATGAAAATTAAAATCTGAATGAAATTTGCTTTTGGAACCTTATGTTAAATTTTATCATAATTTAATTTGATTAACTTAGTATAGGATAAAATCTTACGCTCCCTTGCATTCTTTTAAAAGGTACGGAAAAAGTGTCGAAAATATGTCCAATTCGTACAGTTCTTATCGCTTAAGCCAGAAGATCAAATTGATGTTAGGTGAAACGATGACTTTCTGAAAGTCTCAGGTCATTTGGCAGAAACACGAGCTGGCGTGAAGGACTATTTTCCCGTCCGCAGAGCCTCTCGATCGAAAAATCTTTACTTGCCATTACTTCAGAGTTTCAAGTTCGGAAACGATAGGTCCGAAGTGTAGGAAGTGCAAGAAATTCGGCCACATTGCGAAGGAGTGCAAAGATACGTCAGATGAAGCTTTTTGCACTGTCCTTTCTACGATCGAGTCACGCAACGCCACCGCTATTAAGCCTACCCCCATTCTGATACCTGAAGGGAGAGATGAACATCGAAGCAGTTGGAAAAACCATCCTGAAGCCACGTTTTCAGAAAAGCTGTTCTGAACTCCAAGTCAACGAGGTGCGGTACATTCCACAATTGTCCGTGAACCTACTCTCCGTCAACAGGATTGTTCGAAATGGATACAGCATGGTATTCAACAACGCGGGCTGTAGAGTGCTGAACCAGAATGGCAACATAGTGGCTCAAGGTACCCATACGAATGACCTATTCAAGCTGGAGCAATACGGTGTAGGCGACAGGGCACTGGCGTGCTCATCAAAAGTATCCCTGGACATCTGGCATCGCCGAATGGGCCACTTGAATTCGGCAAGTTTGAAGCAGCTGGCTGATGGTCTGGTTGCCGGCGTTGAATTAAGCGAGAAGACGGTTGCTGATTGTTGCATTTGTGCAATGGGTAAACATAGTCGTCAACCATTTCCTTAGACAGGCACACGTGCTACCAATCTCTTGGAAATAGTTCACTCGGACATTTGCGGACCCATGGAGGTGAAGTCGCTTGGAAGAAGCCGATATTATGTCACTTTTATAGATGACAAGTCAAAAAGGATTTTTGTCTATTTTCTTGAAACAAAATCCGAAGACGAAGTTCTAGACATCTTCAAAAGATTTCATGTGATGGCTGAGCGGCAAACCGGATGTAAAATAAAAACTCTACGAACTGACAACAAGTTGGAGTATACAAACCGGAAGTTTGAAGATTATCTTGCGAAGTTTGGGATCCGCCATCAGACAACGACTATCTACACACCACAGCAAAATGGGCTAGCTGAGCGAGCAAATCGGACAATCGTCGAGCGTGCGAGATGCATGCTATTCGAAGCGAAGCTGAAGAAAACTTTCTGGACTGAGGCTGTGTCGACTGCGGTTTATCTCTTGAATCGTTCCCCTACGAGAGGTCATCATGTCACACCTGAACAGCTCTGGAGTGGAAAGAAACCGGACTTATCGCATGTGAGGATCTTCGGAACACAATCCATGGTGCATGTACCGAAGCCCAAACGACGCAAGTGGGATGCGAAATCGGAACCTGGTATTTTGTTAGGTTTCGAAGAGGACACCAAGGGCTACCGTCTGTATGACTTGAAGACCAAGAAGATCATTTTCCGGCATCGGGACGGATATTCAAGAGCCGGGACGTGATATTCATCAATGAAGGCGCAATCGATGATCGCAAACCGCAACCTGGTGCAAAAACTGACGGTAAAATGGTTTACTTGGACTTCGAAACCAACGAGGAATCAGTAGAAGCGGCTGGACCAGTCGAGGTTCCGAGCGTTCCTGGTGCTGATGCCGGCGTTCTGGCACCGATCCCCGAAGATCAAGTGGTCATCCCTACAACGGAAATCCTAGAGAGCAGTTTTGAAAATGATGATTTCGATGAGGCGCTTAGTAATGTTAGTAGTAGCTCGACAGATACTTTTACCAATGTGACTGTGCTCCCTCCGCGCCAAGTTTCATATCCGCCTGAGTCACTGGCGTTGAGGCGAAGCGGTCGGGAGCACCATCTACCAGGCAAGTATGATCAGTTTGTTGTTACAACCAGAGGTCTATCCTGTTTTCACTCACCACAGATAGCCAGTACTGATGTCGCGCGAGATGCGCTACCGAGTCATGCCGAGCGGAGCCAATTCAGTGGAGTGGCTACTCAGCAACATGTTGATACCTCAGGTGATCCAACCACCCCGCAGGAAGCGATGTCCCGTCCCGATGCCGGAAAATGGAAGGTAGCCATGCAGGAGGAGTACGATGCGTTAATGAGCAATCAAACTTGGTCCTTGGCGGAACTACCAAAAGGCAGAAAGGCGATCAAGTGTAAGTGGGTGTTTAAAACCAAACACGACTCGAACGGAAATGTGGACCGATACAAAGCGCGCCTGGTGGTTAAAGGTTTCTCGCAGCGAAAGGGGGTGGACTATGATGAAACGTACTCTCCCGTCGTGCGTCACAGTTCACTGCGGTACCTTTTTGCGCTGGCTTCAAGATACGGTTGGCAGATTCAACAGATGGATGCTGTAACGGCGTTCCTCCAAGGAGAACTTGAAGAGGAAATATTTATGGAGCAGCCGTTGATGTTTGAGAATCCCACGAAGAGGAAGCTGGTATGCCGACTGAACAAGGCGTTGTACGGGCTGAAACAGTCGAGCCGAGTTTGGAACAACAAACTGGATTCCATGCTTAAGAAGTTTGGTCTAATTCAAGCCAACTACGATCCATGTGTGTATTACATTGTCGAAAATCAAGAGGTTATTTTCGTGGCGGTCTACGTCGATGATGTGATGATTTTCTCGAGCAACAACGACTGGATCAAGCGCATCAAGACGTTATTGAATACGAACTTCCGGATGAAAGATCTGGGCGAGGCTAAGAGTTGCTTGGGCATACGGATCAGTCGGACCGACGATGCTGTTGCTCTTGATCAAGAAGCTTACATCGAAGCGATCCTGGCTAGGTTCAACATGGCGAACTGTAAACCTGCAAAGATTCCGATGGTGGGCAAGCTGAACAAAGACATGTCACCTAAAACAAGCGAAGATGAGAAGCAGATGGTCCACATCCCGTATCAAGAAGCTGTTGGTTCTCTTATGTACCTGGCGCAGGTTACCCGACCGGATATTCTCTACTCCGTTAATCAACTCAGCCGTTACAACTCAAATCCTGGACAACAACATTGGAGTGCGGTAAAGCATCTTTTCCGCTACCTGCGTGGAACTTCGAAATTGAAACTGGTTTACAAGAAGAATGCGAACGAGGATGCTATTGGTTACAGCGATGCTGATTGGGCAGCTGATTTGGCCGACCGGAAGTCAACGAGCGGCTACATATTTCAACTGCAAGGGGCAGCGATTTCTTGGTGCTGTAAGCGCCAGCCAACAATAGCTTTATCCACTTGTGAAGCAGACTATATGGCACTTTCGGCAGCAGTCCAAGAAGCTTCGTGGTGGAAGGGCCTGGTGTCGCAGTTCCACAAGATCGGACCAATTGCTATCCTCTGCGATAACCAAAGTACAATCGCGGTGGCTAAGAATGGTGGTTACAATGCAAGGACAAAGCACATCGACATACGACATCACTATATTCGAGATGCACTGGAGAGAGGAGTGGTCAACATTTTCAGATTTTCGGCAAAATGTATGAAAAATCGACTACTTTCACTCTTCGTGTTCTTAAATATGTTTCCAGTATACTAGAAATCTCAAAATTTCAGGAATTGTAGTTCAAAAAATGACAAACAAGTTCGTAGAAGATTGTGACGCGATACGAGTTGACTGTGATGAGTTATCCGCAATTGAATGTGTGAGGACACAAATTTCTATCTGTTATTCTCATTGTGTGACAATGCGATCAAGTTTGTACTAGTAACACTGATAAACTGATATAACTCTGAACCACATTTTCATCAACCAAAGGTTCGTGTCTTAACTGCTTAGTAAGTGATTTATACACTGTTTGTGATGGGGCGCTAGCATTAAAAAATTACTCCACGTGTTCTAATGACACGTAGAAAAATATATAGAAATTTTATTATCTACCAAGCATTTTTAGCCTGCTTCAATTTTTCTGCGTGCAAAAGTATAAGTTGCTACGGTGTTCAATTTTTGTTTTGTTTTCCTTCCAGTGAAAAAAGGTCCCGATGGTTGAATTGTACTAGATTCGTTGAGCTTTGAATTTGAGGAACAAAATTTGAAACGTAACTACATATGAAAAGCAATTCTTCATATTAAAAAAAAACAATTCCAATTAATAGGATATTCAAATTTATAAATAATTTCACAATATAATTGAATTAAAGTTTAACAGTTTTTAAGAATTAATTTTAGCAAATGAATAAAAGTTATCGATTTAAAGACTTTGAAAGCGAAAATGTTCTTTATCTTATCGGGGAAAAAAGTTGCAGTTCTTTAAAAGAGGATCTTCTGGTTAACGATTTAGTCTTGGCATTTTATTAGAGAATATACTTTTTAGATCATATGAAATTTCTTCAAATTTCCCCTTTGGATAAAATTTTCAAAAAATCATACACTCTTCTTCAAAAAGAATGGAATTGATTCGATACACTGAAACTAAAATTTAAACTAACTGAGTTACATAAATCTTCTGAAAAATATTTCCGAATTGTCAAATGAAAATTGAATGATTTACGAAAAATTCGAAATTTAGCTATTGGTATCATTACATGATCGGGAAACGAAGCTTAGGGAATGATGAGCTAGTTGGCGCCAGGAGCTTTAGGCGATGAATATTTTTCTCCTATGCAGGGGGAATTATATCAGCTTATCAGTGCTAGTAATCCACCTATAGGTATACACCGTTCACGATATATCAAATAAATGCGAAAAATTCGCACATTCAATTGCAGATAACTCAACACAGCCAACTCCTATCGCGTCACAATCTTCTACAAACTTGTTTGTCATTGTTTGAACTACAATTTTTGAAATTGTGAGCTTGAAAAGAGTGAAAGTATGTCGATTTTTCATACATTTTGCCGAAAATCTCCATACAAATTTCAAGTCCTTTGCGCCAGCTCGTGCTTCTGCCAAATGACCTGAAACCTTCAGAAAGTCGTTTTTTTACCTAAAGGCACCAATCTAGAAGGTGGTCTGATGAGATCTGGTGTTATCTAAAAAAAATTTTTTTATCAAAATCCACTTTTTGTGAACCGTTATTCTGAATACCAGCCGGGGTCAATCTACAAAATGTATAGGTATTGTCGATTTTTTTAATTCTACCATAAAATTTTTCCCAAAGACCATTGCCATTACAGTACATTGTACATTAGGGTGGCCCAAAATTGTACTATGTCTGGGATGTTGGGGGCTCAAGCTTCAAATGATAGCTTAGGGTGTAAGAAACAATATTTTATATGGCGGCGACTCAGAAAAATGATGTTTAGAGGTCGCACTGGTTCGATTTTTGAAAAAAGGCCATTTTTTCAAAATTTTGTCCTAATAACATTTTCAGATCTTGAAAAAGTATCAAACATGTGTCTCTAATATTTTTTAAATTTTTTTTATAATGTAAGTTTTAAACTAAAAATTTATTGGGACTATTTTGGACTCTCAATTTGTATGTATGATTTTTTTAATTACGCAATACTGTGAATTTTTGTAAAAAAAATAATTAAAATTAACAAAAAAGTGTACTTTGGATTAAAATTTTTAATCAATATTAAATTTAAAAGATGCGCGACGTTAAAATGTGCAACTTTGCAGAAGAAAGTGTACAGCTATGACTTGTCGTTTCAAAGTAATTCAAGTTTCACTGTGGAAAAAAGTTACAATTTTCAAATTTTTGCTAAGAATTGCTCTATATTATAATGTTGATGAGTTTCGAGCAATCAAAGAACCAAAAAAACTCCTGATATCAAATTTTTTCATCCTTTTATCGATCCTTAAATCACCAGAAAGAACCATTCCAAGTTTCTAGATTTTTTATTGATTGAAGGTCGTGTTACCCATTCTTGGGTGACGGTTTGGTGAATGTGTTATGGCTACAACCACTAAAAAAATTTAAAATAAAAATCTAGAAACTAGTCATGGTTGTTTCTGCTGATTGAAGGATCGATAAAAGGATGAAAAAGTTTGATATCAGAAGTTTATTTGGTTCTTAGATTGCTCGAAACTCAACAACATCATAATATAGAACAATTCTTAGCAAAAATTTGAAAAATGTGACTTTTTTCCACAGTGAAACTTGAATTACTTTGAAACGACAAGTCATAGCTATACACTTTCTTCTGCAAAGTTACACATTTTAACGTCGCGCATCTTTTGAATTAAATATTGATTAAAAATCTTAATCCAAAGTACACTTTTTTGTTAATTTTAATTATTTTTTTTACAAAAATTCACAGTATTGTGTAATTAAAAAAATCATACATACAAATTGAGAGTCCAAAATAGTCCCAATAAATTTTCAGTTTAAAACTTACATTTTAAAGAAAATTTAAAAAATATTAGAGACACATGTTTGATACTTTTTCAAGATCTGAAAATGTTATTAGGACAAAATTTCGAAAAAATGGCCTTTTTTCAAAAATCGAACCAGTGCGACCTCTAAACATCATTTTTCTGAGTCACCGCCATATAAAATATTGTTTCTTACACCCTAAGCTATCATTTGAAGCTTGAGCCCCCAACATCCCAGACATAGTACAATTTTGGGCCACCCTATTGTACATACATAGGATGACTGTTAAATGGGTCATGTTGAATTTCGAAAACGGATCATATATATTTTGTAGATTGGTCAAAAATTTGATATTTGCAAAACTTTAGCTCAATCAGACTTGATTTCGGGGTGCTTCAAAGAGGTCAAAGTTACGGGTTTATCCTGAAAATAAATTTACTTTCTGAAACTTTCTGAAACTTTGTGGGATATTTGTTCGAAAACCCGGTGACTTTGAATCAATGTTTCAGAGTAGCCTTATAAAGTAGATTCCAAATCGCTTCAAACCATAAACATGTCGTTTGGAGCGATTTAAAATCTACTTCACATCTAAACATCGACAGTTTATTTTTGACTAGGGTGGCCAAGTCATTTTTAAATAGAGTGGTTTTTAAAAATAATTTAAAAACCAAAAAAATGGAAGAAGAATACCAAATGGAAATATTAACATAAATAAAAAAAATGATAAAATCAATAATAAATTTAGGTAATTTTTGTCATTTTTGACCAATGAAATAATTACCAAGAATTCATAAAGGTGTACTTAAACGAAAAAATTAAAAAAACGTATTATAAATGCGTTACGAATGTTGTGATTATGACAGAGAAATTTCTTTGTATTCAACCTTGAATATTCAAAAATGTTTGAAATTTTATACAACATTTGTCAAAAATATTTTTTTAAACGAGTTTTAACTTTTCCAGAGAAAATTTCTTACAAATTTGATGTCTTTTTGCAGTAATCCGGTAAGATAAAATATTGCAGATATCGTTATCGGTTGGAAATTAGATGAGCTGTTTAAAGTTAAAGTTAAAGAAAGTTATAAAATGATTAAAACTTGATAACTGAAAAGAATCTCAAATGCTTGAGAAATACATCTTACATAGCCGACGCTTTCCTCCTTGAGGGCCTCGTACTGTTTGGTCAGCTGGTCCAGTTTGAACGTTTTTTCCCGCAGAGCGGCCCCCAGCTGGTCCACGGAATCCTTCTGATTGACTGCGGTATCGTACTGCTCCTTGAGCTCGGTATATTTCATGACCCAGTTCATCACTAAAGCCCGGTGCCCCGGATGGAAGGAACAAAGAAGCAGGAAAAATCAAAAAAAAAATAATATTTTGGTACGAAAATAGAAGGAAGACGATGGACACTAAAGTGCTACAGTGACCTTTCTCGCGTAAGGACGTTTGTCCAAACGATTGAATTCGGAACGTTAACTTGACCGGGTTTTATTATTTTATTTTCAAGCTGCCGGACTCACCTTTGCGTTTTTCGTCGTCAATCTCGTTCAGGGTGCGGAAGGCTCGCTTTCGCTCTTGTTGCAGCTCGCCGGAAATGTCTTCGCATGCTTCCAGCCCCGATTCAATATCCAGTAGAAGCGATTTGAGGGTCAGCTTTGTTTCCTGCAGTTCCTTGTTGGCGTACTTGAGGGATCGTTCTCGCTGTAGCAGCTCATCCGGAAGTGTCTTCAGCCGATCGATTTCATCAAGCAGCTTTTGATTTTCCTCTTCCAGAGTTGAATTGATTTTCTGGGTTATCATTTCTTCATTTTCCTTAAACAGCGCAATCTCATGTTTTTGGCGTTCGACTATCGCATTCGATTCCATCAATTTGGAACTGAAAGATTTAGTTTGATTGGTTTTTAGACTTTTGTCAAAATAAATTATAGCGTACCGATAAAGGTTTACATGTTCGTCCTTCATTTTAAGTTTTCGCAATAATTCCTCCTGCTCCAGCTGTGCTTGACGCAAGTGTTCCAGATAGATTCGGAGCGCCTGGTTACAGCGACAGTTACATTCCGTTCCCATTTTTATTCCCGTAGACATAGATTCACCATGTGATTTCGAGCGACTATCACTGTCCTTTCGCTGCAAGTATTCCGATATGGAAGGCTCCCGAGCCGGCTCATCCTGACACCTGGATGCCAAATTGAGCTGACACTGCTGTAGCAAACGTTGCGTAGATAACTCTAAAGAATGGAATAACTCATTAGAAGAAAGCTTCACTCTAGCGCTCATACTTACCATTTCGAACGTCCAATTCCAAAGTGCTTAACGTGTGTTCTAGAGCATCCAAAGTGTTAATGATTCCGTTGATCGGTTCCTCACTGGAGTAAGTGCGATGTAACGGAGGAATTTGGAAGGCCATTGAATTTGCTGACAAAAATTTCGTGACGTCCTGGAAAGGAATGGTTTGACAATGAAGAATTATTTGTGTTCAGAAAGCATGGCACATTTGATTGCAACCTGTATAAATTTCTCTATGTACCTCATTGATTTGATTGGGGGTTTCACCTAAATTTTGTCCTAAAAAATAATACACAAGGTTAACTCGAGAAAAATGTACCACAACTTTTGGTTGCGTGTACGGAATTTAATTAAATTTTCAGCTATTTTAATTTTAACGATTGAGTGTATGAAATGACTTAACACTAATTTATCTTTTTTCTCCTTAACAGGTAATACAATCGGTTCCATCATCTATCAATAATGCTTTGGGTAAATATTTGTGAATTATTTTTTTAAAACTTTTCTTTCTTAACCTTTCTAATTGTTTCGCGAACTTTCATTGGACAGTATCCAAAATTTACCATATCTTTCGAACCAAGATTCGAAACAATCCGAGCCGAGTAGTGCATCGACCTCGACCGAGACGCGAACGGAAACATCGAAATCGGTCAAATCGGAGGCCGGTAAGCGCGCATCATTACGACATCGACGGCGAGCGAGCGCTGCGAAAGAAAGTGAATTAAAAAATAAATAGCGGAATAAGGTATCGTCAATTCATAGTGCTCCTCTCATCCGCCCAATAACGGTTTGGCTCGTAGTAGTTACCCACTCTGTATTCCGTCGTCCGTCATGAGGAAGCTGTACGAATTGCGGCTTTTAAAACCGCAACAGTAGTGAGAAAAAAAATCACCGGGGGCGACCATCTGAAAATCGGGTGGATTCCGCCACATGGAACAAAGCCCAATAGAGCGCTGCTAGCTCGATGTTATCGAAAGTTGGCTTTCGTTCTGCCCAGCCAGCCGATTCGATGCCATGCAATAATGGTGGGACAAGGTGTTTGTGTCAACGAAACTGAAAATGTAGGGGTAGACAATTGGACTCTTACGCGTTCAGGCAGTAGTGCGCAAACCCGACCTACTAAAGAATATATTTACATTACCAATGAACTCAGTTACACCGGCACCGGTTTGAGATCGAAAGCCCTGACCACAAGCGAACGGAGGGTTGAAAAGTGAAACCGATTTACTTTTAGGAAGCTCGATTAGACCTAAAAAACTCGGTTTGAGAGTTTTGACCTCGCGTTGGGTGTAAGTAGTTCAGTTGATGTACTTGCATAACCCACAGTTGCATTTTTGATAACAGTTGAACTACTTAATATTTTTGGAGCTAGTGGACGAACGACTGCGATAGTTAAAATCCTCTTTAAATAAAGAAAATTAGAATTAAAATTTTCCTAACCTCGAAAGAGATTCTTCACTTAGAGCAAGTTCACTGGTGTTGGGAAAAAGTGATAGGAATTATGACCTTCGGGAAAATTTTGAAAATTTTCCCATGCCAAAGCATTTTCAAGATCTGTGGACTTCTAGTTTTTCTACAACACGTGTTGTATTTTCGCATGGGGAATAGGACTGAAATAACTACACCACACTGGTCAAAAGTGTTTCCTGATGATATCCTTCCACCCATACTCCAAAACAAAATTATTTGCTAGGATGCAGAGGTGACCTCGGTCCTAAAGCACAAATTTATTTCTTTCATCCCTTTCTCTATTTTCCTAACTATCTATTGACTACTAGGACGTGGCCGGCGCCGTTATTGATGGTCAAAGAGAGAGTATCACTTTTGTGCATTGAGAATGACCTACTCATCCCAAGTACCATTCTTTTGACCTTTGTGCAAAACTGATAGCCTCGGTCAATCACGGAGTAGCAACCATTGGCGATGTGGAAATATTTCTACTGAGCCACGCCTGTGTTCATGGATTTCGAAATGCATTTCTTGTAGAAAAATGAAAATAAAGATAATGTTATAATTAATTGATAATAAACACAAACTTTTTCAATGAGAATAATTTTGTAAAAATTGATGATGTAGCATTTCGGGTTCTATGAATCAGGTGGATGTGAGTAGTCAATCAAGCTAAGCTAAGCTAAGCTAACACGTGTTGTATTTTCGCATGCTGTGATGCAAAAATAGCAATTTTTCTATCACATACGTCTGAAATAGAAACAGTGTTGTAAAATAATGCATCGCCCCAAGATCTTGAAAACATTTTTGCATGGTAAAATTTTCAAAATGTCAAAATTTCTACCACTTTTTCCCAACACCAGTGAACTTGCTCTTACATGATAGCTCACTGATATTTGATAAATTTTAAAAGGGTTGCTGAACGACGCACAAGATTTTATGGAAATTTGACATCATTCGTTCAATCGTTCCACTTGTGGCTCTAACTTCTATGTACATTAAACCGCTGCAAAAAATGACTTTTTGCTCCCATATGTTTTTTCGGTGTCTTTTAGGTCACCAAGCATAAGTGTGAAATTTGAGATGATTTAGTTAATTCCTGAATTAGCGCAACGCGTTGGAATTTCAGATGGAAAAGGTTCAATTGATAATCAAAAACAATCACACAAAAGGTGATGTTGCGATAATGTGCATTTTTCGATGCACGAGCTTTTGAAAATCACTTAAAAAATACACTAAATGCTTTCTACAGAGCTTCAGAATCTTCTAAAATCATCATAAGGCCGGAACAAATTTCAAATTCTTTTTTTGTCACTCGGAGTTGGAACATCGCGAGGGGGGGGGGGGGGGGGGGACAATAAAAAATAATGCGAAAAACCAATAAATTGGAATAAATTGCACGAAAGTTGTATGCAAAAAAAATTGCATACTATATCGTTGCACAAAACCTCTAAATCAAGAAATTTTTTATTGAAAAATTCAATCAAATCAAGAATACAAAAGGTGAAATAACTCCAATCTTCCAAAATTTGTTTTTTGGTCTTGTAATCTTTCGGATATTGGATTTTTTTTCTCGATATTTACATAAAATACTTCAAATTTTATTTATTTCCCCTTCGGGTTTTTAGAAATTTCGAAGGGGGGGGGGGGGGGGGGTGACAAAAGAAGAAATTGATATTTGGTCCAGCCTAATGTATGAAGAAATTGTAGATCTTGGCTGTTTTCCAACTTCGTTCCGAAGGTAGCGAACCATTTTATCCAATATACAAAGTTCCAGGTTTAAAAAAACTGTTTTTCTAAGATATTTTTTTCCTTTCACTGTAACGTCTAAAGGTGCTGTAATAGAACATTGACATATTCGACATATTTATGTATTTTGACCAGATAAATAACTTTGTCCAAGACATCAAGCCCTTATTTGAATAACAAAAAAATTAGCATTTTTATCTCGCTATTGGTGGACCCCTCGGCAAAAAATTTTATACCAAACTGTACTCATTGTAAAATTGAACAATATTGCGGAAAACACCAAATCTATCTTTCTCTTCATTCCTATAGACGCAGTACAGCTAGATTGGTGTTCTGCACCACTGTGCATTACTAAGAACAAATACTGCCTAGCTAAGTGGGTTCAAAATGGAAAAAGTTTTGGAAATTCGTTAATACCAAACGGAAGGAATTTGATCTGCCTGCGCAGCTGCATTTAGATGATAGAACTGCCGTATCACCTGCTGAAAAATGTAATCTGTTTGCGGAGCACTTCTCCAGTGTATTCTCAATACAATCGCCAACCGCAGATCAAATTAACGCAGACATAGGACGATTGCCCATGGATGTGCTAAACCTTGACGTGTTTGTTATAAGCGAGGAAATGGAGTCTATTAGGAATCTTAAGTACTCTACTTCAGCTGGACAGGATGGAATACCTGCTTGCGTGTTAAAAAAGTGCCTCCCTCGACTGTTGAAGCCTCTAACCTATATTTTCAATCAGTCCATTGGACTGCAGCCATGTGGAAAAAATCTTTTATGAGCCCAATCTTCAAAAAAGGTGATAAGCAAGAGGTGCGCAATTACCGAGGTGTCACATCGCTAGCTGCCTGCTCGAAGGTCTTAGAGAGAATTGTCAACGATGTCATGTTTTCAGCTTGTCGTAATTGGATCTCAGACAATCAGCACGGATTTTTTCCGAAACGCTCGGTAACATCAATCTTGGCAGTGTTTACATCAATCTGTATATTCAATATGGATGGTGGCAAGCAAGTTGACGCTATCTACACGGACATTAATGCTGCATTCGATTCAGTTAATCACGTAACTCTGCTTCAAAAGTTGCAACGTTTGGGATTCTCCGAAAGACTATGTGCATGGATCAGAAGCTACCTAACTAATCGTCGTCTAGCCGTTAAAATTGGATCATCAGAATCTGTAGATTTCATCCCAACTTCAGGGGTACCACAAGGTAGTAACTTGGGCCCGCTATTGTTCACACTATTCTGCAACGACATAAATTTGCTGCTTGTTGGATGCGGAGTACTCCTGTACACAGACGATTTGAAAATTTTTCTGGTCGTAAACAGTTTATCCGATTGTCATATATTACAGCAATTTATCCATACCGTAGTAAATTGGTGCGCTGGAAACCTACTAGTTTTGAGCATTTCTAAGTGATGTATCATAACATTCGGACGGAAGAAAAATCCTTTCATGTACGACTATAACATACAAGGACAAGTTTTAGAACGTGTAAATCAAATAAAGGACCTGGGCATTGTTTTGGATAGTCACCTGACTTTTAAACGTCATTACTGTGTCACACTTGAAAAGGCCAACCGAATGCTGGGATTTATCATACGTTTGAGTAAAGAATTTACAGATGCTATCTGCTTACGAGCTCTGTATTGCTGTCTGGTGCGTTCAATTTTAGAATCTTCAAACCTGGTGTGGTGGCCTTATGAAGCTGTATGGGTAGCGCGTTTTGAAGCGATTCAACGTAAATTCGTCCGTTATGCTCTTCGTGAGCTGCCTTGGGAGAACCCTTTAAACCTGCCGGCAGGTTCAAGTCTCATACCAGCA
The DNA here is from genome assembly GCF_029784155.1 of Uranotaenia lowii. Classification (NCBI taxonomy): domain Eukaryota; kingdom Metazoa; phylum Arthropoda; class Insecta; order Diptera; family Culicidae; genus Uranotaenia; species Uranotaenia lowii. The sequence goes on from NC_073692.1 coordinate 34,091,242, forward strand.
TTTTTAGTTTTCAATAAGCGAAAAACTAAGGGTAGATCGCTGAAATGTCCAAAAAAAAATTCTCTGATAAGCTGAAAGTGTTGCCTAGTAATGAGTCATTCCAACCTAGCCTCAAACAACAATTTTTTTATAGTTCCAGAGCGCGTAAGCTGTATAGCTGGTACCGATGCTATGGGACAGATGATTTCTGATGGACGACAACACTTATGAAATATCCTATTCCGAACAAATTCCAGCGTTTGAATCCTATACCATGTCTGCTCGTGGCAAGGTTCCGAGTATATTAAAGTATGTATTTGCTGGATATTTTGAGTGAAATATAATGATTTGCCAAAATTCTGCTCTGTGGAAAAAACAACAATTTTTAAAACGAAATCTTAGGTTTTCGCTGTTTTTTAAGCCTTAAAAGAGTAATCTTGTTTGAAACCTTCGCAACCTACGATCTATACTAACCGATTATACTTTAAGTTTAATCTCATTATGGTTTTACTTCGTTAATCTCAGATTTTTCCAGTGGCTCAAAAATGGCTCAAAAATAATCAAGTTTTGTTAATTCCGAAAACGTTGTATCCACTAAATTGCACTCAGTTTCTTTTAAGAGAGAGGTATTGGACCGAAAGTAGCATATATTGAAGGAAGAAGATGTAGCCACCTAAAATATAGATTAGACGAAGTATGAGTTTAAAAAACTGATCAATATCATGACTGAAAAAAGTGTGCGCCGGCCGATGGGAGGTACCAAGAATAAAGTAGAAATATTTCTTACAAAAAAGGGGATTTTTTTTTATTATCTGACAATTTGCGCCGGGGGTCTTCAGATTTTCCCCAAAATTGAAAATTTGGTTCATTTTTGCGACTTAAAAACACCTGCATTTTTTCAGATTTCTAACATTTTTATTTTTTGAGTTAGCTTCGGTTAGATTTTTTTTGGAAATAAAAAATAACCATTTTTCAAAGCAACATAACTCTATTGTTTCTCAACGTAAATTATAAAAGCACATCAAAATGCATTGAAATTTTACCAGCTTTCCAAATAGAATAGTTGAAAAAAAATTAAATAATGACCTTCAACATGAAAAGTTGTAAATAAACTTTAAATGGCGTCTAAAAGTACCGTCTGCACCACCGAATATTTTGCAAAAAATACCATTGTATAGCTCGATTCATGATGCAACTTTCATCTGAAGACACCAAAGTGGGCCATTATCACCTTGAAGAGTTATGAAAGAAATAATTACAATAAATCTCTTTTTTTGCATCGAAAACAAACAATGGCGGAACAACTGCACTCACATATGGAGATAGCAAGCACTTCTAACAACATGGAAACAAAAGAACTTACCAAAGCAGGTAAAAAACACTACTTTTTCGTGCTTTGTAGAGTGTTTGCAGCAAAACTGCCTTTAAATTTTAACCAAAATTCAGAGTATCGCATTGTTTAAGTGATATAACTAATAATGGGAATGTTGCTTTTACAACCTGGTCAAATACTACATAACTTATTAATTTTTCAATTAAAGATCATTGTGAAGCATAATCAATGCCAATAGTAGAAGGTTCAGTACCTGTGTTTGGGATCACAAAAATGTGATTAAAAAAATGAAATATAGACGTGCTTTACATAGTTTTATATCGAGAGCTAAGCACTGGACACCAAAATCCATTCCCATTGATCAAAAAAGTATGAGAAAGAGCACAAATGTTGTAAAAATAATCAAAGAGCTCAGTATGGCCAGCCCAGGCTGTAAAATGATGAAAATATGATACTTTTACCGTATTCGTTTTCTACATTCGCCCAGTTTTGAGGTTTACCATACTAGAACGAACATAATTCGTCGTCAGTGTTTTGCTACCTCGATCGCTCACACACGAATCTTCAGTGTTCCACCGTCCATTTCAAATCAAATTTGGGGAATTACGGATGCAAAACTTAGCGCATAAACTTCTAAAAATGACAGTAAAATGTGTATAACTTGTTGTGACCTGGTGCAAAACTGGTTATAAAGGAATACGTTATTAGATTTTTGGATATAACATGAAGTCAGTTGAGCTGCAACAATCTACCGCCCCTTCTTTCATAACAGTCCCATATACAAAAATAAGCAAGCGAGACAATCAGCTTTTTCTGTTTTGGAATATATTGTTAAATTGTGACCACCACTTTCAGCATAAACGAAAATCGTTTCTAGGTTGTCATAATAAATCGTTAGGCCTGAAATTTTCGGAATTGGGTTATTGGTAAGGTCGAGAGCACCATTTTTATTCATTATGGGACTGTTAATCGACCATTTTTGAAACCTTTTTCGAATCTACTAGCATAACAGTCCCATACAAAATATATTTTTCTCACCAAGCTACTTTCTAAGACTTAAATTTGATCATTTTTTAACTTCTAAATGCAATTGTCTGAAAAAGAAACATACTTTTGCAAAAAAAAATTATGAATTCCACATTTTAAGTTGAATCTTTTTACGATTTTTGATTGCATCCGATAGTTTTTCGCTCAGGAAGTCATTCTTAAGGAAGTCTGCCTTCGAAAACTAGTGTGCATCATTCGACATCAAGTGAGTTAAAAAAAATGTTTAAATGATTCAAAGCAATAAACAAAAGACTATTTCGCCGAAAGAAACATTGAAAAGTAACCAAATCCGTGGTATTTCACATATGGAACTGTTATTCAGGTATATTTCATATAGGACAGCCACGAATTGAAATTTTTTTCGAAATTTCTAGAACAAAACCTCTTTTTTTAGTCTTTTATGTTGGAGCCTTTTGTTGACCTAAAATGACGAAAATTCATATCGGAATGTTATGCGAGTAGGGACAGTCTGAAAAGGACGAAAAAATGGTGTTTTTTACCAACTTTGATAAGTTCTTTTGTTTCCATGTTGTTAGAAGTGCTTGCTATCTCCATATGTGAGTGCAGTTGTTCGACCATTGTTTGTTTTCCATGCAAAAAAAGAGATTTATTGTCATTATTTCTTTCATAACTCTTCAAGGTGTTAATGGCCCACTTTGGTGTCTTCAGATGAAAGTTGCATCATGAATCGAGCTATACAATGGTATTTTTTGCAAAATAGGGTAAATGTACCATATTTTGGCCCCTAATGCATGGTTGACTAGATTTCCCATGATTGTAGTTTTCCAGCAATGTGTACCTTTAAAAGTCCTTCGACAAATATGATTGCTTACTATCCTGAAATGCAGTAAAAATATGTCCTTGCTTGAAAGCGGTTGATAATTTGCGATAAACCTGATCAAACTATTGATTGAAATGCTCCTTATTGTAGCCCCCGCGCCGAATTTTGGCCCTTTATGAGTTCCTTAAATTGGCCGTCTCTAGGAAAAATTTGTCTCACTAATACAACAACAGCTCCCACGAATTCATTGAAAATATCCCGGAAGGAAGCACATCAATGTTCTGTATTGTTTTCAAAAAGTCGGAAGTACGAAATGTCAATCAATTTTTATAATTGATATTTGCATGTAGAATTATAATCTTACGTAGAAAAGCTTTGTTTGTTTATTTCAGTTTTTGTGTGTTAATAATTTCTATTAAAAGTTCCAAACAATTGCATTGGTAAACGTAAATATGTTCATTAATCAAGCAAACAAATCGTTTTCTAAATCTTTAACATGCAATCATGATAGATCTGTTTCCATTGAAGTTAACAGGTTAACATAAGATATTAAATGCTTATATATTTTTTTAAATTCCACTCCCATAAAAGGAGGACCGACATTTTTAAAAACAATTATGATCGAAGCAAGAAGCAAGCTAAAGCTAAAACTTAAGTCAGCGAACGATTCTTTGAATCATACATATTTAAAATGTCGCCCTTAGGAATTTTCTAGCAATCGTTTGCCTACACAGGCCTACACTGGGGTAGCAAAATTGGGATTGGGCCTGCTAAAAAGAATAAAGCCTGCTCTTTACTCTTACACAGATTTCCATAAGAATGACAGCTAATCGGAGTGAAATTGGAGTGAAGGCTGTTTCTCTCTCTGTTTAACACACGAGAAATCGTATACCGGGACTGCGAGCGCGCCCATCGCCCATAAGACAAACTTTCGCTCACTCCAGCCAGCCTGATAGAAAGAGATCGCATCTCACTCGTTCGTTTGGAAACTACAGCCAATGGAAGCGAACAGCAAATTCAAAAGCTGGGGTGAAATTCAAGCTGCATCCCACTCGCACTCATGCAAAATCATCACCCAAACTCGGCAGCGCTTCTTTCACATATTCTTTTCCTACAAAGAACAAACGTCATCACCTCCTGCTGATGCACAGTGATCCATGATAAAAAACAAACTTGGTCAAAATACTATTTTTGATTTCACATGAAATTGCAAACAATAAAAATTCAAATTCGTTACAACATAGTATTTCAATATTGCAGTGCAATTATTTTTTTAAATAAACATAATATTTAGAGTGCCATAATTTGAGCTTTATAACAATTCCTTTCAAAGCGACAAATATGCAGCCAATGTTCATCTTCAATACAAATCAAATTAAATCCAAATACGTTAAACCTCATTTCCAAATGTGGAATTTTTTGGGTATGGATATAGTAACTTCAACATTGAGATCTAAGATATCAATTCGGATCCGGTAAATTGATTTATTGAGAGGTAAATTTTATTGAGAAGAAAAGTTCTCGAAATTTACCATGCAAGAGCAGCTCAAATTGTAGCATTATAATTCCAACTTAGGTGCTAAATACGCTTGAGTCGGCTTGACAGATAAATAAATTGATTATAGTCCAAAACACATTCATGATATTTTTAATTTATTTCAATCATTCATTTTACTTTTGACCGGCTTTTCAATTTCCAGACCACTGTGCTCCGTCGGCCGACGAACGGCCGCCGGCTGCCGACTGCCTGCTGATATCGTTTTCACACATACATGCATACTTCTATTCGTGGAATTGCATGCCAAAATAAGGCAAAAAATATGTTTATATTTTCTTTAATTCTAGATAGAAAATGTACGCTGTTTAGAGTTAGTTATAATTTTATATTTTTTGCCATGTTTTGCTACAACCAACGGTAATTTTTAATTATTTTTCCATAAGGAAGTGTGTTTTTAAAATCAATCCGAAGATGGCAGATGCACTAGCAAGGTAGGTTCATTTTAGATTTTTTCCGAAGATCATAATTTTATTTGCAGTTTGTCATGCGAAAAAAAAATTATTACGCAGTCATTTGGATTCAATTGTAGACAAATGCTATGCAGAATGTTGCCATACGCGATTTCCTTTTATGTTTAATTTTTTTTCCATTTTTAGGCGTATGTTTGACATAAAAAACACCAAAATGCATTTTGGCATGCCAAGATAAGGAGCATGCCAAGTTAAGGCTCACTTACCCTATTCGGTGGTGCAGACGGTACTTTTAGACGCCATTTAAAGTTTATTTACAACTTTTCATGTTGAAGGTCATTATTTAATTTTTTTCAACTATTCTATTTGGAAAGCTGGTAAAATTTCAATGCATTTTGATGTGCTATTTTATAATTTCCGTTGAGAAACAACAGAGTTATGTTGCTTTGAAAAATGGTGTTTTTTTATTTACAAAAAAATCTAACCGAAGCTAACTCAAAAAATAAAAATGTTAGAAATCTGAAAAAATACATGTGTTTTTAAGTCGCAAAAATGAACCAAATTTTCAATTTTGGGAAAATCTGAAGACCCCCGGCGCAAACCCGTCAGATAATAAAAAAAAATCCCCAAAAGCAATAAACATATTTTTTCAAATTTTTTCATGAATTATCATAAGATTACCTTCATTTCCTTCATAGAAAGTATTTAGATCAAACGAATGGTTTTTTAGATACACGCATTCGAACTGTCCCAAACAGCTTTATTTGTAGAATTGGCAGAGTCCATTGTGAAATTCAAATCAATATAATAAAACTTCACTTCCATGCTAACACATGGGTAAAAACTTATATTGAACTGCCTAAGGTAGTTAAGCAAATGCAATTCTATCTGATTGTACTGTTGTTTTAAGCAAGATTGTCCCATGTGGAAAAACGTGCAAACGAGAAAAACGCGATTGAAATATCAGCTATATTTCCAATTTTTCTCTCAAACTAAAAATTCACCGACAGTTTTTCGTAGTGAACAGTTCAAGTTAATCATTTTACAATGTTTTCTGCCAAAAAAAAAATACATTTCCTACATAAAAACAGCAAATTAGAGCCAAAAATGCTTCGTGTGACACTTTTGCGTAGAATCAGAACGCATGCCGATGATGTTAGTTCTACGAAAAACTGTCACACGGCAACAATTTTTCTATCATTTTAAAAGCTTGCGTAGTTTATTTTTTTCACAAAAACTCATGCTAAACCGTAGTTTGAGAAATACGTTCCTCTTTGTTTATAAAAATGTATAGTTGAGTATGGATCTTGTAAGTAGTGCCTACCGAAAAGTGTTTAGTGAAAATTTCTCTGAATAAAACACTCAAGGCTTCTCGCTTCTCCTCTGCCTTCTATTTTAGTGTTCTTTTCAGTGAATAACATTAAATTCAACAGTTTGAACTCATCTTAAGACAATTTTTTGATGAAATTTGCATTTTTCATATAATTTTCTCTAGTGTGACATTCTTGCGTAGAACTAACAACATAGAGACAACCACCTTGATGAAAATTTCGTAAAGGTTCAGAACAAAGTATACTTGTTTGTGTTTTTATTCGAAAGTTAACACTAAAAGAGACCGTTTCCAGCAAAAAAGTGAAAATGACCCAAAAGTCACATGGGACATTCTTGCTTAGAACGGCAGTGTACCTTTCTAAAATAGTAAGCCCATGATAAACTAAACTTTGACACGTTGAAAAAAGCTTCCAAGTTCGAAGTTTCTTCCTTCGCTTATTTTCAAAACCAGTCATTTTTTGCGAAACTTTTGTAATCTTCATATCGTAATATTCTCACTTGAACAATAGACCTTTCACCAATAAAACCGTAAAATAAATAATAAGACTTAAAGTTCAAAGTTTGGTTTGAAAATTTGGTTTGAGCTTCATAATTCAAAATCAGATTATGAATTCAGAATCAAATTTTATAGTCAGAGTTCAGATGTAAAACTCAAAGTAAGAGATCAAGTAATTATTTTAATTCTTCCTTTCAGATCAAACCTATATTTAGGAATCAAATTCCAGAAACCAGAATGATGGTGGTTCATTTTGCCGGAATGTACTGAAAAAAAAACAATCATTAAGCTTAACTTAGCTTGATGGACTACTCATATCCAACTTAAATAATTAAACTCGAAATGCTTCATTTACAGTTTTTTTTAAATCGATTCTAGAGGAATTTCGTATTTTTTACATTTGTTTTCAAACTATACATTTCGAATTTCATGATCGCTGGCGTGGCTAAGAAGAACAAGTTCCACGTCGCCAATGCTGGTTGCTACTCCGTGATTAATCGAGGCCATCAATTTTGCACAAAGTCCAAAAAAATTGTGCTAGGGATTAGTATTAGAACCCATTGCACAAAACTGATGCTCTCCCTTTTCATATGATTTAAATGATTAATAACGACGCCGGCCACGTCCTAGTAATCAATGGGGATGGACTGTTAGTAAGATACTGTTTAAGTTCAACTAGCAACCTCTCGCTCCTGCATACCCCCAAAAAAATATTTGAAATAGTCAGAACCAGAGAAAAGTTAGTATCACCAATCATGGAAACCGTCTATACGTCTGCGAATCCATATTGAAGTTTCCAAAGAAGGGGTTGTGTTAGTTGGTGAAAGGTAGACATCATTTCCCAAGAAAACTCCTATTTCTAAAAAAAAATGATCGAGTAAAAATATTGAAGGCAAATGAATACCATCCAAATTTCTTCCTTGATAAACTATCTCTTTTTTCTAACCGTAATCCCTGTTTAGCAAAAAAAAAGAACTCGTTATTTGAAAAAAAAAAATTTGTTTTTATCAGTTTATTAACAATAAACTCCTGCTCCGACCTTGGATTCTTCTTGTTTGAATCGTATTTATAACAGCTCGGTGAGCTTTGAGAATAATTCAATTTCTCGAGTAAAAGTTATTGAAATAAGTACACCCACAGATCAAATATAACGCCAAAAACGAAGTGTCCCAGTACAGTGGCGGCATGTCGTGCCAAAAATGATGTAGATAGCTTTCAAAAGTTTACAACAAACAAAAATGCATGTAATTACGTGCAAATTTCCAACAAGATCGGATGAAGTAGGTAGTTGGCAACCATGCACCTGTAAAGATAAGATGGGATTATTGAGAAATGAATTCGATTCTCATTCTATCGTCGGCATTTTTCGCCTTGCGCCTGAATGTTTTTATGTAGTGCCAACAACTATTTAAAACAAGGGAAGCATCCTTTGTCAATCATGATCATTAAAAGAGAACATTTTTGAAGAAGCTAGTTCGAGTATGTATATGAGCGTGGCAGCGAGACTTCATTTGGGGGTGCTTCAGAATGCTCAGAGTTTTGGTTTTTGACCCTCAAAATCACCAATGGGGGGACCAAAGGAAATCGAAAAAATTCAAATTTTTATTTTGATGCCAAATTTCATGTAATTTAGTCGATTTCCCAAAAAACGACCAGTTTTCCAAAAAAAAAAAACGGCAATGCCTTTTTTTATCAAACTATTATTTTTCGAGATAACACCAGATCTCGACGTTTCAAGCATTTGGCATCAAAATTAAAATTTTCCGGATTCCCTTTGGCCCCTCCCCCTTTGTGATTTTTGAGGATAAAAACCCGAAACTTTGAGCGTTTTGAGGCACCCCTAAGTGCAGTCAGATTGGGCTGAAATTTTATTTGTCCGATCTACAAAATGTATATGGTCGGTTTTCAAATTCGATCATGAACGTTTTCCCATACATCCATTGCCACCCTAATGTACAATATAGTATAGAGATGTCAACGATTTACTTAGAGATTTGAACTATTCCTTTGAGTGTATTCATAACATTTGATGATCAAAACACCCTAATTCAAAAACTTATTTCGCTGCACTGAATATATCATTTCGTTGCCGCGTAGATCGACTTTCGTTTTCGATATCGAAAATCTTCACATGATCAATTCCATGCTGCATTGGCTGGTTATTTCACTCGACCGCTGCGTCGGCCACTTTAAGTGGATTATCTTTTACGCAATAGCGAACGATTAGTTTGCTTGCAAATTCATGGCTCATTTTTCGCCTGGGATCTACCCGACTCGCCTCGCCCGCACTTGCTTGCTTTGTATGCAGAGCGCGTGCTCGGGTGCGCTAATTCGCGGCACTGCCGCGCGTTAGGCTGCTGAAATCGAGTTTGCGTTTGAAAAGAAAAAAATGAATGTGGGAAATGCCAGAGCGGGATTTGGGGGAGCCCACCGTAGGCTCTTTGCATTGCAAACGGTCTCGAAGTGTAATCGAACCCCGACTAGACGTGCCAAGAATTTGCCACTGAAATTGCAGAAAAAACGTTTCTTGTGTGCGCTCTGGAATGCAATCTGGTTTTGTTTTGTTACGTTATAACACAACAACCCATTGATCCGATAGTTGAATGAAATGTAGGCTGTTAACGACATGATCCAAAATAAACTTGTTTTTTTTTTCAAATCCTCATGAAGGAAATTAGAAATTTGCTCACAGCAAACCAAAAAAATACTGTAAAAGTTGAGAATATTGAAAATTTGAAAAATATATCTTACAGGTCTGCAGCAATCAGGAAATTGTTTATATCTAACTGAATTTTGAGACGAACAAAACAAATTGCATGAAATGCAATTTCCTGACACCTAAAAATTGACCAATTGTATAAGCTTATCGGTTTGGAAGTCAATGCAGCTCTTGAACAGGAACAAATAAAAGCAAAAAAAAACGCTGCACGTTTTTCTGAGTTTACACAAAAACACTACCACTCAGTTTGGTGTTTTCAAGGTTACGAAATGCAGCAGAAATGAAACAAAACAAGTAATAATGCAACGTGATGCTTAAAATTTAACGGTTTGATGCGTGAAAAGGTCGGAACGATTTCGTTCCGAATGATATACAGGGGGCCCCCAAATTGTGATTGTTCACGGAGAAATCACGTGGCGTTTTTTTTAAATGGTTTGTTCAATAAGTTTCCATTTTCTTTATAAGCTTTTATCAGGAATAAATAATTCATCTCAGCTGAAGGTTTTTCGATGATCTTAAATCATGACTATCAATTCAGAAATAGTACTTGTGCAATTTCCTTCAAATGAGACACCTTTTTGGGGAAATGTCTCCACTCCAAAAATTTAGGGTTTTTCCCTGAGCCCGTAAAATTTAAATGGCCCTTTTATTCCCATAGCCGGTACCGATCCGATGAGGATCATTTCACTTTCAATTTCAAGCACTATTTCACTCTCCTAACAGTCAATCGGAACGACTAAAGCGGCCGGCCGGCTCATGAACTTTTCTTCGTCGATCGTCCATCACTCAACTCCAACTGTGTCCAGTACAGGCAGTCTGGCAGTGGTTTTTTTTAAGGGTACACGATTGATTAGCAAATTAAACCGCCTCAAAAATAATGGAGGCTATTTTTCCACTCGATCAAACTTTCCACTCGGTTTCCTCTCCTCGTCGTCCGTCGCATACAAAACACAACCAAAAGCGATCGAACTCTCTGGGACTTTGGATTGATTTTTTTCCCCATTTTCCCTCGATTGGCTTGTTATTGGTCATTAGATTGATTTGGTTTGGTTTTATTTAGATCTTTTTTGAGGAAAAAAAAATCTTAAGCACACTAATTGATCAATCAGATGCATTATAGAACTGCTAATTGAAATCGAACTACAACTGGTCGGGATTCGACCAGACCGAACTGAACGCCATTAGCATTTTTTCGAGTCGCTTGAGTTTAATGTACAAATATTTCCAACATTAGACAAAATTTGTAAAACTAAACGACGAGAATCAATAGTTTATAATCTAAGAAACACACCCCAGTGAATTATTTTAGTTTTTTTTGGTCTCGCATAAGAATAACACGGGTTTCAAAATTTGCAGTTTAAAAATTTTTTCATGGCGTTCAGTTCGGTCTGGTCGAATCCAGGCCAACTATCATCTTATCAGGCGGAAAAAGATTATAAACATGTTTGTCTAGAGTTTAGACATTTGTTGTTACATCTGTTAGGTCCGAAAAATAATTTAGATGAGCCTGATCCAGATAGCGTTGATGCTAGCTAGGGCTAGCATATTCTCGTTTGTTTTAGATGTAGATACATTCATGTATGTTATGCGTTGTTGATCTTCGAAGCACCGGAAGCTGATGTGAATGTAAACACTCTCTCGGTACTGACTCACATTTTATGCACGAACATACAAATGATGCGTTCCATACAGGTTTGTAAAGCATCATGGTGGAATTTTGCTATGTTATCAATAATGTATTGATTGTATTTAAATATTCCAGTTTTATTTCAAAGCTGTTGAAATGTTTTATAAACAGTTGACTGAGTCGATTTCGGGTCGCTTTTGAATTTCTTAAACTCTGGAATCTAAAATGCTTCGTTTTGGTTCAAAACTCATCCATGATTTTTTGCAGAATTTTTAAGTATCGTTTACATGAGTAAATTTTAACTTTGATGTTTGTTTGGTAAAATTGAATATTTTGTTCTGAAAAATCAACATATTTTTGTTTCTTCTGTGGAACCGAGCCTTGTAATGGGTTTTGTTCCAATTTATAAATTTTTGAAAGGAAATTCTCCGCTGAACAGCTATGTCCAAGATCGTAATTTCGTATCTTATTTGGCAAAAAAGTTACTAGCTGTTGAATAGGGATATGTCTTTCGGCGTTGAAAACCAATCAATTTAACTGTCATCACTGCTGTGTGCCTGGCGAGATATTGCATGACTACTTTTCAAGAAATACTTCGATAGGCACAAGCAGTGCTGTCAGTTAAATTGTTTGATTTTCAATGCCAATAACAGCTAATAATTTGTTTGCCTAAAAAGATACGAAGTTACGGTTTTGGACAAAGCTGTTCAGCGGAGAATTTCCTATAAAGAATTTATAAATTGGCACAAACCCCATTACAAGGCTCGGCTCCCCCCAAAAAAACAGGAAAGAAGTTGATTTTTCAGAACAAAATATTCAATTTTCCCATCCAAACATAAAAGTTCAAATTTACTTATGTAAACGTTACTTAAAAATTCTGCAAACCATCATGAATGAGTTTTGAACCATAACGAATATCCCAGGGTTTGAGAAGCTTTAAAATGACCGGATATCGACTCAGTCTAATAAACAGTCAAGCAATAAAACTCATCTTTCTTATTATCTCGGTCAAGAATTGGTCGAAAAAAATTCTTAAGTCACTGGATTAGATTTACTTTTCTTAAGTTGGAAGTGTAATAACAAAACTTACAAAGAGGTTACAAGAGAGGTTACAAAATAATAATTTTAAAACTAATAACAATCATTAAAAATTCTAACTGTAGTGTTCAGAACTCAATGGCCCTATTTTCTTAAAGATTTTTTTTTAATAATGCAACGTTCTTAAACCGTTATATGTATCTAGTTGAAACAGAAAAGAGAACTCTTCTCAGAAAAATAGTTCAAACGACAATAAGAACTTCAATTATAATATATGCTCGATGAGCGCTACGGCCTGTACTAAAAAAAAGCTTCAATTTATTTTGTGAAAAAATTTTGATTGTGGGGATAGAATCTAATTAAAGTTTCAGCTAAATTAGTTAGTAATGTAATTTGGACATATTCCAAATTTGTCGACAATCCATGTGTCTGTAGACTGTTCCAGAAATCATAAGCATACTTTAAAAATAATAAAAAAATGGTTTTATTAAATTTTATTTGGCACACTGTATCATTATTTGTGTCCTACCCAACACTACACTCTTATTTGATGAAAATCTTTAAGCATTTTCCTCGAACATGACTGATAAGCTTCTGCACAGTTGCATTCCCCTCCATTTTCACCACTTTTGGCCAATCCTTTCTAAATTTAACGATCTCATCAGCTGGTTTTATGTATTTTCGTAGCTTTGCCTTGGTCAAAGTCTAAAAAGTCTCGATTGGCCGTGTCTCGGCCGTGTGATTGAGTGCTCATTTATATCACTTTGATATAAATGGGTATACCTTGACGTATAGCAACATTAAATAAAGAATAGTGAGAGTATCACAGTTCAGTGTTGCTATAGGCATCAACGGATCACTTCCGACCATAAGTGAAACGGAACCCCTAGATGTCGGTCCCACGGCTTTTAACTAAAGCTCAATCACATGGTCAATCTGGTTCGATCAGAAATGATTGTTTGACCTTTTATTGTCATTTTAATGTTCTTTTCTATTTTTCTTAATGTTCTTTTCTATTTTTCAGATCATTCGGAGGTGGAGTTTTTTTTTTTTTCTTCAGATATATTCAAATAGTTTGAAAGTTAGAAAGGAGTAGGTTAACATATTCAAATACCATATTCCTCCCCAATGCTCCAGTGGATGTGTATTTGCGGTTTATGAATTACGATGGCTTATTCTTAAATCTAGCTTTTTTCAATCACTGGGGGCTAATTGGATGGAAATGATATTTTGTGGTTTAAGGTTTGTGAAACGGATCTGTCACCTGAGTTGTTTTGATAGTATTATAGTTTAAAGCAAACAGTCTTGGCAATTTTTAAATCTCATTCAAAAGTAGGCATTCAACTATGTGAGGCAGGTAGTGTAGAGCAATGCTCAAACGGTAAGATAGGCTCTTATATCCATATTTTGGTGAATTCGCATGATTGTGATGATGTTGTGATAGGAATAAGGTAGCTTACTTCAACTATTAATTTGAGCTAGAATTTTTATTAGTTTGAAATAGGCTTGCTTCAAAAAGCGAACAGGCTCTCACATCCATATTTTGGTAAAATAGTATGGTTCTATGATATGACAGGAACAATGTAGCTTACTTCTACTATTAATTTGATCTCGGTTTATTATGAGTTTAAGCTAGGCTTCTTCTTAGATATTGATAGATGATATGAACTAAAACTCTTTTTTTTTCTCTTTTCTGTTTTCTTTTCATGTATCGTGGCATGTACTACCGAGAAATCATTTGGTCCAATGATGACCTTGAGCGAACCTTCAAGCCATCCCCTAACATCATGGGACCCAGACGTTGGCTTTCGCATGACATGGTTGCCAGCCCAAGGATCTAACCATAAATCAACTGCTGAAGATGGTGTCCTGTACCTTGGTGAGATCCTTCCTTTTTATTTTTAATATTTTCAATGCGCTTATAAACCGTAGTATGTAGATGCTTGGGGAGTATGTAGAGGCCAGTCTCGAACCCACCCTTGTCCTTCCTCCAACTGGTATCGGGAGGGGTTGGTTTATTATCTTGAACTGCATTTTATCCATATTCCATGGATATAATGAAGTGCTTGATGGTTTAACCAACGTCTCAAGATCGCTTACTATTCTACGCTGCCTTTACTAAACTTTAAATTTTCTTCTCCAAACTATTCTTATTTTCATTTCCAGCGTCAGCTCCCCGAGCTATTTAAACGCCATAAAAAAAAAAAAAAACAGACGTTTTGGCTTTTGTACCACCCTAGAGCGTCTTTGGCGTAATGACATGATGCCAAATCGGGCCAAAATATGACGGGTTCATCATGCTGCTTGATCATCGACAATAAACGCTTCTGGAGGCATTCCTTGATATAGTTCTGGGTATTCATTGTTTCCAATGTGACATACGGGCTAGATATCTTGCCGCACTCGCAAATTGCCTGCCACACCATCACCTTCTTGCCAAATTTTTCGGTGAAAATGGCATTATCCTTGTCCTAGCGAAGAGTGAAGTATTGTGGCCTAGGAAGAGTTTTATAGTCCAATTTCACACACTTTTCATCGTCCATGATAATGCACCCAAAACTTTTGCAAAATATTGAATTATACAGTTTCCGAGCTCTTGGTTTGACAGAAGCGGCTTGATTTGGGTTCCTTTTAGGTTTTTTCTGCTAGCGTACGTCTTGAGCCCAAGTCTCTCTTTAGCACGCATCACGGTATACGTCGAGGTCCCGACTTTTCTGTCACATCCCGAACGGAAGTTGATTGTTTCTGTTTTTAAGCATCCCTGACCTTTTTGTCGATAGCAGGACTTACAGGACCAGTTTTTCTACCCCTCCTCGGTTCATCTTCAAATGTACAAGGTTCACCATATTTTTTAATAGCTGGCCGTACCGCTCCGACGCTCACATCTTTGGCTAATTTTCTCAATGAGACTCCACTCACAGTACACCACTTGTGCACGATAATTTGTCTCTTCTCTGGAGAAGACTATGCATTTTGAAAAGTAATCTGAAGGATGCCGAGGTTAATTGAAAGACTCGGAGCTTGCAAGGTACATCTTTTTCGTTGACGACTTGAACGGATTTGTCACAATTATATATTGATGTTCGTGGCCTTCTGATTTTTATCTTATTTCTAGGCTATGCCAACCTGATCGCTACAGCTCGGCCATCCTGATCTAAACTTCGTCCTCGATGTTACCTACCGTTTCTAATTCAAAATAACTGCATAATAAACTACAAACATAAATTTGTAGTTAAAAAAATTATCTCAAAATTAAATTGCAGAACTCTCATAGAAGCTTTCTAGAAAAATCTAACTATAGAAAGGTACTGTGTTTCAGATCCGTGTGTCTACTTTCACTTTCAAAGCCTCTGAGATGAAAATGGTTGCTGTCAAATCTACCTTAATGCAAGAATACTGCCCGGATTTCTCCACTATCAAATCTTCACACCGTCCTAATGGCCAACTTCCGCGATCTTCGGCTCCAACAATACCTGCCTTCTTGGCAGCGTCAATGCCTGGAAAACTGCACCATCAGTTAGACCGTCGCATCCGGAACGTTTCCATCTCCTCTGGTAGAGTTCCTCCTAGCGGGGCATTCTCAGGACAATTCCTTTCTGAAAACTACCATCAGCCGGGTATTTCACAATCAGCTGGAAACTCGGATTCCTAAATGACTTCCGAACCAAACCTTCCTTTTCTGCTCCTTGAATCGTCTGACTGAAGATGAAACGGGCTTCCGCGATCAACGGCTCCAGCACAGCCTGTCACCGCGACAGTGTCAGTGCCTTGAAAACTTCTCTTTCAGCCCTAACCGTGGCATCCGGACCATTTTCCATTTCTTCTAAGACGTCGTAGAGCCAGAAAAAGTAACCGCATGATTTTTTCTTGGTTTCTTGATTTTTCGTTCGCAGTTGGTTCTCCAACAACGGCATTCGGGGTTCCTATCCCACTTCTGAAATTGAAGGATGCCGGGGTTAATTGAAAGACTCGGATCTTGCAAGGTACATTATTATTCGTTGACAACTTGAACGGATCTGTCACAATAATATATTGATGTTCGTTGCCTTCTGATTTTTATCTTATTTCTAGGCTATGCCAACCTGATCGCTACAAATCATAAACTAATACCGTATTTTTTTTCACCTGGAGGCAAACTAGAGGCAACCTAGGTTCGCTCTAACTGCTGTCATCGTGCTCATTTATTGCTCGAGAGGCAACCTAGGTTCGCTCGAAAAAGGGACGGAGTCGCCCTGAGAAAAAAGTCAGTTTTGCGAGAAGTTCACCAATACTCTCAACGTTGTTGTCAAAACATTAAACAGCTGTTTTTGGCTGAAAACAAAACAGTTGAAATAATGAACGGGCAAATGATTATTGTCGCGATTTTAAACCTCTCAGCCAAGCAAAATCGTACTATCTGCAGTCCAGTGCAATCCGGACACGAAAAACGGCAATCCGGACACGAAAAACGGCAATCCGGATGTGAAGAACCGAATGAAGGAATCCAGAAGGGAGGACAAAATGACAGCTGCATGTAAACATTGCGCTCGTTCTCACGCACACCTACGTATGGAATAACTCGAAACCCGAAACTTGCTTTTTTATTCTGACGGTTCCAGAGCCAAATCCGGAATCAAAAAAAAAAATACGCCATAAATATTTTTTTGGTTTGATCACGTACAGAAATGTGTAAACAAGAGGACGCAGCCAGTAGAATTCGAAAAACAAAATCGATTCAAAATGACCGTTAACATTAAGTGTGCTTATAATTTCTAGAACAGTCTAATACCGTATTTTTTTTTCACCTGGAGGCAAACTAGAGGCAACCTTGTTTCGCTCTAACATCGTGCTCATTTATTGCTCGAGAGGCAACCTATGTTCGCTCGAAAAACGGACGGAGTCACCCTGAGAAGAAAGTCAGTTTTGCGAGATGTTCACCAATACTCTCAACGTTGTTGTCAAAACATTAAACAGCTGTTTTTGGCTGAAAGCAAAACAGTTGAAATAATGAACGAGAAAATGATGAATGCCGCGATTTTGAACCTATCAGCCAAGCAAAATCGTACTATCTGCTGTCCAGTGCAATCCGGACCCGGAAAAAGGCAATCCGGATGTGAAGAACCGAATGAAGAAATCTAGAAGGGAGAACAAAATGACAGCTACATGTAAACATTGCGCTCGTTCTCACGCACACCTACGTATGGAATAACTCGAAACCCGAAAATCGTTTTTTTATTCTGACGGTTCCAGAGCCAAATCCGGAATCAAATAAAAATACGCCATAAATGTTCTTGCTTTGAAGCTCTCTCAAAAACCGCATGACAGATTGTCACGACATTTTTCTCCTACCTACATGTAAACATTAAATTTTCAATGAATTTTTATCATATTTCTTATTTTCGGATTATTACTTATACTCAAAGGCCGATGACATAGTGAGTGCGATGCGATGCGAATTGGCGGAAAATTTACGGACGCAGCATATGCGAACTCGAGCGGCGGAACAAATTGACATCTCCTTCGCCGCGTTGAGTATGTCAGGTTTAGGCGATTCACATACATTTTCATCAAATGTGGTTCACCGCATTGAATCGCATCGGCCAAACTTTTCGGATTTTCAGATGATAGGAAACATGAGATATCAAAGAAAGAAATAACAAAAGCCGTAAGTGTCATGAATTTTCCGAAAAAGATACAACCGGCAGGACTTGAACCCGCAATTTCCACTTCAGTAAAATGGCGCGTTAGCCAATTACATCACGGTGAACGTGACAAAATATGCTCCATGCTCCATCGTTCTACTACTGCTGGATCTTCTATCAATACACTTCATGTATATCTCGCCCAGGGGTGGAAAACTGATGAAGAAAAACAAAAAAAGCGCTCAAATGTCTAATTGATCTGATTAAATCACCGACCAGTGAGCAGGCATCAAATTTTGTTTCATTAGAATGACCATTCTTGAAATTTGTTTTAAGTCGTTGAGAGAGTTTTGCATTGGTTAAGTTTTCAAGTTTCACCAAACTCATCTTTGAAACAACAGCTTTGTTGATATTGTTTGGTTCCGGAATTTTTATCATAAACAATTTCAAATGTTTTCAAAAAGTGCTTATTTTTCTGTCGAAAACTAAAAAATGCTTCAGCAAAGTTTCTATTCGCCTGACCTAGTATCTCGCATGTGTTCTCTGCCAACCAGAGATGCCAATGTGCCTGATTTTTTAGGATTTGCCTGATTTTTCGAAGCTAAGCCTGACAACCTGATAAGCCATTTCAAGGTTCCGAGCAGACTAGTTACACAGGGATGTGTTGCTTAGATTCAATTTTCTTTTGTTAATATCTCAAAAACCGTGATAGCTTGCTGCTTGAGATAAGACAAGACCGTTGTTTCGAAGAATTAAGTTATTGTCAATCGAAGGTCCATTTTGTGTACAGTGTTGCCAGACCCAATATTTTATAATCTTAAAAATTAAAATGCGATTATCTCAAAATGCCTTCACTAATTTTACGTAAGAATCAATGATTCACCCAAAACAACATGCGCCGTTCCAGAAATATTCAGCTTTTAACCCCCATCTGTCTCTGAAATTTTTACCCGTTACAGTCCCTGGAGTGTCAATTTGACACTCCCAAATAAAACCAATATATCTCTCTTATTTCTCAACCGATTTTTACAAAATTTATAGTTTTGGAAATAAAAATCGGATGAGAAACAAGAGAGATATAGCGGTTTCAGGCGAGAAGTGCCAAATTGACATTCAAGGTCTGATTAGGAAGTTTTTTTTTCTGGGCTTTCAGGGTGCGTCTAGAAAAAAATATAATGATGCAAAATTTAAGATTCCGAGAATTCATTGAGGGTCCCCGAAGAATTTGTATTATTAGGATGCACCCGAAGAAAGCTACAAGCCGCCATACTTGCAATAGTGTCATTTTGACTCTCGAGGGCGGACTAGGGTTAAGATTAAAAATTCAAGAAATTTTACCGCTTTGGCTTTGCTTCATCGATTTGGTATGGAAAGCGCATACTGGCAGCATACAGGCCAGCTGGCAACTGATTGAACATTCTTATTATATAGTCAGTTATAGAATGAAACACATATCTTACCCGTCGGCCGCTTATGAGATTCGCACCCAAATGATTTCTTGTCGATACCGGGAATCAAACCCAGTACACCTGGCATACTAAACCAGACTCGCACCAGCCTTTCCGCTAGACCACATTAATGCTTTTTAATCCTACTTGTTGAAGTAACTTTAAAAGGTTTTATACCTATTATACTTCTTGTTATACGGTATCGCACGGTAACATAATCACCAAATAACGATTATTGGTAAGATTGGTGTCTAGAAGCTAAATTTAGCCGAACAGTATTTATTATGAATGAGACTAATAGGGAACCTACTCTATTTTACCGAGAAAATTCCCTTAGTCTTTATAAACAACTGATATATTTCTCCTCAGTTTTGTTGTTATTCGTGACATCGACAGACTAAAATGCGATTCAAATCATATCTTGTTTTAATGCTTCAACCGTTACTTGAATACAATTTTGAAAAAAAAAAATCAATTTGACTGTAATCTACAAAAGGGCGAAATAATCCAACTAGCGGATCTTTTTCTTCGCTTCTCAGATACCAATTTTAGGGGTTCGTTTGTTCGACATACATTTGATAGCAGATACCTAATGCTGCACAACTAGAACTTGATTTCAACATCATTTCTAACAGATTCGATTTTTTGTGTGTGAAACCTATACGAAGCAACTCGTAGCTCGCGAAAGGGCCAGTACGATAATTAGCAGTAAGTACCTTTGTATGTTTGATTCAGTTTTGCAGTGCTGCCATTAGACACTGCACATTCAATTTGCAAACAGCAAAACGCTAATTGTTTCATTCAACACGTTACGCCCTAATGGGGTACAAAATGGAAACATCTTTCTTCGAGGGTGATTGCAAGGGTGTCTTAACCAATGCAGGACCAGGCTCGAATCTCCATTCAAAAGTTGAAAAAAAAACAATCAATACACTTGAGTACACTGAGTATGCTGATCGATAAGAAATGTCCAGGTATGAAATCTGCAAGCAGACGGGCTTGACGCTCTGGCCGTGTTCCATTGATTAATTGTTTCGTCGTCTTGATGTGCTCCAACCACGATACCTGAAGCATTAGTCATTAGCTTTGAGTGTGAATCGCTACATTAGAGGGTGAAAAAAAAAACGTTCGAGGCACACCGTTTACTCATAATTATACGGCAACTTTGTTGAATCGGATTCAATATTTCTTCCTAGCGTGTGGAACTTTTTTCCTCTCTTTTTATACGAGCAAACTGGAACGTTTTTTTCTTCCTACGCTCTTCAATTGTCGGTAGATTTTATCAAATCGAACACCAGATAACAGCTAGTTTTGTGTTTGTGTGTAGGCAAACGTGCTCAGCTGCTAAGTCCCCTAGCAATGCCACCAAATCTTTTGAGCAACTTAATCGATGTTAAACAATAATTGCAGTTATGTTGAACCAGAGTGTTGGCGAATGGGTTTTGGCTGATTTGTTATTGATCTGTATTTCCACTTGTGATGATATCACTAATCATTTCTCGTGTAGTCGTTTCACACTGTCACCGGACATTATAGTTATTTTATTGGCCAGTATTGAGCTCAAGCAAATAAAAACGGTTGCAGATTTTTTTTAAGGGTTTCGTTAATGTAAGGGATCTAAACAGCTCTACGGCAAACCCAATATCCAAAAGGTGCGAAGGCTGGATGGGTACACTGGGCAGGACATGTTGCGAGAATGCCGGACGACTGTCCTACAAAACAGGTGTTCGCTGCCAATTTGGTAGGAGCGATTCGCACGAGGTCGTGATTCATCCTTCGCCTCCACACTCCGATCCCCTGCTCGCCGCCAAACAACGTACGCAGGTCCTCCTCGAGCAATATCCATGTCTCGTGCCCGTAGAGAACAACCGGTCTAATGAGCGTCATATACAGGTTACACTTCGTGCGAGGGCTAAGTCTTCTCGACCGCAGTTGCTTGTGGAGTCCATAGTAGGCACGACTTCCGCGATCATTCGCCGCTGGATCTCATGGCACAATCAGTCTGCGGTCACCAGTGAGCTGAGATAGACAAAGTCTTCGACTATCTCCAACTTGTCGCCTTCGATCGTGACCTTGTTATTACTGGATAAGCTACTCCTTCCTGCTTTTCGTTTCAATTTGCGGTAGATCTCCTCCACCGCCGCAGATGATCTGTCGACTATATCAACGTCGTCGGCAAAGCAGATAAGTTGGCTGGATTTGTTGAAAATCGTGCCCCGCATTTCGTCCGCTTTTCATCGAATAACACCTTCTAGCGCCACATTGAATATCATGTAGGATAAACCATCGCCTTTTCGAAGCCCCCTGCGTGATTCGAATGAATTCAACAGTTCACCTGAAATCCTGTAACCATCGGTTTCCCAAATTAACCCCTCTCAAGCTTCAGGGTCGGCATACTCGTAAGGATTTTCGACACAAGGAAACACATTAGTAGCTGGGATAAAATTCTCACTTTATTCTCCATAAACACTCAAAAATTAGGAGGATACACAATGCCCTTCCCTTTACTACAGTGGATGGTCCTACTTTGAGGTTCTGCTGCACAATGCGTCGCAAGGTCCAAAGTTCACCTGGTTCGGTTGTCGTTCACCTGGTTCGGTTTGCTGTTGGGCGACGATAAACGGTACCGCGTGGATGGTCCAGCGGGACACAGTCGGCAGTAACCACACCTGCGGTGGACCACAATGGCGGAGGTAATCGGGATAATTGAGGCGGCCACTAGCGGCTAACGGTCAAGCACGGTGCTACTGCCTCGATCGCACACAGGGAAGGCTCTCTGGTCGTCGGCAGCAAACACCTTCGGATTCCGGCGATTGACCTAAGAGCGATTTGGCACTAGGATCACTGGCAGCTCGCACGAGGGTGGTGAACCCGACCTTCGGTTCTCGGAGGTTGCACAGCGCATAGCGGATTAGGCACTCGTAGCTATTTGGGGTTTAAGCCAACAATTCGGGGTCCTGTAGAGACATGATGGGAGGATGTCAAGGGAATTAGAAAATTGCCTTGGTACGGGGTCCAATTTGACAGCTACCTGGCAGTTTAAGCTAGTCCAACTAAGCTTTGCTTTCCTGCAGCGAACGTAGTGACGCCCGAATCAAAATGAGGCTGCGTTAACATGAGGACTTTGACACCGTACACAGTTCAATGGCTTTGTCTTCATCCACCAATTCTTCCCATCATGCTCTATTGTCTTCTTTTGCCATTTTCGGTGCGTTGAAGATCCTAGCCAATCTTAGCACCATCTGGTGCCAAACTCCGCTGTTGACCTATCGCTGTGCTGCTGACGTGTTCGAGAAGGTTTAGGGCGGTCCTTCCTCCTCTTTACTAAGACACCTCCTTGGCATGTTACGCGTACAAACTTAAGAATCCCACTAAACCAGGTAGTAAGGCTAACGTACTGGTTACAATCTGCACACAGCACTGCGTTCCATCCATCGTCCGTCGCCTTGATCAGTCTGGTCAGCTACCCGAAAAAGCCGTTCTCGTTCATGATTATCCATAGCTCGTCACGGTCGATCGTGTCGTATGCGGCTTTGATGTCGATGAATACATAGATGGTGCATAGGCACTTGGTGTTCCCGGCATTTTTTGGAGAATTTGTCGTAATGTCTGGTTCTGGTGTGGATCTGGTCCGTCGTTGATCGTCCCTCCATGAAGCCGGCCTGATGACTTCCCACGAATCTGTTTGCTTGTGGCGGTAGGCGGCGGAATAGGATTTGGGATAACACTTTGTAGACGGCATTGAGGACAGTAATCGCTTGGTAGTTCTCACCGTCCAATATGTCGCCCTTCTTAAGATAGGGCGTATTACCCCTCCTTCCGCTCCTCCGGTAGCTGTTCTGTGTTGGGGGTGGCTCCTCTATGTCGTTGGCTACGCCAGCGATGTACCTTCCCCCATCGTCTTGATCTCCTTCACGTACGCCGTTCAGGTTTCATCGAAGTGCTGCTTCCACCTTTTGATCACCTCACGATTGTCCGTCAGGATGCCTCCGTCCTTATCCCGGCACATTTCGGTTTGTGGCACGAAGCCTTTGCGGAATGCGTTCAGATTCTGATAGAACTTTCGTGTTTCTTGGAAACGATGCAGCTGCTCCAGCTCCTCGAGCTCCTCCTACTCTAGGCGATGCTTTTTCTTCTTGAAAATTCTGACTTGCTGCCTTTTCCGCTATCGGTGATTTTCTACATTTCGATGGGTGCCTCTTTGCACTGCTGCCGCCCGCGCTTCAGTCGTGTGGTATCTAACCGAGGCGGGCGTCGGTTTCGTATGTTGTTCACTATGGAGAGTTTTGGGCGCTTCTTCACCATCACCAGATAATGGTTTGACTCGATGTTGGTGCCTCGACAGGATCTGACGTCGATGATGTCCGAGAAGTGCCGGCTGTCTATCAACACGTGGTCGATTTGTGATTGCGTTTAGAAAGGTGATCTCCAGGTGTACTTGTGTGGGTGGCGGCAAAATCTTTTAGTCTGAGGCCGTTTTCGTTAGTCAGCTGGAGCGCACTGAACCTTCCAATTGTCGATTCGAATTCTCTACCTGGCCAACCTGAGATTTAAGCCCCCCGATGACGATCTTGATATAATTTTTTGAGCAACGGCCGTATACGCTTTCCAACTGCGCGTAGAATTCGTCTTTGTCGTCACCGGTACTTCCGATTTGAAGGCTTTTTTTTACAAGATGGAAATTTGACTTCAAACCATAAAAGCCGGGTGTTTGCTGCCGTGTGTGGGTTCATCCCACTAAAACCACCTTGGGCTTCGTGTGCCAGATATGTCTTTTGGTTTCACCCTATGATACTACACCAAGGGGTAGGCTGTGCTCATGCACTTATACATCTCACCCTTTTCCTCTTTCGCAATTCATCTTTCTCCTTTTGTCTATCGCCAACTTCAGACTGGTACGGGTGACCCCGAGACGTGTCCGGTTAGGTAACGCTTTCATGGTAACCCACGCCCGTCACAGCATCCACTATCCCGGGGACCTCGAGACGTGTGCCGGTTAGGTAACGCTTTCAAAGTATCCACTCCCGCAGGATTTCTAACCACCAAGGCATGGCCGGTTGAGAAACTATCAAGCTAGAATCCCGTCACGACCACCCCGAATGGTATCTCCGCTTCCTTTTGCTGCAGGAAAGATCGTTGCTGAGTACGTGAGACCTTTTAAGTCCCACCACACGTATGAGTCCAGATTAGGGTTATACCGCGCCCTAAGATCGCGTTGCTTTTGAATTGAAGTGTCATACGAGGCCCAAGACCTTCCATTAGCTTGTCAAATTTGGTTGACTATCTCGCTCTCTCCGTTCATCATCTTTCCTGATTCTTATTAAATCGCGCATGATTTGCGAGATTTCGTCGACTATAGCACGCCACGCTGCTCCTTGAATTTTACACACTCCTATAACAGCTCTTGCATTGTAACACTCCATATCCTCCGCCAGAGTTATATCGATGGGAATCATGCCCGCGATGACAAAAGCTGCATCTGCTGATATGGCCCTGTAAGCACAGTAAACTCACATGGCTATCAGCCGATGTGTGCTGCGTAATTTGGATCTGTTGTGCTCTACTTCTATCGCGGAGCTCCAGGCCGCTCCACCGTATCGTAGTTTGGACAGTGGTACGCTCGCAAGGAGACGTCTCTTGCTACTCTTTGGACCATGGCAGTTCGGCATAATCCAGGCCAATGAATCGATGACTTTCGATGCACTTTCACAACAGTATTTGACATGTGCACCAAAACATAAGCGATTGTCGACCATTACTCCAAGGTATTTCAGCTGCTGTTTCGAAGATGTCGTGTACCCTCCAACAGTAATCTCCATATGCGGCACAACTCTTTTATTGGTCACGAGCAGAACGTCTGTTTTATGGTGAGCTATCTGAAGCTTAACTCCCTCCATCCAGATGTCAACCCTTTCTACGGACACCGTTGCAAGGTCTTCTACCTCCTCGATTATTTCGCCGGTGATCATGAGCACGATATCGTCAGTAAATCCGACTATCTGCATGCCTGCTGGTAGTTTCAGCGTTAACACCGCATTGTACATGGCATTCCAAAACACAGGTCCGAGTATGGAACCCTGTGGAACACCCGCTGTTAGGGCAGTAAATCGTAACCCAGTTTCGGTTTCGTACGTCAGGACTCGATTTTCAAAGAAGCTTCCTATTATCCTGCAGAGGGTATTGGGAACACGCATCCTATGAAGCGCTTTGGCAATCGCTTCCCAGCTGGCATTGTTGAAGGCATTCTTAACGTCGATTGTCACAATGGCGCAGTGACGAACATCGCTTCTTTTTATATACGCGCTTCGCGTACTCTGTCACCATTCGGATGGCGTCCACCGTAGATTTCCCTTTTCGAAAACCGAACTGTCTGTCCGGCAGTCCACTTTCGCCTTCTGTGTTGATAATAGGTCTGTTGAATATTATCCTCTCCAGTAGCTTACCAAGGGTGTCCAGCAGACAAATGGGCTGTGCACGTTGATAATGCTGATGTTGAAGAACCGACCCTAGATAGACTCAACCGGCACATTCGTGGTAGATGTCTCTGATAGATGGCATGACAAACTTGGTACGTTCGTATTGTGGAGCCCTTCCAGCACTACAATGTCGAATTTGCGGCTCTTCAATTCGTTGGAGAGTACGTGGTAGTTCCATGTTCCAAGTTTCCAATCGCTAGTCCCACTTCAGTGGCGTGGGTCTTTGCCGATTTCCATCCGAAATTTGTTGTTCGTTGTTCGTTGCTTATGTTTTTTTTTGTAGTCACGGGCTCGCAAGGCCCGCAGCTTACCCCACTATCTCGCGTGAGGACCGCCGTGATGTTACTGTTTTGGGTCCTGGTGGTGACGTTTTTTTCTCCGTACGTCGCCCCTGACATGGAGAACAGACGCGTACAGAGTTTATGGAAAACTACTAATTTCTTAAATACCACATGAGGTCGATTTTTCTATCAATTTTAAATGTGAGCCTTCCGGTTCTAAAGTGAGGGAGCCGTTCTGTATACTAAATCAACTTTTTGTATCAAATCATGCTTGTAAACAGTTTTATAAAATCACCTGACAATTGTTCGAGGTGTGCCATATTTTAGGTGCAATTTGTATGGGAGTGTCTCCTTTTTATATAAAAGTCGAAAGATCTCCAAACTGTAATGCAATCCATCCTCGGGAGAAAAACCCCTTTACATAATTCGAAGAACACACCACAGTGTCAAACACAATAAAACGCCTCCATTTTTATATCCCGGTATACGCCACTTTTTTTAAACTCAAAATTAAGTTGTTTTGGTTCAAAACAGCACTTCAGTGGCAGCCCTCAACTTTAAGTTCGACTGGGTGATCGCAATACTGAGTTCTGATAGGCGTACTCAAAACTTAGGTCGGCAGCCGAACTCAAATGTATCTTTTTTATGCGAGGCGAGGGCTGTTTATTTTAAGGGAATCAAAGAATTGTTAAAATTTGTTGTAACCGGATGTTGCTGTTCTGGTACATTGCATTGCCATTACAGAGCGGTGGAAAGTTTTGACAAAACTACGAAGAAAACATCCGGATATTACTTCCCACGGGACATTCCAAGCCGCTCACCATATGATGACAATGGTGGACACAATTTTACGCTGACAACGGCGGACATTATGACGTTCCTCCATAGTCTTCCGGTAATTGTTCCGGAACGACCAAATTTTGCGACGTGTTCGTTGGTTGCTGTGTTTGGGTTCGAAGTAAATTCGCTAAGTGTTTTCAGTCCAACAAAGAGAGTTTAATAAGGTCAAACTCAGCTGTCCAAAGCTCGCCTCGTCGAAAAAAAAGGGATCAGTTTTGAGTAAGCAGTTCAAACTACGTCTTGAACGATCGCAAAGGGAACTTAACTTTAAGTTCATAGAGTCGAACTATGTTTTGAACCTAGGTCAAACTTAATTTTGAGTTTAAAAAAAGGAACGTGTAAGATCTTGTGCCCATAACTTGCACGCTCCTTTTTTTAAACTCAAAATTAAGTAGCTTTGGTTCAAAACAGCACTTCAGTTGCAGCCCTAAAATTTGAGTTCGACTGGGCAATCGCAAAAACTGGCATACTCAAACCTAAGTTAGACAGTCGAACTGCAATTTGAACTTTCTTCATGCCTTTATTCGCAGCTACTCAAAATGCAGTTCGGCAGCCGAACTCGTTAAGTGCTTTCAGTTCAACTTACACAAAGAGGAATCAATTCCTTCGCCGAAGGAAAAATAGGATTAGTTTTAGTTCGCAGTTCGAACTCCGTTTAGAACCATCGCAAGGAGGAAAAATGGAACTCAACTTTAGTTCATACAATCGAACTATCGGTCAAAACAGCACTTCAGTGGCAGTCCGCAACTTTGAGTTTGATTGGGCAATCGCAAAACTAAGTTCTGACAAGCATACACAAAACTAAGTTTGACAACCGAATTCCAATTTGAACTTTTTGTATGCCTTTATTCGTAGCTACCCGAAATGCGGTTTGGCAAAAGTGGCACGAATGGAATCGGTTTTGAGTTAGCAGATCAAACTACGTCTTGAACGATCGCAAGAAGGTAAAGGGGAACTTAACTTTAAGTTCATAAAGTCGAAATTTGTTTTGACTTAATTTTGAGTTTTAAAAAAGGAGCGTGTGCTTTCTAAAGTTTGAGTTGCTGCTTGTGTAGCGGACGTTTGGTAAACTTATAAAAAAATATTCTGAGGAAAATTAATTACAACTTTTAGCAGAAATGTCTCATAAACGCTTTATGATAAAGCTAAATATTTTAAAATTGTCTTAAAAATCACTGCTAGCTAAACAAAGTATTTCTGCAGAACTATCATACTTTTTTTACGACTTTAACAATTAAACTTCGATGGAACAGAGTACGTGTAAATGTAACTAATTGTCGTTTTCTGTGTACCTATGTTCTCTCGCTCAATTATTTAACCAAGTTCTTCCGAATTGACATTGAATATATCTGGTGCAGCCACCCAACAATGTTTCCACCCATTGCTGCTAGCTCTGGATTAGGCAAATCTCCGACACGAATGGCCAATTAATGTGGGAAAAAGGTTATGGTTATACTGAAACGAATTCAACAAAAAACATAACGCCTTCCACCTTCGTAACCTAGTTTCTTGGGGGTGTTTTTGTTTCTTAGAGCTTGAGCGCAATCCACTTTTTAGGATCACATATGGGTAACCTTTGCGGTCATGTGTGTTTATTGTAAAAAAATTAACTTGTCTGTGAAATAAAAATTGCGCATTTCTTATTAGCAGTTTGCTGGAGCTTATTTATATTCTATGCTTAGTTTTTTTTTTGTGTTTCGCGGAGGAATTGATGGTTTTTCAGTTTCCAATTTTATTTTCCCATACATCGAACGAATGAAGATTTTCAGTTCATTCAGTTGTATTCCTGAATTTGTATTCGAAAATCTCAGTTTATAACAAACAGGAAACCAAATGCGAAAAACACACAAATTTTCCTTCATTTCGAAGGATTTTTCTACAGTTTTATCGCAATTAAATCGGAATAACAGAGATAAAAGCAAATCGGAATATTGACCACCAATTTGATTGATGTGTCAATCGAATATATAGCTTTCAGCCAGCCAGCACCCAACACGCCAGGGCTCAAATGGCATTCCACTCCGAGGCTCAATGGAACCTACTGCTGTTGCTTCTTGATTATCTTGCTTCTGTCGGCAAGTAGAGAGACGACTGTAATCGCGGTGCGATAAGAAAGCATCGTTCCGTCGAAATTCGTCATTACAATATAAACAGTAAGGCCCTAGGGTAACTGTGTCAAATAGAATGCGAAATTTTTATTGAATTCGTTTTGAAAATAATTCTCTGTTGAAATAAAATAATATTTGGCCTGACAAATAATTTAAAAAAGGTAAGATTGTCTTTAGCTTTTGTATCCAAGAAAAGCTGTATGTAATACACATACCCTAAGGAAATATTTATTGATTTCAAGCAACTCAACGGTCGGGAAATTTACTAGTGAACAATCAGTGGATGTTGAAAGTGGTTTGTTGAATTGCTGATTATGTGAGCTATTACAATAAAACAGCGTACCCATCAATTGGTTTGTGATTCTTAAAAGATCGAAGGTGGTGAATTATTGTAGTATTTAAATTTGAAATGATATCGTAGAACGACAAAACATCGTAAAATCAGTTATTTCCCAATGCTAGCGTATATTCTTATGTATCCCTTCTTTCATCCTTATTACAATTGGTTGTAAAAATCACCCTTCCGCAAATAGTTCCGCAAGAAAGAGCAATTATTTTAGAGGACCTAGCACGATTTTTTTTTATTTTTTTAAACAAAACTTTTTCAAAAACCATGGATAATAGGGAAGTTTTTCCAAAGTACAGAATCTCCAAATCGTTGAAGTATCACTTTTCTCTCATATAAAAAAACCTACGAATTGCAATACTTACCGATAACTTTTTGAGTTATTTTGGCTTCAAAACATTTGACAGCATCGGAACCCATTATCCGCACCAATTTATTGGTTGTGAAAACTATGATAACCTGAAAACAAATTGTCGCGATTATTAACACTAACTGAGGCACAAGTGTTAATTCGGCTCGTTACCGCATAATGTTCCATTATTTATGTCCATCTCAATGAGCCTAAAAACCACCACGGCGAATTTGTAACTCAAATATGTTTCTCTTGCCAGGCCTTGTCTACAATTCAATTCCGAGTAGAAGTGGAACACAGATGTGACGTGCATATTTCCGTTGCATAGTTTTGGCTAATTTTTATTGTGTCAAAAAAGTTCAATGTGGATCATTTTATGTTCTGTGTTGTGTTTATTGTGAACATTAACTGTTTCGTTTGGTGATTAGTGGTTCCGGAAATCAACGGCATCAAACTGCCCAGAATAAAGTTGGGTTGATTCGCTTGGTTTGTCTGGACTCCATTACCGCCGATAAGTATTTTTTTCTTCATTTGATGTTGTGTTCGTACTATTACGATCAATAACGATCGTCATCGTAGTTGTGTTGAGAGAAGCGGCATAAGCCGTTCCCTTATGTTTGAGAGCGTGAGTGCGTGAGATGGATGAACGAGATAGTGAGAGAGTGAGTTCCAAGCAGTGTTCTCGATGCTGTGAGGGATTCTCACCGACAGATGATCAAGTTCTCTGTTTTGGTTTATGCAAGAGAGCTTTCCACATCAGCTGTCTACCAGACACAGTGGGCTCAAACTTAGAAATTTTCAAAAAAATTAAAAATTTTGTTTTCGTTTGTGATAGTTGTTTGGAAAATTCAGGGTTTGAAAAAAACTTGAATAACTTGATGAAATTGATAAAAGCTGTTGATGCGAAAGTTGATAGACTGGATAAGAAAATAATTGTTCCGTACGATCTAAAAAAACAAATACAAGAAATTGCGCGTGATGAAATTAAATCAGTTGTTAGACCAGAAATAGTTGTTAGAGATGATGAGGTCCGGTATCACTTGCGTTCAAATTCTAAGAAACGCAAACTGGATGAAAACGACAAAATGCCGGCAGTTTCCTATTCCAATGTAGTGAAATCGACGGTTGCTCAGAATACAGGCAGTAGCAAAGATAATGAATCAGTCCGACCGAGAAAAATTGAGACGATTAAAGATAAATCTGCGAAAAGTGATAACAACGTTATAAATAATTCGATATTAAAATTGGAAGAAACTGTTCGTTTGAAACCACTCTCTGAACAGGATATCGAAGTCACACGCAAGGAATTGAAATCATCTCTAGATCCAATAGCTTTAGGAGTTAAAGAAGTCCGTTACATTGACTCAACAGGAGAGGTGTTTGTCAGGTGTTGGACTAAAGAAAAAGCTCAAGGTTTTATGACACATGCTCAGAAAATTTTCGGCAAGAAATACATAATCGACATTAAACAACCCACTAAACCTAAACTGAAAATTGTAGGATTTGATAAAATTGATAATTTTAATGATTTGGATTTTGTTAATTCATTAAAAAAACAGAATAATTTATCCGATGCAGAAATCACAGTGTTGAAAATCGAGAAAAATGCCAAATGGAAACTTAATCCAATGATTGCTACTATTGAAGTTGATGCAGAGACGTTTACTACATTGATAAAACGTGGCAAAGTTAATGTGGGATGGGAAAGATGCAAAATTTATGAAGCAGTAAGTGTGCTTAGATGTTACAAATGTTGGCATTTTGGCCATAAAGCTGAACATTGTAATGAACAAACCTGTTGTGCCAAATGTGCTGAAAGTCATGAAACGAAAGAATGTACGGCTCAATATGAAAAATGTATTAATTGCTTTAAATTTAATCGTTCAACTAACTCAGACGAAGCAAAGCTAGATATTTGTCATTCGGCTTGGAGCTACGACTGTGAGCTTTACAAAAGAAAGGTTATAAAAGCAAAAAAGTTTATTGATTACGGCAAATAGCAAAAAACTTCTGAGATTTTGTATCTCAATGCTTGTGGATTGATAAATAATTTCGAAGAAATTGGTATTGTGATTGAGGAACTAAAACCTGTCGTTATAGTCTTAGTTGAAACCCATCTAACTGTAGACGCAAATTTGAACACGCTCGATATCATAGGTTATACAATGATTAATTGTCTTTCGCATTCGAAACATACTGGTGGTGTTACTATGTTTGTGCAAAATGTATTTGAGATAGATGTTTTACTGAATGCCTATCTCGATATGAACTGGATGCTGACCTTAAAATTAAGGAATCGAAAGAAAAGTATCATCGTTGGTGGAATTTACCATTCGCCAAGCGCAAATGACGCCCGTTTTATGGATATTCTTGAAAACCTTTGGCTTAGTGATATTGTAGTTGATGAAATTGATAACATTTTTTGTGGCGATTTTAATATCAACTTTAATAAAGAAGCAGAATGCAGAGACTTGAAACGTGTTATGGAAGCATATGGGTTTCGACAAATTGTTACAGAAGACACTCGAAGAACGGCAACCAGCAGTACTAGAATTGATCTTGTTTTCACTAATGTGGACAGAGCTGAAGCAGTTATCATTCCAGATTGTCGCATATCAGATCATGAGACTATAAATGTTTCTGCTGATTTTGGACATAAAGAATGGGTTCCCGGAAACCATTACATGGTGAAGGATTGGAGTCGATATAATGACAATGCATTTCGTCAGCTTCTGGAGGCAGGAAAATCAACCTTGAGATGCGCAGACTTCAATGAGTTAGTAAGACGCTTCGACTTATTATTGAAAGATAGTGTAAATGCACTTGTGGTCCAAAAAGAGGTTAAGCCGGTACTAAATGGTACAGGTTCGAGTACTAAATGGTACTCCAGTAGCCTCAAGCAAATGAAAAAGCAAAGAGACAATCTTTATAAACAGTTTCTAAGAACGAAATGCGGAAGAAGTTGGCGAAAATACAAATTGGTAAGGAATGAATATTCACGTGAAATAAAGCTGGCTAAAAATAGATCAATTCAAGATGAGCTGGAAAGAAATAAAAATAATGGAAAATTGCTTTGGAAAACGATAAAACGATTAGTAAGTCCGAATACTGCAAAAGAAAATACCGTCTCGTTTGACGGGGTTGAAATCACGGATGAAACTGAAATTGCAGAGAAGTTTAATGACTTCTTCATTGACAGTGTCATGGAAATCCATGACAGTATTCCGGCAAGTTCTAACGCCTTCGTGGATCATATTGTCTGCAATGGTGGAAGTTTCAGTTCATTTGAAACAATAAGTTGTCAAGAATTTGATGAGATCGTGAAAACTATGAAATCCACGGCTGGTATCGACAACGTCTCTTTGAAAGTTTTTAAGGATTCTCTACCGGTACTAGCTAATCAGCTGACACAAATTATAAATACGAGTCTACAATTAGGCATAATACCTTCTACATGGAAGCATTCGACTGTTGTTCCAATTGAAAAAGAGAAAAAAGCACGAGAGGCTAAATTATATCGTCCGATAAACATGTTGGAAATACAAGAAAAAGTGCTGGAGTTAGCAGTTAAAAAACAATTTCTCCATTTTATTGAGTCAGAAGGAATATTGATTAACGAGCAATCTGGTTTCAGAAAGCAGCATTCAACGGAGTCTGCAGTGAACTTGATACTTCGAAATTGGAAAGCCAATATTGAAAACGGTAGTTACACAGTTGCCGTGTTTCTGGATTTCAAGAGAGCTTTTGAAACGATTGATCGGTTAAAGTTGGTGAACGTTTTGGAAAGAATAGGTATCAACGGAACGGTACTAAACTGGTTTAAAGACTACTTGAATAATAGAATGCAAAGAACAAAATATGGGTCATCATATTCACGATATAGAGAAAATAATCTTGGAGTCCCCCAAGGAAGTGTTCTGGGTCCCATTTTATTCATATTGTACATCAATGACATGAAACACTGTCTACGTTATGGTTCTCTTAAGTTATTTGCGGATGATTCAGTCTCCTACTGGAGTGGTGATGACTTAGAGCTCGTTATCCAAGAAGCAAATGCCGATTTGAAAAATATTTCTGAGTTTTTAAAACATAAAAAATTGTGTCTGAATCTTAATAAAACCAGCTGGATGGTTATTGGTAATCGTCAAATAAGAGTCTGCCCAGAATTGCTGATTGATGGTTGTGCCATCGAAAGAGTGCACCAGGTAAAATACTTGGGAATACAAGTTGATGAGAAGCTGAATTTCATAGCACATATTGACTATACAATCAAGAAAATCGCCATAAAATACGGGATACTTTGCCGAATTAGTCGCTATATGACTTTCTGGTCAAAAGTAATTTATGTTAAATCCGTGATCATGCCACACTTCGATTATTGCGCTACAATATTGCTTCATGCATCTGACACACAAACGAATCGACTGCAAAAAATACAAAATAAAATTATGCGAGTAGTGATACGATGCAATCGATACACCCCTAGTGTTTTAATGCTCGATATTCTTCAATGGTTGTCAGTGAAACAGAGAATTGCATATAACAGCTTAATGTTTATATATAAGATGAAAAATGGTATGTTACCAAATTATTTAATGGACGGCCTGCAATACGGAATCGACATTCACAGATACAACACTAGAAGAGCACAAGACTTCAGACTGCCAAATATCAGAAAAGAGATGAGCAAACGCTCAATTTTCTACAATGGATTGAAAATGTTCAACAACCTACCGTCGAGCATCAAAGATATTGTGAACATAAACACATTCAAGAAAATGGCAATACAATACATCAAACGGACTGTTTGAAAATATGACCAATCCTGACAAGGATCATACGATGAAAGTGATGGAATCTGACGAAGAATCAGATGTTAAATTGTACGGTGATGGACATACGCGGGAGTAAGACTAAATAAGTCGTAAAGAAAAAGAAAATTTAAAGTAAAATAAAATTATCCTTAGGATAATATGTCCCTCCCACTTCTAAAGAAGCGTATGGGGTGGAGGAAGGACCCAAATGGGCCTAAGGGACCATCACAAAAAAAAAAAAAAAAAAAAAAAAAAAATTGCGGGATCGGATGAAACAGAGTGTCGCACGTCGTCGTTCAAATGGGCCAGTGCCTTTCTAGGCTGGGTTGAGGGGCCAAAGTGTTACGCTACTCGCCCCTAATGATAAATAGTTTCACTTGTGACAGACAAAACGTCAGCTTAGCGGGAAACTAAACCAACTTGGTACCAACCTGCGTACCGAAGACGATGTCATAATCATCGGGTTGATCCCTCCGCAAGCCCACAGGGCGCAAGTTGAGACTACAGATTGGGGCACGGCGAGGAAAAGGTTTTTTTTCCTTTTCGAAGAAATCTGAAAATTACAAGATCAATCTATTAGCATAGAGCGTTGCGTCTTCGGTTCCCGACAGCGAGCGGGGGGACATTTGCTTGATACCATCTAAAAATCTCGGTTGGAGCCGGCCAGAGAAGACCAGTTTTCCCAACGGTGCATGCGGATACACATCTTTTCCAACACTTAACTCGTGTGCGCTACAATTACCATGAACGGCTCATTTAATTAATCGCATTAAATCTGCTCATACTAGCCGGAGACCTTGTATGTATAGCTCAGTTCCGCGATGTCCCGCGATGGGAAGACGCGATTTTAAGGGCTTACGCTACCTACTAGGTTGGCTCGATTCATTCATGCTCACCGGGCCGGTTTTTTTCATCTCCATATTAAGTCTTATTTTTATTTTTATTTTCAAACCTTGCAATAATCACATAAATGTATATCATAAATAGATTATACTTAAAAAAAACTAGGAAGATACAAAAATCTCCTACACACAAAATGGAATAACATATATTCTCTGAGCCAGCGGTCGGCAACCTGTGACTCTCGAGCTAGTTGCATTTGTCCCAGGTTTATTTACCTACTAATATGATTGTTGTCATCCGTAAAAGAACTACAAGGTACAGTTTTTTACATTCATTACAAAAAGTTGCTTTGTTTCAAAATGTTTCCGAATTGAGGTCATGGAATTTTTAACTCTACATTCGTCTATTCCTTTTTATTGGGGATTTTCATCCTATAAGAGTATATACGGTCGATAGTATGGATGGCTGGTTGGCCGCAGCCATAACCTCGAAACTTGATTTGGATTTGGCCTCATCAGAGTTGCCAGGTTGTTATGACAAACATGAATATTTGCCACCCTACATAGTGCTGTTTTTCACTTAAATTTACTGCATAAAGGGTGATACGGTCAAAATTTGGTCAAGGGAAAACGCGTGTAAATCGGTGAAATCGTTTATTTAAAAAATCAAATTAAATTTTTTTTTTCAAGTTTAATTAGTATAAAATTTAGGAAAAATATTCAGTTAGGCTTCCGCTTTTCCAAATCCGAATTGCCGGGCCTTACGCTTAACCCCCGCCATCAGATTTTGTACAGCCACCTTGTCCACCTTCTTCGCCGCAGAAAGCCAGTTTGCCTTGAACTGCTGCTCGTCCTTAGAAGTTTTTTTTTGGTCTTCTTTAGGTTCCGCTAGACAATAGCCCAGTATTTCTCAATTGGACGGAGATCTGGCGTGTTGGGAGGGTTCTTGTCCTTGGGAACCACCTGCACGTTGTTGGTGGCGTACCACTCCATGGCCTTTTTACCGTAATGGCAAGATGCCAAATCCGGCCAAAACAGTACGGAGCAACCGTGTTTCTTAAGAAAAGGCAGCAGACGATTATTCAAACACTCTTTCACGTAAATTTCTTGGTTGACAGTCTATGAAAATGCTACTTTTCAAGCCACAGGTACAGATGGCTTGCCAATTCAGATATTTCTCCGCAAACTTTGATAGTTTCATGTGCTTGAAAATCTCTTGTCCCGGAAGCAGCTTGTAGTCGGCTTTGACGTAAGTTTTGTCGTCCATTACCACACAATCAAACTTCGTCAGCACCGTCGTTTACATCCTCCGGGATCGCGCTTTGGCCGTCGTATCATGGCGATTTGGAGTCACTACCTTCCTGTAGACGATACACCCAGCTTATTTGCGGCATCTCGGAGAGAGAGGATAGGGTTTCGCTTGAAACTACAGGCAACTCTCTTTGTCGTCTCAGCGGCCTCCGGTTTTCGATTTCCCCCCGATCCAGACTTCCTGGCTGTCACAAACGTTCCTCAAACACTTCAATTACATTTTTAACGGTTGATTTGCCAACTTTTAGCGATTTTGCCAGCTTTGCGTGCGAGTTGCTCGGATTTTCGCGGTGCGCGAGCAAAATTTTGATACCCTGCTCTTCTTCCTTGGACGGCATTTTGACAACTGAAGAGTGAATTCCAAAATCAAAATAGGAGCAACATTCTACACACACACATCTTCAAAATGAGGGGTGTTGTTCAGGTTTATTAAATGCAAAATTTAAAGAAATACGTCAAGTTGATATTGACCAAATTTTGACCGTATCACCCTTTAATTAGACAAAAAAATTGTGTAGTTGCAATTTATAACGTTTTTTAACACCCGCGCAGCTCAGCCCTAAATGCGTTGAGAAACCGTCCGAAGAAATTTTAATACACTTGCATTCAACATAAAATTCACGCAAAAACAAAAACAAGATTTCAAATATTTGTGTTCTTTATCACAAAGCCTTTACGTAACAAATTTTTTGAGTATTGTTTTCCTCCGTGGCACACACTCAAACGAATTTGCACATGGAGGCTACGTGAAAAAGGGCACGGAGCCTGTCCTCTAAAATGCACCACTCTCTTTTGTGAATAACTTTTGATCGCGTGGATGGAATCGAATGAAATTTTCAGCAAAACTACTTTGTAATGTAATGATTACATGTGCAAAATTTGTTGACAATTTGTCAAGTAGCTTTTGAGATAGCTCTCAAACAGCCACTTTTGTTCACATTTCGGGCACTTTAGAAAAATTTACCTGTCCTTAAAATAACTCCCAACGTTTGATTTGAATAAGCATAAATAGCATAGTCTTCTTTTGGCAACACCCCCCCCCCCCCTTCGAAATTTTCAAGAACCCGAAGGGGGAAATAAATAAAGTTTGAATATTTAATGTGAATTTCGAAAAAAAAAAATTCAAGAATCCAAAAGATTACAAGACGAAAAAACAAATTTTGGAAGATGGAAGTTATTCCACCTTTTGTATTCTTGATTTTATTGAATTTTTCGATAAAAAATTACTTGTTTTTTAGGTTTGTGCAATGATATTCTATGCAACTTTGTTGTATACAAGCTTTCGTGCAATTTATTCCAATTTATTTGTTTTTCGCATTATTTTTTACTGTCCCCCCCTCGCGATGTTCCAACTCCAAGTGACAAAAGAAGGATTTGAAATTTGTTCCGGCCTAATCTAAAAAAAATAATATGATTACATTTCATTAAGTTCAGCAGATATAAGCAGTTCAAATGTTTGGTGACTAATGATTGTGTGTGACCCATGATTGTGGGGGGACTGTATTTGATATTTGAAAAATAAATTAATTACGGTTTGAAATGAGAATTTTCGTTAAGGAAAAAAAATCCATTATAAACTAAGGAGATTTTATTCAATAGTTGATTATTGAATTTTATTTGATAAAAAGAAGAAAATATTCAATTCAAATTCTTTTTCTATATTAAAATTCTTCCAGTTATCAAAATAAAAGGCGCCTAAATAGTTCATTTTCGAATTTAAAAACAATAACTTTATATATTTATAACACAACATGTTCAATTATGCTGACAAAGTACAGATTGGGAAATGGGTGATCTCGTAAATGAGAAACTGATAAAAATAAAAATAATGGATTTTGTTGCGAACATTGAAAGCAGAAAGATAATACAAATTTAGTTCAAATCGCGCATTAAACTTTAATTTTTATATTAATATCGTATTCGTATCATAATTAAAAACCATGATCGACTATAATAATGATTCAAACTTATACTTAAAATTAGTTAAACGATTATAAATTTTCAATCGAAGGTTTTAAAGTTTAAAATTTCAAGCTCTAAATATTTTGTCGGACCGAGAGTGGATATTATGTTTTTCGTATTAAAAATTTAGTTGTTAGTTTCAGAATGAAAAAACAATGACAAACTTATTAAACATATTTCATAAAATGAAATAGTTTGACTTTAAAATTTAGTAAATTTATTTGAAAATAAAAACAAAATATAAAGATGAAAAAGATGAGTTTTTTAAATGTATATTTTAATAAACTCGTCTAGCCATTTTACAAAACTTATTAATAGAATTTTATTGATAATTCAAGGGTACGGCATTTTGGTGCCTATCATAGGCTTAATGAGTGATTTGATAGGTTTAAGCGTCCTGAACTCGAATCTTTTGTCAAATTTAGTATATTTCCTATAGTTTTGGTGATATGGAGCTTAAAAGTTTTAAAATGTATCAGTTTTAAGTGAAATCAATCATTGATAACTGATGATATAACAAATCTACGTTAAAGAAAAAGTATGATTCTGAATTTGTTTATTGTACCAATTTCATTCAATTAAGGCATAATATTTTTAAAAAAGATGATGCATGCTCTAAAAAAGTTAAATGCTACATTTTTTCAAAATTTGGAAAGAAATCATTACAGTTTTTTCTGACATAAGTGAATAAAGTTTTTAAAAAATTGAATTAATTTCACAAAACTTGTTCAAACCTGCAGAACGATTAGATTCAGATTAGACACCTATCTAAAATTCAATTAAGTTTAAAACTTCAAAATGGGGAAAAGTAAACTAATAGGAAGCCTCTATAACTTCTTTCGCAGAACTCAAAATTACTTGAAGTATCAAGTATAATTAAGTATTAATATTTTTCTTAATTGTTATTTAGAGACGAACCAGCCAAAGGCTGAAAGTTTCTCTAATGAAGACAAAAAAAATGTTATTATTTTGTTTTAAAGTTTAAAAAAAAAAAAAATGCAGAATC